>NC_061509.1:130553306-130620382 GCF_022539505.1 Lolium rigidum | reverse complement strand
TGAGAGGCGGCGAGGGATCAAAAGAAAAAGAAATTGCCAATAATCGGAGGGTGAAAAAAAACCAAGAAAATAAACTTTTATAGCACATAGAGGATGACATGCGGGTCCCATGAGCCAGCGAGGTTCCTCAACGTTTCAAACGTGGCATGAGATCGAAAGAAAAAGGCAAGTGACCAAATATCAGGAGCCAAAAATAATTCAAGAAAAGAAACTTGAGTGTACATAGAGGATGACATGCGGGTCCGATTTAGCAGAAGCGGTATCACCGTTTGAGAGGCGGCAGGGGATCGAAAGAAAAAGGCAAGTGACCAAATTTGAGGTGCCAAAAAAAACTCCAAGAAAAGAAAGTTTTATAGTACATAGAGGATGACATGCGGGTCCCATTTAGCAGCAGCGGTATCACCGTTTGAGAGGCGGCAGGGGATCGAAAGAAAAAGGCAAGTGACCAAATTTGAGGTGCCAAAAAAACTCCAAGAAAAGAAAGTTTTATAGTACATAGAGGATGACATGCGGGTCCCATTTAGCAGCAGCGGTATCACCGTTTGAGAGGCGGCAGGGGATCGAAAGAAAAAGGCAAGTGACCAAATTTGAGGTGCCAAAAAAAACTCCAAGAAAAGAAAGTTGATTGCACATAGAGGATGACATGCGGGTCCCATTTAGCAGCAGCGGTCTCAACGTTTCCAAGGCGGCAAGGGATCAAAAGAAAAAGGAAGTAGCCAGAAATCGGGGGTCAAAAAAATCCAAGAATAGAAAGAATTTTGGTTCATAGAGGATGGCATGCGGGACCCATGATCCCGCATCGTAAACGGCTCGATCGGAGAACGTTGAACGAGATGGCGCGATCGAGAAAAAACAATGCCGCAGAGGCTGCCATCTGGGCCCTACATCCCTCGGCGGTGCGGATTTGCGTTGACTCGGCCGGCGAACCCGAGAATTCGCGATGCACCACGTCCCGGGCCACCATACGCGACGTTTTGGCCGCTTTCGTCGGGCTAGGTGGCCTCAAAAACGAAAAAAAAAGTTTTGACATGCACCACGGAGGGACCAAAATCGTCGGCCATGGTACACCAGCAACCACGGCGCGACTTCAACTTCGTCGGCCATGGCAACTTTTCTTGTAGTGCTTGTTTGTAGAATCACTATAAAAGTGCAACACACCCTAAGCAAATCATTTCAACTCACTAATCCTAAACCATCAGGGTTAGGTCACGCTTAGAGCGATTGCTTGTCATACTTATGCATTATAGCATATTTTCCAATCTTTTAAACATTGTCCTTACCGGACGATGATGCTATTTCAGAATTTGGAGTTATCATGTATCAAAGTCCTTGACTGCATAATATTGCAGTCAAGAAAGGCAAGTTCATCGCTTGCTCATGTCATCTTGAGTAATTTTTATAAAATTAATTGCAAAGTACTATACTTATCACTCTTGCATCAAAAACAAAATATTATTTTCATAACTATGAATATGACTATGTGGTGGGCAATGGAACCATGGTATGAGTCCGGTGGAGGTTCCGTTGCAAAGGGTTTATATTCACATAGGATTAGCAACAAATGTCGTTCAGTGGTTCTTGCGCCGTAATAACCGTGTTTACCATAAAATCTGGAGTGAGACGGATTAGTCAACTGTTCTTTTCCCTCTCGCATATCAACGGTACAACCACAGGTGGCCAGCTGGGATATGCTTAGGCAGGGAGGAAGCCCCGGAGGACAAAACCCATTGCTTCTACTGCGGATTGTACCTATGATGGATTGTAACGGGCTGGCCCAGGGATCGATCATATGAGTCAATCGAGGCCAGTTGATTACAAAAGGGTGGATATGCAAGGTCGCGGGAAGGCCCAGTGATTGGCTATGACTTATACCTGGCCTCACACCAAGGAAGTGTGGACGGGAAAGCTGCCCGGTTGGCAACAAGGATAAGATCTATTATGGGTAAAGTAACACATCTCTGCAGAGTGTATTAAATTGTGGCTTGTCACTCCATGTTCCGAGTTTGGAACTACGAACGCTGCTGGAAAGGAACTCCATGAAGTTCTAGCAACCGGTGAAGGCTGGAGGACATAGCTCTTCAAAATAAAAGCAACCTTTTGAAGAAATATTTATAAAAACTTGCATTGCCTATGACTTTCTGATCTATGGCTGTAGCTAGTGCATTAAACACCTCTTTCCTATAATGAACACTTTGAGTACGCTCTTACTCATCCCTCTTTGAATCCCCTGCTTAGATCTGAAGGCATTAAAGGAAGATCTACAGTGCAACTCGAAGACTGAGGAGTCAACAAGTATTTCAAGAGACAGGATCCTACCAGAGGAGTCAAATACCACCTCCACCAAGGAGAAAACCTAGATAGCAATAGAAGGGAACTAGCTCCCTAATCCTACCTCCTAAGTAGCTAGAATCCAGTCATAGTCTCTCTAGTCAGTCAAGTACCTCTCTAGGTAGAGTTCGTGATAGATTAGACTATGAGTCGTTCTTCTGGAGTTTATTTGCAGTTTTACCTCATTGTAAAGTGGGAAGCTGTGTTGATCTTCTGTGAGGAGTCTGTGTTGTAATTCTATAGACATGCCTTGGACCCACATATGTTTTTGCTGTACCACTCTGAGGGATGTAACACTAGTGAAACGGTGTTTCATTAGTGTTATGTCAACGACTTACATACTACACCATAAAGTGGTATGTTGGGTCACCACACTTTCTTTGCCAAGGAAGCGGCCTCCCCTGCAAGAGACAAGTTGGTATGCGGAGCAGCGAGTTGGAGGTTCGGTCTAACATCCGAGCCTAGTTGGCCTGTAGGGAAGTGAGTTGAGGCGACGCGTTGGGCATGTCCTAAGAGGTCCATTGATCAACCGGAAATACTATTACAATCACAGGCTATCTCCCAAACACATTCAGGGGCATCATGGCAAAATACCTAGCAGATTCACAAGTATTGAATTTACACTCTCACTGAGCCACAAATTTAGCGTGCCCACCACGTGTCGGATGGAAGAATGATCATCCTTAAAATCTTCCGATGTACTTACTAGGCAGCACCTCCGTCCTCATCTATACCAATATAAAACGGCCCAGAGGGGGCAAATCCATAAAATCATGGCCATCTAATAATAATCCAACGCTTCAGATACAGTTTGTCCGACGAAGCGGACAACTCGACTCGCTAATCAACTATCATCAATAGATGAACAAAGGTGAGCAACTTTTTTTCCTGAACTATCATCCGTATAAGATATAAAGGCAAAAAATAATCGAAATATCTAATTTAACTGCAATTCAAAATAAATATAAACATGTGGATGTGCATACTAACCTGCTAGACCTGCAATATCCATTCGTGTCTTTTCCTTTTTAATTGTGGGTACCATGCTGCTGGAGAGCCATTCACTTGTACACTGCTGCAGAGTCATTCCTACAGGTAACAGCCGTGCTCCGTGCAAACAAATATCGGGTAACGCTGAGCATCCCCGGGGGATCGGAAGTTCCGATCCCCCGCCTCATGAGCCGTACGATTTGAACAAGCACGACCGCTCGATCAAAAACAGGTCCACCCGGCCCCACGTGGACCTCCCAGCACGCAGCACCACACTAAAAATATCCCCGTCCAGTAACCAGCTCCTATCCTAGCCTTTCGCATCTCGGCGGGCGAGAAACATCGCCGGCTCACCGCAACAACCTACTCCTTGCCACCAGATCTCGTATGGCGCAATCCGCGCCCCGCAGCACCGAGCTTCTTCATTCGAAACAGCTCCGCCATTCCCCCTCACTTCTGGAGTAGATTTTGGCTTGAAGTAGACACCGGCTTGGAGCTGCGTCGCCGTGCTCTGGTAGCACCGTGCCTTGGCAGTCACAGCCGCTCCGCCGTGCCTTTGTAGCACTGTCGTCATGTTGTTGTAGCATTGCACCTTCATGCTGGTAGCAGCGCTAGCAGCCGCCGCCACGCCCTCGCAGCAAGGTCATTGTGCCCTTGTAGCACTTCCCCTCCACACTGGTAGCAGCGCTAGCAACCGCCGCCATGCCCTCGGAGCAAGGTTGTCGTGCCCTTGTAGCACTTCTCCTCCATGCTGGTAGCAGCGCTACCAGCTGCCACCACACCCTCGCAGCAAGGTCGCCATCACCTTGTAGCACTTCCCCTCCACGCTGGCAGCAGCAGCCGCCGCCGCCACGCCTTTGCAGCAAGGCTGTCGGGCCCTTGTAGCACTTCCCCTCCATGCTGGTAGCAGTGCTAGCAGCCGCCGTCACGCCTTCGCAGCAAGACCGTTGGACCCTGGTAGCACTCCCCATCCACGCTGGTAGCAGCGCCGCCATGCCATCGCAACAGCACCGACATGCCCTTGCAACAAGAGTGCCATGCCCTGGCAGCACCGAACCTCCAGTATGGCATGGAGACACAACGGAAAGAGCAGGTGCAGGGCACCAGTGGCGCATGAGGAGCTGGTCATCTGTTCATGAGATAGAGATGTAGGGGAGGGGGAAGTGATGGGAGATGTGGGGGCAGAGGGACGACGGCTTGGCGGCCACAGGTCAACCGAGAGATGAACGGTGGCGCCAAGTCGGAAACAAAGGAACGGCACCGGAGCATCGGAGGGAGAGGCAATCGATCATAGAAATTCAAGGCGACTATCCGTGAGGAAGAAGAGGAGAAACCGGGGAAGGATTGAAGGAACGGCTGCGAAGTGATCCAGGAAAGAGACGGAGCAGATAAGGTGGGGCCATGTTTTGTTTCTCTCCATGTCCGGGGACACGCGGCACGACCTGGAAGCGGAGGATCACGGGACGCAGATCCCCCGGTGAACACAAGTATTTTCCAACAAATAACCAGCAAGGAGACAAAACTGTGCAATGTAGACCTGGAATTTGTCCTAGGCGGCATGGGCGCCCGCCTAAATCTTGCACCGCATCGAGCTTCTGCGTGCAGGATGTTGCATCCCGGCGAGGAGTGGTTTGGCGGCGATGTCTTGGCCGCTGGCGAACAGGGTCCTCACCGTCGCGTTTTGCAGGGCGGCGGCATGGAGGTAGCGTGAGCCCTCTAGTGGCTACACGACATCGTGGTGTTCCTCGTTGGGCCGTCTAGTTGGGCAGGGCGGCGGCATGGGGGACGTGCGGCGGTGTTAGGGACGGTTGGCATCGCTTGGGATAGGAGGCACGACGTTGGGATTGTTGGTGGCATGGATGCAGGGCGGCGTGATGTTGGGATGGTCGGCGGCGTGGATTGTAACACCACAGCCATCCCCGGCCGGGCCTGCTACTCCTGCCAGCGCTACATGACCTCTAGACTAGTCCCACAGACCAACACATGTCCTTCCTACGCACTCAGCTCTATAGGACCTCTAGACTAGCCCCACGGACCAACACATGTCTTTCCTGCGCACTTTGTCCTCACTCGTGCACACCTGGGAAGGACTTCCCGGTCTGTCACCCATCCTCAAATTACTTCGGGCCAAGCACGCTTAACCTCAGAGTACTTTGGAGATGAGCTTCTGGAAAAGAAGTTGCAACTTATTGGTATGAATATCCTATCAATCCTATTAAGCCCTAGGCCAGGATGTCACACTCATCCCCCTTAGAAGATCGACACCCTCGTCGATCAGCCCCAAGCCAGGAACTTCCCCTCTTGGCACACGTCACATCTGCCACGATGGGCCACATGTCTGTGGCCCTGACCCGCACACGCCCGTGTTACCGTGGAGGTCAGCTCTAATACCAAATGTAACACCCCTGACGTACTCTATAGGACCTCTAGACTAGCCCCACATACCAACACATGTCTTTCCTGCGCACTTTATCCTCACTCGTGCACACCCGGGAAGGACTTCCCGGTCAGTCACCCATCATCAAATTATTTCGGGCCAAGCACGCTTAACCTCGGAGTTCTTTGGAAACGAGCTTCCGGAAAAGAAGTTGTAACTTCTTTGTATGAGTATCCTATCAATCCTATTAAGCCCGGGGCCAGGATATCACATGGATGCAGGGCGGAGCGGCATTGGGAGGGTCGGCGGCGTCTATGCAGGGAGGCGCAGCGTTGGCGATGGGCGCCGGCGTCAGATACCTATGGTTTTGCAATGCGGTTGGGGAAAACGTGATTGGTTTTCTTTTTGTGGAAGATGAGGGCGCAGGAGGAACATCCACAAACCTACACTATGGCATCAATTGGTTGATGGCCATCTTCGCTGCAAAGAAAAAAAACTCATTATTTTCAATCACCGTCCTCTTTGTCGTCGTTGTGGTAGATCCGGCGGCCCGACGTGTCGTCGAACCCTTCATGCTCATCTTCTCGCCGCCTTGGTAGAAGAACGTGAGCACGCAGCCGGTTTGGAGGTCGTGGGAGCGCGCGAACTTCTTCCATCCAGTGTGGGCGTACATCTTGCCGCGCCCGTCCAAGAGCACGTCCACCAGGCACCGGATTTTTGGCAAAAGCCGCAGCTAGCCTTCCACAGCGACAATGCGGTCGGCTCGTTGCCGACGATGAACTCGACGAACTTGTCTGGTAGCCTCTCAATGTCGAGTGGGTCTCCATTGAGGACGATGATGAACTCGAATTCCAACTCCCCTCGGAAGACAACGACAGCACAGGCGCAACGATCGTGTAGGCGTTGCCTGTCGAGCAGGGACAACCTCAGGGCGTCGGACACCGTATTGGTCCACGCCGTGCGAAAATGGCCTTTGGATTACGCGACTTGGGCCGGGTAAATGTCTGACGCACCCTAAAAAGCTTTGGGGAACGCTTTGGGGAATGCTTTGGGTGACGCGACTGGAGATTCTCTGAATCCACTCAACACGGGCGCGGCGTGATGAGACGAGCGATGAGTTGGAGTGTGCGCGTACAACTCCTCTTCTCACTCACTTACTAGTGGTAGAACAACCCACGTTATAAGATGGTTTAACTTCCTCCCAACTTTACATGTGGGACTAAACTTCCCACCTCTTGCCATTCCCTTGTGAGTTGCGAGCAACTTAGGCTCAAACTCACACGGGCTATCACATATATGGGCTTTGAGATTTATACGGAAATCTAAAATCTGATATGGTCCACTTCATATAGTTTGCAAATAAAAATTGAGTACCTTACATCACATCTTTTGCTTTGGGACTTGTCGATAGCCTATCGATTAAACAAGCTCTGCCGCTCCTCTCCACCGCTCCTCGGATGCCCTTCGCACGCCAGCCATTTCTCGCTCCTTCGTCGTCGCCTCTACTTTCCAGGCCCTCCAACGTGCGGTGGAAGGCGAGGATGTCTTCCCCCAGCCGGTCGCGCGGGGGCTCGGGCTCTCGAGGCCCCTCTCAGCCTCGCGAAAGCACCCCGTCCAGAAAGCGCTCTGGAGCTAGAGCGTCGAGAGATGATGGTACGCCACTTCTTCCTCATCTACCTCATTCAAGCCTCGCTGGAGGAGCGCGACGCCATGTGCGAGCCCGTTGGGTGGCGGCCTCTGATCTCACACAATCTTCTGCGTCAGATCCGGTACCTAGAGGCGAGGATCGCGGCGAGGGAGCGCGGTGGAGGGATCCCGCCGCCATGAGCCTCTCCACCCCGTTACTATTCCAGGAAGTGCGCCAGGCCCTGTTCACCGGTGGAATCGCACCCGGTGCAAGTTCCCAGGCGAGCTCGTACACTGTTTGCTCGCGGGTGGCAAGCAAACGGGGAGGATCCACTACACATCCTTCACCTGGTAGCCGAGTCTCCTCGGTTTCCACTCCACCGTCGAGACAGAGCTCCCACACCACTTTAAGCATCTCTCCGGCGCTGGCGAAATTTCTCCGACCTCTTCCCTGTGCTGCTCGTCGGCTGACCATGGCTTTTCGAGTTCATGGAGATGCGGATGCGTCAAGCGTGTGACGCCCCGGAACCGGTATCCTGAGGATTCCAGCGAACCCGCCGAAATCCGCACGATATCGATCCAGAGACGCCCTCCGACACGACGTGCGCGACGAATCACACACGTGATGCCAGAGGAATTAACACGAGTGGTAACATTACAACAGGATTACAATAGAGCCCACAAGATACATATATTACAACAACGACTCCGACGAGTCAAGATACAAATATACAATACAAAGATCCAAATCATACAGAAGATCGAATACGTCCGAGTACGGACAAGATACAAATTGGACTAAGAGTCCTGAAGATAATCAGTGGCGTCCATAACCCTGCCCAGGCCAAGCCGGAAGGGTAACCTTGCTAACGTTGTCATCTCGTACCTGTCAAAGTCGGGCCATCGGTTGCCGACAAAAGGGGAGGAGACAAAAAAAAGGAAGGCGAGGGTAAGTACCATTGGCACGTACTTGCGAGACAAGACCAGCTATGCTCGCTGGTGGGCGGTATAAACTTCACCCGGCTATATGTGGAGTTAGCGGCAGCAAAGCTACTATCCAATAGAGACACGCTACAACATCCGTCTACTCAGAGAAGATAAGAGAGCGCACAAGGTAACAGATAAATACTACACAAACATAACCCAGCCAATGCGATCCCCTTCGCCAAGAGGTATTGCAAAGGCACACACACTTTTGAAAGAGTTTTATTAGCAAATTATTAACAACGGAAATAAGGTGTAAGTTGTTCTATGATCAAGCTATACAATTTCAAGTCGTCCATAACCGCGGACACGGCTTATCGATAAGATGTACACCCCGCAGGGGTTGCCCAAATGTAACCATACGCATGCTCGAACCCACTTACTACAGGTGGAGTCTCACATCAAGACCGTTCCCAATGCAAGAGAAAGTTTAATGGGAGCCACCCAACTAAGCTACCCGTGACGAAGTTCGGCCGTACTCCGATACGGACCCAGAGGTTTGCGACGGCTTCCAAGGCGGGCACTAACGACCGGCCAAGGATAAGGAGTCCCGCGTTATGAGTACAGTACAGAATATAAACACCCGAAGGCAACAGGAAGTAAAACGTGCATATCGTGCATATGAGCAAATAAAACCAAGGTTGTGGCTCCCAATAAACAGACTCAAGGAAAGGTAGTGGGTGATGAGGGTCCCATTCCCCCACGTACGGGTAGAGCGCTCAATCTCGGAACGTGATAACAAGAACTCGGGTCCTAGGGGACATTAGCGAGTCAAAGTTCCGATGCTTTCGCAAAGGGGCTCACAGATGCCTCTCGCTTACAATTTTAGTTGTTAACAATAAAGTAAAGCATGTGTATCTCCAACAAATGATATAGCATGTGATAACCTCCCAACAAGATATCCCGAACATTTCGAGATATCAACAAAACCCTAAACTCGCCTACGACTCGCAAAGCCGGCAAACAACAAACAATAGGTAGGGCGAGGAGGTGTATCTCGGACATATAGGTAACAGGTGGATAGGACACGTGACACAACAGAATCGCAACACAAGGATAGCAATAGATCAAAAGAGCATGTAAAAGTAAAATAGGTGAAGAGGTGGGCTCGCCTGTGAAAAGCTGCAGAAGAACTTGTCGGATCTCACATCACCACTTCGCGATCCTATCCGGGAAGAAGCAAATGCTACAACAAACAACGGATGCAAAGCTTACAACTACGAAAGAAGAACCGGCATGATCAAGATATGATATGCATGACATGGCAAGGTATGATGTGATGCACTTATCCAATTAAGCGGAATCGGAATTCCGACAAACAATTATTAGGTTCGAGTTATTTTTCTACCGGCAATATTAAATGTTGATTAGCATAGGAAAGACATGGCACGGATGAGCTAATTCAATATTAAACGGAGCGGGGAATTCTTATCCGGTAATTCCAAACTACTCCGCATTTAATTATTACGTGCGATGCAAACTATAAAGGCACGACATGATGCGAGATGAAAAGATGCATATGAATGGCATATTCAGATTCATTGCATTTTTCGGATCAAGTTTCATATATAAAACAGTTTATTCGGAGCTACAGTTTAAAAGATATTAAATAGATAAGATTTGCGAAAGGAAAATAGAAATAGAGGGATGTGCTGGAGCTGGACACAGAAAGCAAACAAATTGAGTACAGATTTGCAACGTATTTGTATTTGATACTGAGGTATTCTGAGTAGAGAATGAGGTGAGATCAAACTGTGCTTCTCTCGTGTACTGAATCAAGTCAGAGACGCAGCATACCTGGGCATATATGGCGTGGGATTGCAGAGATCAAAGACATACAAAAAGAGTGGTGTTGGGAATTGATATTTAGATGGACGAAACAGCGGACATGGAACCAGGCTGAGCTATTGTTGATTACGAGAAAAGCCGCCGTGACTTTGAGCAAGCGTTAGCAGGCCGCGAGCTGGTGCACACACGCAGCCAAACTGAACAAACTGAAGAAAACAAGCGGAGAAAGCAACCTGGCGACGACAACCCAGAACGGAGGCGCGCTCGTGCGCGTGCGTTGCAGCAGCAGTGCAGGATTGAGACGGGGAAAGGGTGGGATCGGGTCGCAGGCTCACCGAGAACGGGAATGATGCGACCAGAGCAGAGAAGACGTGGTCGACTACCGGGAAGAAGGCCGGCAGGAACGAGCGCGTGCGGCGCTGAGGCCTGTCGTCGGCCATGGCGGAGATGAACTCGTGCAAAACAAAGGCGACAGTTTCGTCAGAATTAGGCGAAACCAAACAGAGAGCAAACAAGCTGGGGAAGAGAGGGAAAGGGCCGCCATCTCACCAGAAAGCTGATGAACACCTCGTCGGTGGCGGACGAGGTCGGAGGCGGCCGGAAACACGAGATTTCTGCCGGCGGCGGAGATGGAGAAGTGATCCTTGTCGTCGATTTCAAACTCGATTTGTTGCGCGCAGTGTGTCGAGGGAGCTTCAGCGTGATGAGGAGAAGCTCGTGGTGGCCTTGGTTCGGCGAGAGGTGGTCGGAGACGACGGGGCGACGGTGATGCTGCGGCGGAGGTGTTCGGTGTTTTCTGTGAAATTTTCGCCAACTTGTGACGCCCCGGAACCGGTATCCTGAGGATTCCAGCGAACCCGCCGAAATCCGCACGATATCGATCCAGAGACGCCCTCCGACACGACGTGCGCGACGAATCACACACGTGATGCCAGAGGAATTAACACGAGTGGTAACATTACAACAGGATTACAATAGAGCCCACAAGATACATATATTACAACAACGACTCCGACGAGTCAAGATACAAATATACAATAAAAAGATCCAAATCATACACAAGATCAAATACGCCCGAGTACGGACAAGATACAAATTGGACTAAGAGCCCTGAAGATAACCAGTGGCATCCATAACCCTGCCCAGGCCAAGCCGGAAGGGTAACCTTGCTAACGTCGTCATCTCGTACCTGTCAAAGTCGGGCCATCGGTTGCCGACAAAAGGGGAGGAGACAAAAAGAAAGGAAGGCGAGGGTAAGTACCATTGGCACGTACTTGCGAGACAAGACCAGCTATGCTCGCTGGTGGGCGGTATAAACTTCACCCGGCTATATGTGGAGTTAGCGGCAGCAAAGCTACTATCCAATAGAGACACGCTACAACATCCGTCTACTCAGAGAAGATAAGAGAGCGCACAAGGTAACAGATAAATACTACACAAACATAACCCAGCCAATGCGATCCCCCTTCGCCAAGAGGTATTGCAAAGGCACACACACTTTTGAAAGAGTTTTATTAGCAAATTATTAACAACAGGAAATAAGGTGTAAGTTGTTCTATGATCAAGCTATACAATTTCAAGTCGTCCATAACCGCGGACACGGCTTATCGATAAGATGTACACCCCGCAGGGGTTGCCCAAATGTAACCATACGCATGCTCGAACCCACTTACTACAGGTGGAGTCTCACATCAAGACCGTTCCCAATGCAAGAGAAAGTTTAATGGGAGCCACCCAACTAAGCTACCCGTGACGAAGTTCGGCCGCACTCCGATACGGACCCAGAGGTTTGCGACGGCTTCCAAGGCGGGCACTAACGACCGGCCAAGGATAAGGAGTCCCGCGTTATGAGTACAAGTATGTAATCATAAACACCCGAAGGCAACAGAGAAGTAAAACGTGCATATCGTGCATATGAGCAAATAAAACCAAGGTTGTGGCTCCCAATAAACGAGACTCAAGGAAAGGTAGTGGGTGATGAGGGTCCCATTCCCCCACGTACGGGTAGAGCGCTCAATCTCGGAACAGATAACAAGAACTCGGGTCCTAGGGGACATTAGCGAGTCAAAGTTCCGATGCTTTCGCAAAGGGGCTCACAGATGCCTCTGCTTACAATTTTAGTTGTTAACAATAAAGTAAAGCATGTGTATCTCCAACAAATGATATAGCATGTGATAACCTCCCAACAAGATATCCCGAACATTTCGAGATATCAACAAAACCCTAAACTCGCCTACGACTCGCAAAGCCGGCAAACAACAAACAATAGGTAGGGCGAGGAGGTGTATCTCGGACATATAGGTAACGAGTGGATAGGACACGTGACACAACAGAATCGCAACACAAGGATAGCAATAGATCAAAAGAGCATGTAAAAGTAAAATAGGTGAAGGGGTGGGCTCGCCCGTGAAAAGCTACGAGAAGAACTTGTCGGATCTCACATCACCACTTCGCGATCCTATCCAGGAAGAAGCAAATGCTACAACAAACAACGGATGCAAAGCTTACAACTACGAAAGAAGAACCGGCATGATCAAGATATGATATGCATGACATGGCAAGGTATGATGTGATGCACTTATCCAATTAAGCGGAATCGGAATTCCGACAAACAATTATTAGGTTCGAGTTATTTTTCTACCGGCAATATTAAATGTTGATTAGCATAGGAAAGACATGGCACGGATGAGCTAATTCAATATTAAACGGAGCGGGGAATTCTTATCCGGTAATTCCAAACTACTCCGCATTTAATTATTACGTGCGATGCAAACTATAAAGGCACGACATGATGCGAGATGAAAAGATGCATATGAATGGCATATTCAGATTCATTGCATTTTTCGGATCAAGTTTCATATATAAAACAGTTTATTCGGAGCTACAGTTTAAAAGATATTAAATAGATAAGATTTGCGAAAGGAAAATAGAAATAGAGGGATGTGCTGGAGCTGGACACAGAAAGCAAACAAATTGAGTACAGATTTGCAACGTATTTGTATTTGATACTGAGGTATTCTGAGTAGAGAATGAGGTGAGATCAAACTGTGCTTCTCTCGTGTACTGAATCAAGTCAGAGACGCAGCATACCTGGGCATATATGGCGTGGGATTGCAGAGATCAAAGACATACAAAAAGAGTGGTGTTGGGAATTGATATTTAGATGGACGAAACAGCGGACATGGAACCAGGCTGAGCTATTGTTGATTACGAGAAAAGCCGCCGTGACTTTGAGCAAGCGTTAGCAGGCCGCGAGCTGGTGCACACACGCAGCCAAACTGAACAAACTGAAGAAAACAAGCGGAGAAAGCAACCTGGCGACGACAACCCAGAACGGAGGCGCGCTCGTGCGCGTGCGTTGCAGCAGCAGTGCAGGATTGAGACGGGGAAAGGGTGGGATCGGGTCGCAGGCTCACCGAGAACGGGAATGATGCGACCAGAGCAGAGAAGACGTGGTCGACTACCGGGAAGAAGGCCGGCAGGAACGAGCGCGTGCGGCGCTGAGGCCTGTCGTCGGCCATGGCGGAGATGAACTCGTGCAAAACAAAGGCGACAGTTTCGTCAGAATTAGGCGAAACCAAACAGAGAGCAAACAAGCTGGGGAAGAGAGGGGAAAGGGCCGCCATCTCACCAGAAAGCTGATGAACACCTCGTCGGTGGCGGACGAGGTCGGAGGCGGCCGGAAACACGAGATTTCTGCCGGCGGCGGAGATGGAGAAGTGATCCTTGTCGTCGATTTCAAACTCGATTTGTTGCGCGCGTGTGTCGAGGAGCTTCAGCGTGATGAGGAGAAGCTCGTGGTGGCCTTGGTTCGGCGAGAGGTGGTCGGAGACGACGGGGCGACGGTGATGCTGCGGCGGAGGTGTTCGGTGTTTTCTGTGAAATTTTCGCCTCGCTCGTTTGCGTGGTCGAGGGAAAAGGGAGGGGGCGGCGGCACGAGGATGGAGAGGGGCTAGGGTTTGATGGCTGCTTCGGTGGGGATAAACAGGAGGGGAGAGGGGAGTGGTTGGGATGGTTGAGAGGTTGATGTTGACAGTGAGCTCATGCTCCTCGCGTGTTGAAGAAGGCTACAGGAGTCTCTTCCCTGGATTGGTAAGATGGTCCATGTGAGAATTCAGCCGGAAGTGTAGGCAGCCTCGCTTGAAAAATTAACCGTGGGATTTTGTCCAAAGCAAGGAAAGAGAGATACAGTAGAAAAGTGAAACGGAGAGATGTTTTCAGAAAAGATAAAATGGTCAACATTTTGGAAACTTTGCATTGGACTTAAAACAATTTTCTAACTCTGTCAAACATTTAGATTTGGGGTTTTGTTAAATAAGAAGAGACTCGAGGGTGGGTTTGTTTCATAAATCCATACAACAGAAAACTAAATAGGTTTTATTTTGTCAAAGTCATGTAGATGATATGCATGATGATGATGATGCACAAAAGGAAAGCACAAATAAATCTAATGTGGGATACTACCCGGGGCCGTTACAATCGACACCACTAACAAGGGATCGCGCCCCGAGATCCCACGCCAAGGTACGGGGGAAGAGAGGTGAACTATCAGATCTTATGGCGGCATGTCGATCTCCTCGACACCACTAACAAGAAGTCGTTGTCCCGTCGTTGATGATGCGCCTCCGTCGGGATCCTCCGAAGATCGGACCTAATAGGATAAGGCAAAGATCGTCCAACCCACGTCAGAACCTAAGACTCAGAGAAGCAGATAAGAGACTATGCAAAACTCGCAAAGGTAAGAGGACAAAGAATTAGATAAGGAGAAAAATCAGAGCTAATCAGAACTATCCAACGAATTTTCGAAAATAGGTTTTGACACTCTAACTCAACGACCGTTGGCAAGGCTATCCTACGAGGCTGGACTAGTGGGGTACCGATCAACCCGGGCTCGATACCAACTTGTGACGCCCGGAACCGGTATCCCGAGGATTCCAGCGAACCCGCCGAAATCCGCACGATATCGATCCGGAGACGCCCTCCGACACGACGTGCGCGACGAATCACACACGTGATGCCAGAGGAATTAACACGAGTGGTAACATTACAACAGGATTACAATAGAGCCCACAAGATACATATATTACAACAACGACTCCGACGAGTCAAGATACAAATATACAATACAAAGATCCAAATCATACAGAAGATCGAATACGTCCGAGTACGGACAAGATACAAATTGGACTAAGAGTCCCGAAGATAACCAATGGCGTCCATAACCCCGCCCGAAGCCAAGCCGGAAGGGTAACCTTGCTAACGTCGTCATCTCGTACTGTCAAAGTCGGGCCATCGGTTGCCGACAAAAGGGGAGGAGACAAAAAGAAAGGAAGGCGAGGGTAAGTACCATTGGCACGTACTTGCGAGACAAGACCAGCTATGCTCGCCGGTGGGCGGTATAAACTTCACCCGGCTATATGTGGAGTTAGCGGCAGCAAAGCTACTATCCAATAGAGACACGCTACAACATCCGTCTACTCGGAGAAGATAAGAGAGCGCACAAGGTAACAGAGATAAATACTACACAAACATAACCCAGCCAATGCGATCCCCTTCGCCAAGAGGTATTGCAAAGGCACACACACTTTTGAAAGAGTTTTATTAGCAAATTATTAACAACAGGAAATAAGGTGTAAGTTGTTCTATGATCAAGCTATACAATTTCAAGTCGTCCATAACCGCGGACACGGCTTATCGATAAGATGTACACCCTGCAGGGGTTGCCCAAATGTAACCATACGCATGCTCGAACCCACTTACTACAGGTGGAGTCTCACATCAAGACCGTTCCCAATGCAAGAGAAAGTTTAATGGGAGCCACCCAACTAAGCTACCCGTGACGAAGTTCGGCCGTACTCCGATACGGACCCGCGAGGTTTGCGACGGCTTCCAAGGCGGGCACTAACGACCGGCCAAGGATAAGGAGTCCCGCGTTATGAGTACAGTACAGAATATAAACACCCGAAGGCAACAGGAAGTAAAACGTGCATATCGTGCATATGAGCAAATAAAACCAAGGTTGTGGCTCCCAATAAACAGACTCAAGGAAAGGTAGTGGGTGATGAGGGTCCCATTCCCCCACGTACGGGTAGAGCGCTCAATCTCGGAACAGATAACAAGAACTCGGGTCCTAGGGGACATTAGCGAGTCAAAGTTCCGATGCTTTCGCAAAGGGGCTCACAGATGCCTCTCGCTTACAATTTTAGTTGTTAACAATAAAGTAAAGCATGTGTATCTCCAACAAATGATATAGCATGTGATAACCTCCCAACAAGATATCCCGAACATTTCGAGATATCAACAAAACCCTAAACTCGCCTACGACTCGCAAAGCCGGCAAACAACAAACAATAGGTAGGGCGAGGAGGTGTATCTCGGACATATAGGTAACGAGTGGATAGGACACGTGACACAACAGAATCGCAACACAAGGATAGCAATAGATCAAAAGAGCATGTAAAACTAAAATAGGTGAAGGGGTGGGCTCGCCTGTGAAAAGCTGCAGAAGAACTTGTCGGATCTCACATCACCACTTCGCGATCCTATCCGGGAAGAAGCAAATGCTACAACAAACAACGGATGCAAAGCTTACAACTACGAAAGAAGAACCGGCATGATCAAGATATGATATGCATGACATGGCAAGGTATGATGTGATGCACTTATCCAATTAAGCGGAATCGGAATTCCGACAAACAATTATTAGGTTCGAGTTATTTTTCTACCGGCAATATTAAATGTTGATTAGCATAGGAAAGACATGGCACGGATGAGCTAATTCAATATTAAACGGAGCGGGGAATTCTTATCCGGTAATTCCAAACTACTCCGCATTTAATTATTACGTGCGATGCAAACTATAAAGGCACGACATGATGCGAGATGAAAAGATGCATATGAATGGCATATTCAGATTCATTGCATTTTTCGGATCAAGTTTCATATATAAAACAGTTTATTCGGAGCTACAGTTTAAAAGATATTAAATGGATAAGATTTGCGAAAGGAAAATAGAAATAGAGGGATGTGCTGGAGCTGGACACAGAAAGCAAACAAATTGAGTACAGATTTGCAACGTATTTGTATTTGATACTGAGGTATTCTGAGTAGAGAATGAGGTGAGATCAAACTGTGCTTCTCTCGTGTACTGAATCAAGTCAGAGACGCAGCATACCTGGGCATATATGGCGTGGGATTGCAGAGATCAAAGACATACAAAAAGAGTGGTGTTGGGAATTGATATTTAGATGGACGAAACAGCGGACATGGAACCAGGCTGAGCTATTGTTGATTACGAGAAAAGCCGCCGTGACTTTGAGCAAGCGTTAGCAGGCCGCGAGCTGGTGCACACACGCAGCCAAACTGAACAAACTGAAGAAAACAAGCGGAGAAAGCAACCTGGCGACGACAACCCAGAACGGAGGCGCGCTCGTGCGCGTGCGTTGCAGCAGCAGTGCAGGATTGAGACGGGGAAAGGGTGGGATCGGGTCGCAGGCTCACCGAGAACGGGAATGATGCGACCAGAGCAGAGAAGACGTGGTCGACTACCGGGAAGAAGGCCGGCAGGAACGAGCGCGTGCGGCGCTGAGGCCTGTCGTCGGCCATGGCGGAGATGAACTCGTGCAAAACAAAGGCGACAGTTTCGTCAGAATTAGGCGAAACCAAACAGAGAGCAAACAAGCTGGGGAAGAGAGGGGAAAGGGCCGCCATCTCACCAGAAAGCTGATGAACACCTCGTCGGTGGCGGACGAGGTCGGAGGCGGCCGGAAACACGAGATTTCTGCCGGCGGCGGAGATGGAGAAGTGATCCTTGTCGTCGATTTCAAACTCGATTTGTTGCGCGCGTGTGTCGAGGAGCTTCAGCGTGATGAGGAGAAGCTCGTGGTGGCCTTGGTTCGGCGAGAGGTGGTCGGAGACGACGGGGCGACGGTGATGCTGCGGCGGAGGTGTTCGGTGTTTTCTGTGAAATTTTCGCCTCGCTCGTTTGCGTGGTCGAGGGAAAAGGGAGGGGGCGGCGGCACGAGGATGGAGAGGGGCTAGGGTTTGATGGCTGCTTCGGTGGGGATAAACAGGAGGGGAGAGGGGAGTGGTTGGGATGGTTGAGAGGTTGATGTTGACAGTGAGCTCATGCTCCTCGCGTGTTGAAGAAGGCTACAGGAGTCTCTTCCCTGGATTGGTAAGATGGTCCATGTGAGAATTCAGCCGGAAGTGTAGGCAGCCTCGCTTGAAAAATTAACCGTGGGATTTTGTTCAAAGCAAGGAAAGAGAGATACAGTAGAAAAGTGAAACGGAGAGATGTTTTCAGAAAAGATAAAATGGTCAACATTTTGGAAACTTTGCATTGGACTTAAAACAATTTTCTAACTCTGTCAAACATTTAGATTTGGGGTTTTGTTAAATAAGAAGAGACTCGAGGGTGGGTTTGTTTCATAAATCCATACAACAGAAAACTAAATAGGTTTTATTTTGTCAAAGTCATGTAGATGATATGCATGATGATGATGATGCACAAAAGGAAAGCACAAATAAATCTAATGTGGGATACTACCCGGGGCCGTTACAAAGCGGCAGCAAGGCTTTGGCCTCCTCTCGATCCATCCGCTGCCTTGAGCCCTTGCACGACCTCCACCCCTCTGTAGTTGCTGATTTGGGAAGGATCGGGCTCTTGGAAATCCAGGAAAGCAAGAGGAAATCTTCAACGGATCATCAGGTAAATTGGTTCATTGATTCGTTCTTCTCAGAAGAGGGGCCAGATTGTGGGATTGGAGCGCAGGAAATTCAATCGGATTCCGCTTTGTCGTAGAGTGCTCTTGAGGCCCAAACTTGGAATCCCAACTTTGTCTTCAACCTCTGTCATGGCAGGAAGAGGCAGTCGCAGTAGTGCTCCCTTCATAGTTGGTTCCATCATCATTATTGACTATGGAGAAACTCCGCTTGAGACTTCCCCCAGCTCTGGATCCACTAGGGAGGTCAACCATGTTTGCTTTCATAGACGACATTGTAGTGACGACCTTGCTAGCGATGAGGGAAGGATCAACCAATATTGGGAGGAAAATTGCAGATAGTTTTGATGCAGAAAACTGAACAGAGCTTTGAATGTTCATCAGGGTTTTTCCAGCTGCGCGGGAAATTTCGACCGTGTCAATGGTGGATTAGAGAATGAGCTCATGTGTAATGGTGACAAGGTTGACAGCGATGCGGATAAGGCTTGTGGATATTTCTTTGGGCAGATATGGGAACCCGAGGATACCCCTGCCATTAGCGTTCCCTCTCCCACCACCTTGGCGCCGCCACATTCCTTCCTCGTTTGGGTTAAGAAGGAGCTCGTCCAGAACCTCTTCTCAGCCTCAGATTGTTTCCCTGTTTCACCAGAAGATGATTTATCTCAGCTAGCTCTGCAAGTCTGTCTGAGATTTCCTCCCTATAAAACTCTACCAAATCTTTTGTTCTCTAGTAGTTGAGATCTACAACATGTCGGAGAAAGGAAGAGTTCGTGGAAAATATAGGGGAGGAGGTAATCAAGGAGGCCCATGGCAACAACAACCACCTCAACAACTGACATAGGCATCCCGAATGGGCCTGCCGAAGAAGGTACCCAGGGATTACTGAAGGCCCACGACTCGAAGATTATAAAGCTGGAAGCCCAATAAAGCGTCAATATGGAAGATAGAGATAGATTAGGAATAGGGAGATTTGTAATTATACGGGACGAACTCAAAGACCCTCCCGCTGTTTGTAACTTGTACGACACGAAACCCTCGGCTCCACCTCCTATATAAGGGGGAGTCGAGGGAGAAAGAAAGGAACGATTCATTGTCAACACAACCCTAGTTTTTAGCAGTCGAGCACCTTTTCGGCTGAAACCTTCGAGATCTACCTGCCCTCTAATTTCCGCGAAACCCTAGTCTACAACTTGTAGGCATTGACAAGTTAATACCTTGTCAACAACAAATGCCTCCACCTTCTTATATTATTAGCTGGGAGGTTAGAGCCTTTTTAGTTTCAGTTGTTGTTAAAGTTAAAACTTCTGGTCTTATCCTTAGGGTAGTTGTGTATGGATCCTCTTATGAGAAAAAAGAGGCTTTTATCTCTGAATTGCATAGCCTGAATTACATAGCCTCTGTTTAGATTATCAAGGTCACTCTATTATTGGAGGTGACTTTAATTTAATTATATACCAGGGTGATAAGAGCAGTGGCATCATTGATCGCAGATGGAGTGATAAGTTTAATGCCTGGGTGGAGATGTGGAGTCTCCTAGAAGTTAAACCGGGCAATAGACAATTTACTTGGGGTAACAGCTAGGAAAATTTGATTATGTCCAACATTGATAGAATTTTCTGTAATGTTGAACTTGATCAAATTTTCTCCCTAGCAACTATTAGAGCTCTTCCCAGGATGGGTAGTGACTACACACCAATTCTGTGGGAATCTGGTTGTGTTTCTCCGCCCAGAGCCCTGTTTATAGATTTGATAAGTGGTGGCTCCCTAGGGAAGAATTTAAAACTCTTGCTAGACAAAATTGGGCCCTACCAGTTAAGGGAGGCTCATCATTTGATATCTGGCAGAAAAACTAGGAGGATTAGTAAATGGTCCAAAGGTTGGAGCAAAAATATAGAATCTGAACTCAAGAATTTTTTAAAAAAGGACCTGATGGAAGAGTATGATACCTTAGATATTAAAATCCGAAACTGAGGAGTTGTCTCCTTCAGAGCATCTTAGGTTGAAAGAAATTTATGCTGAATGCATAACCTCTAGTTGAAGGAGGAAGTAAAAGCCAAACAAAGATCTAGAGATAGAGATATTAAGAAAGTTGATAAGAACACATCTTATTTTCATTCTGTTGCTAATCAGAGGAGAAGGAAAATGCTAGTCCACTCTCTTGATGGGCCTGATGGACCCATCACAGATGAGGCTGACATGCTTGATCTGGCTACATCCTTCTATAAAAACCTTTTTTAAAAAAGAGGAACCCTCTGGGTGTAAGCTAGCTGATAATTTCTTTTCCACTGATGAGTGTATTTATGAAAACCAAAACAGAGAATTAGAAGCTCCTTTTACCGAGGAGGAGGTCAAGAAGGCTATTTTTGACTCCTACTCAGATGGATCCCCTGGCCCTTATGGGCTTCCTTTTTTATCAGCATTTCTGGGATATGTTGAAAGATGATCTCATGGCTATGTTTAAAGATTTTCATGAATGAAAACTTGATATTTTTAGATTGAATTTTGCTATTTTAACCTTGATCCCCAAAGAACCTGATCCTAGTAGCATGAAGAAATTCAGACCTATTAGCCTTTTGAATTGTTGTTTCAAGATCTTTACTGAAGTCCTGACTAACATGCTTGCTCTCATAATGGGCATCATCACTTCCATAAATCAATCCGCCTTCATCAAAGGCAGATTCATTTGCGGAGTGTGATTACTGCCCATGAAGTTCTACATTCCACAGTCCATGAGAAAAAAGAGGGTCTTGTTCTTAAATTAGATTATGAAAAAGCCTTTGATAAAGTTGATGTTGTTTTTCTTTTGGACATCCTCCAGAAAAGAGGCTTTTGTCCCAAAGTTATCGCCTGGATCAAAGCCATTACCACAAATGGCTCTGGTGGAGTCAAACTCAATAATGCTATTGGATTTTTTTGTAACTGGTAAAGGCTTAGACAGGGAGATCCTCTCTCCCCCTTCTTTTCAATTTAGTAGTGGATGTTTCGCAATCCTTCCGCATATTCATCGGGGTCTCCCAATTCTGGAAGGGAGTGGTGTGGGCTTCAGAAAGTGTCAAATTTGGATATAGATGGAAAGTTGGAGATGGAAGTAAAATTAGGTTTTGGGAAGATACTTGGTTTGGTACCTCCACATTAGTTGTTCAGTTCTTTGAACTCTTTGTAGTCTGTAATGAGTAAAACAAAACCATTGCCCAGATCTAGGATGGTTCTACTCTCATGCTCTCCTTTAGGAGAGACTTCCCTCTTTCCATTATGCAACAATGACAAGAGTTGGAAGAAATTGTTTCTAGTGTCACCTATTGAAATGATTGTGACTCTTTAATGTGGCAATATGAATCTTCTGGTGAATATTCAACTAGCTCACTCTATGCCATTATTAACTTTAGAGGTGTTACCCCCATTTATATACATGTTGTTTGAAATCTTGTTATACGTCCTAGAGTTCATATTTTCCTATGGCTTCTATCTCGCAACAAACTCATGACTAGAGATAACCTGCTAAAAAGGAAAATAAATAAGCCTGTTTGTTGCATCTTCTGCTTGGAGGATGAAAGCATTAATCATCTTTTTTTCAAATGCATTATGGCTAAGCAAGTTTGGAACTTTGTTTCAAGTTTCTTCAACATTCAGATAGAACATGACTATTTGTCTATTGCTAGGTTTTGGGTTGCAAATAAAAAACACCCAGTTCTGAACTCTGTTTGCGCTGCCACTCTTTGGTGCATTTGGAAATTTCATAATGAAATGATCTTTAATGGACAACCTTGGCTTAATTTGCACCAGATTCTTCGGATGATCCTATTTTTGATCAGAAGATGGAATATTATTTTCAAGGACCTGATGCTTCCCCTCATCGACCGCTTCTACGAGCATGCATCAAAGGAACTGTCGACAAACTTTAGAATCATGTGTGGCTGAATGAAGCCCGTCCTCGCCAGGGTTCTTGCCCATCTCCACCAAATGCTAAGAAGAAGGCGTTGCCTGGAACATGGACTACTACTCCTACATCGATTCTGGAGTCGTCGTCCTGCATCTCCCCTGCGATTACAGAAGCCTGAAGCCCTTCCCTCCCTTAAGTTGGCTTTGGCGTCGCTAGGCTCTGGGGTTTTAGAGAATCCCCTGGAAAACTCTGAGAAAATTATATATCTAGCTTTTTTCTGTTGTCCAGCTTTTGCGTTTGTCTCTTGTTGTTCTTTTTTAAAGTAGCTAAAACTCTTAGGTTTGTTTTCGTTGTTGTTTGAACCTCGGGCCAACTGTTTGGTTTCGTTGATGGTATCAATGGAACCTCAAAAGACAGCCTCTTCTGCCGGCGCCCCTAAAAATACCAACACTGTTGCTGGATAGAGTTAGAGCATCTCCACCGGTAGCCCCCAAATAGGCACCGGCAGGGGCGGCGGCACCTCCGTTTGGGGGCGCCGGCACTGCATCCTCCATTTGGGGGAGCTGCTCCCACACCGGCGGCCCCAAACAGGCGGCCCCGATAGATAATTTGAATTTGAAATCTCAAACACAACCATAGAAATTCGAATAAGTCTACGAATATGAAGTTGGGCCAACACACGGCCACCAAATACGAATAGGTTTTGGAATAAGAAGTTTGGGCCAACAGACGGCCACCAGATCACCGTTTCCGGCGCAAAAAAAGGGCTTTGAAGCCAGATGATCGCATGATCACACGAAGGAGTTCACGGGCGGCGCAATCGTCAGCGGCTTCGCTGCCTTCGCCGGAGCCCTTCTCTTCGGTGGCATGGCGCGGCGGCGAGGGTTTTTCGGGTTCGAGGCTGGATGGGAGATTGAGCGGCTGGCGGGAGAAATGAGCGGCGGAGAGGACGGGGTTTTGGGGGAGAAGATGTATATTTTGTTGGTGTGTGGGTGACAGGCGACTCCCACGCCCAAATTTTTCAGCCTCGCGAGGCGCCGGCGCGTCCGATTCGCGCCCTTGGCGAAGGGACCGGCACGGGTTCCCGGCGCTTTCTATTGGGCTCCAAAAATCGCCGACGCCGTTTGGGCGCGCCGGTACGAGCCTATTTTCGCCCCCATCCCCCAAATAGCTATCGGGGCCGCCGATGGAGATGCTCTTACGACGAAGCCGGTGGAGATGCTAGGCGGAAGGGAAATCGGCAGTGCAAGCAGAAAAATATCACAGAGAGTGCACCTCCACTGAGAGCTGCACGCGGTAGATTGTCCCTGCCGAAAGCTTTGTCCGACTCAACCAAGAAGTAGGAACGTATCGGTGGTATCGCATGATGGCACACTTACTTCTGAATGTCTAGAACCTTCGCGTAATCCAAATATGTGTTACCAGTTACCACGGACGTCCTTCTCGGAAACCCCAGCACGCAAGGCAGCAGCTTCGTTGCGTAGCGTTCCCCGGTTCAGCCGCGCCCCCAGGTCTCGTCGGCCGGGCGTGGCTGTCCGGTCGGCCACGCGTCCATCCACGGCGGCAAACACGTGTAACACAAACCTTACGCGCCCTGAAAGTCCAAGTCTCTCTACTGTACACTCGTACTCGCCGCCCAGCCAGCTGGCGCATCGAAAGAGTTGTCAAACTGACAAACCGTCGAGCGTAGCGCGGAGAGGAGAGGAGAACCTTCTTCACGGCTCACGGTAAACGGCCGGTGGGGATGGCCGTGTCTCTGCTGCCTGCGCGGCAGGAGCGTGTTGCCAGTTTGGCACATAGCTAGCTGACCAGTTAATTTGCATGGACGGCAAAAATGAGCTGTATTGAAGAACGTGGACCAGTGAATATTTCTGGTTTATGGGATATATGTCGTCTCTTTTTTTTTCAATTCAATTTAGTTTTGTCGTGTCTAGTGAAACCATTGTGAGAAATTGGTGACATTTTTTTTAGTGTTTTTCTGTAAATAAAGGATGCTTAATTACTTATAAGCAACATCACGAAGATACGGTAAACTAGATTACACCTCAGAAATTCGCTTTGGAGCTCGGGTGCGATGGAGCTCGGTATTTAAAAAAAATTGAAAACATTATTTCAATGTTGCAAAAATTCTAGAAACATTTCTAGGCATAGATGATATTGTTCTCTACCAACGTGCAAAACTTCAACCCTAAATACCGTATTTTCCATTCTTAGCAAAAATATGAAAATCTGACATATTTGGATGGTTTGAAAATTTGCACTGTTCACTACTTTACATGTCATATTTTGTTATCTTTGTGCAGCCCAAAATTTGGTATTTTCGTGTTGGTAGATTACATTTTTCCCTACATCTAGAATTTTTGTTCCAACTTTTTTTTTACCTTCAAAATGCCATTTTTGAATCGTTCAAAAACAAGATCCCTGTAGCCCGAGCTCTAAAAGTCTGCACTCATTACACCTAGCCTTTGCATAGTTACGATGAACTCGGCAGTAAAAGAATAAGAATGATAGCTATCTTAAAGCGCCTATATTGATGGAGACCATCCATGTGGAATATCTCGCATCGTGTTATTCTACCGTGTAGGTACCTCCGTAAATAGATCTTGATCTCCACACACTGTAGATCCAACCATGAATGAAACAAAATTGTAGACAAGTAGATAACCTGCACAAGTGAAAAAAAAATCACATTGTAGAAAATCTTGTCATTTCTACATAGCCAAAGCGGCTATATAATAGCAAGGGCTCTAATGCTAATAAGAATTCTATACTTGTGATCAATTTTATGTAACCCAGTTACCAAATATATTTGCAACACTACATTGAGAATACAAGGTAGACGCTACATGGATGACAGATCATATAGAACAATCAACTTGCACTAAAAACATAAGCATTTCATTGTCTTGTTATGATGACTTAACACCCACTTTGTATCCCCATGCTAGCTACGTTTTACAATTTTATCGTTTGTAAGGGTTTGTCCTTCACGCGGATACTAGGCAAAAATTACTTTTGGTGGTATCTTTATTTTTGCATATTTTATTATTATTATCAACTGGTAATTCTAGCCTCTATACATGGAGTTCACTTAGATTTTACCGCTCTCATTTATATTTCACCAAAATTCATCATTTTCAAGCAACAGTTGGACCAATGGCAATCGCTCTCTAAGAGCATTCCTTGGCTAGCCTAGGGCCGATTAAATCTCCTCGAAATTTCACATTTGGTGGAGTCTGGATGTTTCCAACACTATTGCGATAATATCGCTCTTATGATAGACTATATAGTATAAAGCTATATATTATTTCCGGAGTGTGGTGTTACACAACCACTTATACTCCCAGCAAGTACTCTACTAGGATGATGCACAATAAATGGTCAGGATAGCTCAGTTGGTAGAGCAGAGGATTGAAAATCCTCGTGTACCCGTCCTTGATACTAAATAATTTAAAGCAGACAAAATGTTTCTTTATCATCATTAGACCAGCAAAAAATGTGAGTTACCTAGTTTCCAATGAACCTAGGACAATGCTTTTGAGCCAATGTATTTTTTTAGTAGAGTTTGTCACACTCCATCATTGGTGAGTATCTTAAAAAGTGACTTACTGAGAAAGAGGTTGTATTTTTAACCACAAGGTCATGAATACTCAACCCTCCTCCTCTCCCCGATCTTTGGATCCAAACCCACATCCAATCTAGCCTAGACGATCGAGTTGAGGCCCTTTAAATTCAAGCAGTTTTTTTGCATGCCATTCATGACTTTGTGAGTAATGTGTTCCCAAGTTAGCTTAATCAAACAGGGTATTTTGGTACCACCACCAAGATTTGAACTGTATAATAACATTGTAGGACACACAATTGTAGTTGATCAGTTTTATGAAGTTATATTCATAAAGATATACATATATTTTTTTATTAAAAATACGCCCTCCATGGACACACACATAAATGAGCTGAGACCCTTGGATTATGGAGATCATACTCATGTCATGTGATAGAACAAACAATCACACAAAATAGAACTAGGCACTCCATGATACAAGGCACGAGGGAAGATGGCAACGCGGGTGTCAGCCTTCCAATATCGTGGTCAGGGTTAGGGCAATGAAGTTAGAAAATTGTCATAACTCGTTAAAGGGCATTATGGTAATTTTTGATCTAGCTAGCCGAAAATATTATGGTTGTGCATATGTAATAGTGTGAAATGAAAAGTATACAATGTGTGACCATATAGGTGCCAAAATATTATACGAGCAAAAATAACTTTACTCTAACAAAGTCTTCCCAGGGCCTAGATGTTATGTTGGGTTATCCTCGGACCCCAACCTATCCGGTGGGGATTAAGTTTAGAACAACAATGGGAAATGGACTCAAAATAACTAAGCTACTTGTTCGGGACACTATGCAGAATTGACTTTGAAATAAGTAATTATTGTGCCATGCGATTCAGATTCATGTGTACTACATCAATTATAATAGTATATAAACAAATAAAATATGAAAATAATGATGACCTTGCTAAGTTTCTAATGTGAAAAAAAATCTCATATGTGAGAATATGTGCCAAATATCAAGTAACATGGATGCAAAGACAAAATTATGTGAGTGAATGATACTATGTTGGAAATAATAATCAACATATGAAACAATTATACATCCGCAATAGGTGTACCATTCATTGTTTGGAAAATGTTACTGGTGACTTTTCATGGTTTGATTATAGCATCCCCATATTTTAGAATGTGTCATGCTCAGTGTTGCACACCATTGAGCCTCTCGATCGAGCCTGGTCCTATAGGTCTCACATAATCATCTTCGGGTACTATTGAGCTGTACTTGCTATACCTACAAAGCCTAGGTAGATGTAATGTTGGTTAGTTCGTTTTGTTTCTTCTCTCACACATGTTCATGAAGAAAAAAAAATTGTAGCTACTGTGTAATGTATATTTCATATTTGTGTTTCATAAAATGAACGGCAGGATCAAGCCTTACAAAACCTATTCCAAGAGATTCTAGAACCTATTGCCGTCTTCGATTGATTTGGGTTAAACCTACGATGTTGGAAGCCGGAGAATAGGATTGGGGTGGAGGAGCTAGATGGGAATGCATTCTTATGGTAGGCGGCCATCACACCATTGGATAGGTAGGAGAAAGGAAAATCTGGAAACCTTTGCCTCGTTTGGTGTATTTATCTTAGCTATAGCCGTAGTTGTAATGAAATTATTTGTTTAATTCGTTTGTTTAGTTACCTACTGTAATAACCCAGAACATAGGAACAACGAAGGGTAGATTTAGAAATGGGATGTGCATTTCATTGCAAAACGGGGGAAATTTTCGCGCCTTATTGCAACTAAACCTAAGAGGGATCGAGGTTCTCTCTCATTTTGCATCTAGGGTTAGGCAATGTGAGTTAGGGAAATTTCGACATGATCTCTTTTGTAACTTGTTACTTTGGGGAATGTTTGCATTTGACAAGTGTAAATACATTAAACTATAAACATTGAACAATATAAATGGAATTCATAATTTAAACAACTTTGAATTTCAAAGTAAATCATAAATACAATATGTAATTCAGAATTTAAACATTACATAAATCCAAAAGCTCATAAACAAAAACTTGAGCTTTATTGATCATCAACACATAATACATAGTCTTTACAATATTCTTGATACAAGAATTGATAAATAATAAACAGAAATGAAAATGAAGATTACAATTGCTCCTATAACTAAAACCTAAACTAAATGCTTGAAGAACATATTCTGGTCATATTCAACTTCAAAACCCGCAAAACAAATCACAAACACTAGCCGAATATAAGTGTTAGCTCAAGATTCAGTTTAGACAGCTTAGCAAGTGACACAATCTTCGCTTTGGACAGAACCAAGTCACAAGACACTTGTGCTTGTCCAAAACCAGGGACAGCACAAGATAGGATCAGCAGCAGACCAAAACTGAGCAGCTGCAGGGGGCTCAAGTTTCCACATATGAAGGCTGCTGCTAACCAAGCAACAGCAAGGCAATGCAAGGGATGAGTCACAAAGTGACCAGGCCTTGTGTGTCATGGCCAGGGAAGAAGTAGAGACCATATAAATAGCACACAAACCCTAGAACCAGTGCACAGTCGATCAGATAAGATCACCAGGTAAGGGTGAAGCAAGAACAAGCACAGTTCATCCAGTTCATAACCAAGAACAAAAACCAACACAACCAACTTAGCCACCAGGAATCATGGTGACCTGAGAAGATCAACCAGTAATCTGGAGGTGAAGGGTCGTGAACGAAACCCCAAGTCTACATCAACCAAATATTTCATACTAGGAGCTGGAACAAGGTATACCAAGTTCCCGGACGGATCCAATGGATTTGATCCATCATATATGCATGAAATAAGCGTGGGAATGAGCAGATGCTCATATGGGTAGATCATCACTTGGTTTTCACCAAGGATCACCGCTAGTCTAAAAAGCTACCAAAATAGAAACCATCCGGATACTGCATCTTGTGCACGTAAGCAAGATCTCGATGCACGAATAGCACCAGTAGATGTATTGCAATGAATAGCAGCTAGTATAGACTACACGAGAAAATCCTAGGCACATAACCATCGAAACCCTAGATTTCTTCACAGTGCAAGCATATTGGCATTCATACTTACTATGATCCCCTAATATGCAAGCAAAGTTGAGTAGCCAACAAGATCCAACCAACCAGGTGAGCAACCAGTCAGTAGCAAGGCTACTGAGGTCACATCACACTTAGCACCAAATAAGAGCAAGTCAAATAGATCACATCACTATCCAGAAATGGATTCAGACTCTAATTGCTTGTAAAAGAATCATGAACAACAAATTCATATACAAGCAAGTCATTTAAATCATCACTGCATAAGCAGTTCATCAGAATTTAAGTAATTCAAGCATGAATTTATCACAGATTCATGCTAAGCATGACAGTAGCATACTGTTAAGCAACACAATTTAATTCATAGCCACTAGAGCAAGTCTAGATAGCTAAGATGAGCAACAGCACAAGTAAGCAACAGCACAGTGATGCTTGAGCATCAGCATCACCAGCCAAGTGATTCATAGAGCCACGTATTAGCCGATAAACAATCACCGTCGACCAATTGATCGAATGGAGCAATTATAGCAAGCCAAGTTACACAGGGAGGTTAGCCAACAAGCAAGGAATGATTCAATGGATCATTGGCTTGCAAAGGTAGCATCGAAGCATATCACGGACACCACTAGCACACACACAAGTGTCACAGATGCAACACAAGTACACCTAGACAAGCATAGCATGGCATAGTTAGCTCTTGAGCAAGCACAGTAGAGTATAGCAAGTGTAGAACATGCTAGGAACAGCAGAGAAGCAAGCACAGCATGAACAGCAAGCAAAGCAGCATGTGCCAGTACCAGTAAATGGTAATTGGGCCATGAACTTACAACTAACAGAAGCACAGGCAAATTGCATAGGAATAGCATGGCTCTGTGTGATCACAGGATCACCAGAGGGCAGCAGAACATGAGGAGGAAGAAGAACAGAAGCATGGGAGGCGCACAGAAGAGGTAGAGGTGAGACAACACTTACTTGCGCCTGGAAGCAGAGGCTAGGGCATGGCGAGGCAGTGCTCGCGCGGCCCTAACAGCTGCAAATCCAGGGTAGGCGCCGACGTTACGCCGGCGAACCCAAACACGAACTAGCACCACCGTAGCAAGCACCTGAGGCGACGGCACGAATACCGCAAGCAGCACCCGCGCCGAGTCAACCCCGTGCACGTACTCATCGTCGGCGAGGGCGAGATCTCGCCGGAGTTCGTCGAGGCGATTCTCCACGAGATCCAGATCGGAGGCGATTCGCCAGAAGAGGACGAGAAGGGAGAAACCGCTCGGACAGATCGATAGATCTGCTCACGGCGGTTCAGGATCGGGTGGTGGCTACGGCGGAGAAGGCCGGCGATGGCCGGAGCAAGGCGGCGGCCATGGCGGCGACGCCATCGCCACAGGAGTCGCCAGACGGTTAGGGTTAGACGAGCGAGTGAGAGGGCCGAGTGAGAGTGAGTGAGGTGGGCCGCTTCGGCGCCACCGAACCCAAAAGGGGGCCAGCCTTATTGGGCCGTCCCTGGGTTAAGTTATTGGGCTGGGCCCAATAGGGATCCAGGGGGTATTTTGGTCATTTTACAATTAATATAAGACCAAAAACTTTACCAAATTTTAATAAATCATAAACAACTCTAAAAATCCAATAAAAATTGGATTTATGAATGAAAAATAAATCTTAACAAGAATAAAATATGAAATGGAATTTATGAAACAAATTCAAAATCATGAATTTTCAGAATTTAAATAATCAATTAGAATTTTCAATTATTATTTCCTTGTATTTAAAATTCAAGGAAAAATCTCAAATAAGTTCAAAAACTTATTTTCAAACATTTCAAAATGAGATTCTATTATTCCAAGTCATCTCTTTTGAACCAGAGAATTTTTCCGTAAAACTACTATATTCCCTTTTATTCCAAAAACTATAGAGGTAACTCTATAATTTCAAATTATTTTGGAATGACTAAGGTAATTACCAAGCAAACTCATGTTACTTTGAATTGTTGTACTTTGTGTGAATTACAATGATTAATACTTTTAAATCAATTGTAAATTACCGTCAAAGACATAAATCTTAAATACAACCCTAAATTGTAATAATTCAATGGGGTAAAGGGATTCAACATAAAATAATACATCCATGATTGCATTATTTGGATTTTTATAACATTGTCCTTACCGGACAATGATGCTTCTTACGAACCCGAGGTCCGGGTTCCATCAACCGCATTGAACCGCACTATCTCGCAAGTCCACAGTGCAAGTTCACCCTTGCTCATGTCAACTTGATTATTTTCTACTACTTTGATGCAAAGCTATATACTTATCATTCCTGCATTGCAAATGAAATGTTATTTTCCAACTATGAATATGACTATGTGGCTGGCAATGGAACCATGGTATGTGTTGATATGGTGGAGGTTCCATTGCAATGGGTTATATCACCCTAGGATTAAATTACCAATGCCGTCCAGGTGATTCTAGCGCCGTACATATCGCGTTGACCATAAGATCTATAATGGCTCTAGGGAAGCCAGCTATATCTTTTCCCTCTCGCATGCCAACGGACTCGGTAATAGGGGTTGCCCGTATCGGTCTATCTTTGGTAAAGGTGGGGACATGTGGTCCCGCACGGTCTACCATTAGATACAGGAGAGGGTAGACTTATTATTGGTCTATGAAGGATTGTAAGGGTTGTCCGGATCGGTCTATCTATGGTGTATAGGGCAGGGCATCATAATTGTTCGGAACGGTCTACCTTATTGGTAAAGGTGAGAACCAGTAGCCCGTGTCGGTCTACCCATAGATATAGGAGAGGACAAACTTACAAAAGGGTGGGTCTGCGAGGTCGTGGAGAAGGTGGTGTGGGCTTGGATCCTTATACCCGGCCTCACACCAAAGGAAGTGTGAACGGGGGCAAGTCCTCGCGGATGGCAAAAAGGGTAAGATCTCTTGTGGGAAAAGTAACGCACCTCTGCAGAGTGTATCAAATTGTGGCTGTCACTCCTTGTTCCGGGAAGGAACTCGCGAACGCGGCAGGAAAGGAACTCCACGAAGTTCTGGTCAACCTGTGAAGACTGACGGGCATAGTTTTCATAATAAAAGCAACCTTTTGAAGAAATGTTTTCAAAACATGCATTGACCTGCGATATCCTGATCAATGGTCGTAGCTAGTGCATCAAACACCTTTTTATTCTTTTAGAACTTGTCGAGTACCTCTGTACTCACTTTCTTTCGACACCCTTGCTAGACCGTGATCCGGAAGTGGATGCCATCAACGATGGAGCACCGAGAGGAAGCTACGAGCTGGTATACGAAGAACCCGATCTTACCGGCGGAGTGGAAGGTGTAGACTATGGGATAGTCTACGGACCAAACGACACGGAGGTGGAGGAGTAGTGACATACCCTAGCCTCATAGAGCCGAGCAACGTAGAACTTACCTAAATAAGTTGTTGAGCTCTCTTTTATATTGTTATGAGTTGTAATCGTACTTAAGTAGTATCTTAGGGTGTTCTCATAGGACTCGTGAGAGTACCAACTTGTTAAGACAATGTTTGTAATAAAGTATGGAGTGTTATGACCTGCAATGTTTCTGTTGTACCACTCTGAGGGATATGGCAAATTGTGAAGAAGTCCCTTCGCAAAGATCATATCAACGACTTGTATACTACAACATGCAGTGGTATGTTGGGTCACCGCAGCTGGTATCAGAGCAAATGTTGCGACCTTAGGTTGGAAAAACCTAGTATAGGGAAGAAACCTGTAGGAGTCTAGTAGAAATAGTAAAGGATTCTCTAGAAGTATGGTGATTATTCACTTGAGAATAGCAAAACCATATATTTTAGTGCGATAATTCTTTATTATAGCTATTATGATGCATTATCACTACTAATATTCTGTTTTTGTATACAGCCATAATGGCGAACACTTTTCCCAAGAGGACTTTGAGGAAAGTTGAGGGTTGGCTCGGTGATTATGATGGACCAATAACAGCTCTCCCGTGTGGGATGTCGAAGGAACTTCATTGCGATCCACGGATACCTGTTATCAAGTATACTTACTATGATGGGGAAATCCTAGCCAAGTGCAGAGTATCGGTCCAACTACCGGAAAACTGCTGATGAGTCGTATAATGCCATACGGAGAAGCCAAAACTATCACCACAGCCTACCATATGGGCCTATTCAAGGCAATCCTTGAGATAAGGCAGCACAAGTCGAGAGAACTCCTATGTTCGAGTTTTCTCATATACCTCATGCCGAGGAAGATGAGGATCCCACTCTTAATCATTTGGTGTTAGCCCACGTAAGTCCTGAAGCCGCAGACACAGCACATGGATAGCCGTAAGTCTTTATTGACCACGATGTATCTTTTACACATGAAGATGAGAGGTGAGATTGACCACATGCTAGCTGAGTTCACGGACCCCGATAAAGTCCAAACTCGGATGCATGACTTGAGGGCACAACCACAACATACTACACCCTTCTTTAACCCAGATAGTGATGTAGATTTGAGTGACCAGTGGTTCAAGAGAAATCTACCTACAAGAGACCCACTTATACCTAACTTTGTTCCGCACTATCCACATGTGTCAGCATCATATGATACTGGATATGGGGGAGACCACTCATGGAACATAAATTGCTCAGAGTCACCGATTGAAAACTCGACGGGTTGGCGTTTCGGGGAACCTTTCGGTGATGAGGAGGAGCCAATTCCATGTGATACCGGAGATGAGAGTGATGCGGTTAACCCAAGTGTTAACCAACACTACGAGCAGGAAGAGAAAGGTACGGATTCCATTTCGTTAGATTTGGAGATGGGCATATCTAAACCATCGCAGTACGAAGTAGGTGAGAGTTCTGGAACCAAGAAAAAGAAGAAGAAGAAGATGAGGGGTCAAGTGAATAGGAATCCTCCATGGATGACTGGAGAAGAGGCACTGTATTCCACCGGGGATATGTATGAGTCTTTATCTAGTTACTTTGGAATGACAGATCTCTGTCTCGGCACTTCGTCCGATTCAGATTACATACCTACCGGAAGGACCTTTGTTCCGGACGGTGTTCGGAAGACTAGTCGCTGTACCGGTTGGACCCCAGTGGATGTACGCGGAGGCGAATGAAGACGATGAGGAGTAGAGCTCCAAGGAAGAATAAAGTAATCTAGGTGGTATTGTAATAGAACGTATTTTAAATTCCCGTTGGCTTGGGCTTGGAGCCAAATAAGTGGTTTATATGTACCACATGTAATATAAGTTTGTGAGTGTGTTATGTATTATACGGTGTATATACATAATAAATGTTTGTTTTGGATTTGCTTCTTGATTTCATTATGTGACTAGTACTCGGGCAATGAGTTGAGCTCGTAAAACATTTGCATGGTGTAATTATGAGTAATCGCTCTTTGTTACGAGGACTAGGGGAAATGGCGTTAGTAGAAACCGAAGAGGCTCGCAGAGAGCGGGAAGAAAGAGAGAAAGAGGAGGCAGATGCAAGCAGCTAGAGCAGAGAACGCACCACCACCACCACACCCAATGTTGCACCCGGACTTCCAACAAGATATGAGGTCAATGGAGGAAGATAGGAGGCGTTACCAGGAAAGCCGTAACAAGAACATGCAAGATTTCTTTACCCATGTCATCAATGATAGGGGTAATGAAGGCAAGGGAGTAACCCTATCGGACTTCCAAAATGCAAGACCACTACCATTTACATCAGCTCCGGAACCAATGGACGCCGAAGATTGGCTCATGGATACGGAGCGGAAGTTGAAGACCGTTGGTTGCAACGATGAGGAGAAGATTAGATATACCACTTATCCGTTGTCGGACCAGCAAGCATCATGGTGGGAGAACCTTGTAGCAAGTACACCCTCCGGATAAGGTATTTACATGGGAGGAGTTCAAGAAGAAGTTTCGGGATGCTCATGTTCCGGACAGCGTGGTGGAGCCGAAGAAGAGGGAGTTTGAAGAACCGAGACGAATACTCGCACCAATCATGCGAGATGTTCGGGATTTCAATAGGTTATCCAGATATGCACCCGAGGATGTGGATACGGAGGAGAAACGGAAGAAGCGGTTCATGAAAGGCATGAATCCATACATGAAGATGCAACCGAGGTTGGCACGCACCGCCGAATTCCGAGAACCGATTGACTCGGCAATCACTTTCGAGGATGATTACAGAGCGTGTCCAAGAGGATAGGAGGAAGAGGGCTCGTATCGAGCCAAGGAAGTACCCGACCAGTAAACCAACCCCGCATCGAAGTTTCAAACCCCGATTCCGACCTACCGGTAATCGCACAACCGGGAGGTCGAATCGTAACCCCAAGTCACGCATCATCCGTAGCAACTGTGGGCAGAGGGGACACATCCGAAGGGAATGTCTGAAACCCAGGATCATCTGTTATGGTTGTGGACAGGATGGACACATGAAGCCTGATTGTCCTAATAAGGCTTCATGGGGTGGACAAAACTCCGAAGGACGAGGAGGAGGTGGCAAAGATAACAACAACAACCGCAACTACAACAACAACAACAACAAGAGGGGCAAGCCATATGGAAAGCTGAATTGCACAACTTTGGAGCAAGCGGAAGAGTCGGATCAAACAGCCTTAGGTACGCTAAGCATTCTTACTCATCCCGGCAAAGTACTATTTGATACCGGAGCAACCACATCATTTCTTGCATTGGAATTTGTGGAAAAATTCGGGCTTAGATGTTCTAAGTTAGAAACCCCTATAACCGTTCTATCCGCGGGGGAACGATCTTAGTAACCCACGTGAAAGAAGCACAAGTCATAACCATATGTGATCGTGTGTATTTCGCGGACCTATTCATCATACCCATGAAGGACATATCAGCTCATCCTAGGGATGGATTGGTTGACGTAAAATGGAGCGGTGATTAACTCGTGGAGACAAAACAAGATCACTTCGCAACTCCATCGGAGGTCGAATAGTGTTCCAAGGAGATAAGTACAATGAGTTAGAGATTGGATTGGAACTCAATAGTCTCGAAGGAGGTAAGAATTGAAGATATTCCTGTAGTGAATGAGTTTAAGGATGTATTTCCTAAGGAACTACCGGGGATGCCACCCGATAGAGAGATAGAATTCACAATCGATCTGATTCCAGGCACAACACCAATAGCACAACCACCATATAAGATGGGGCCAAAGGAGTTAGTGGAACTAAAAGCTCAGATAGATGAACTGGAACGAAGGGATTCATTCAAGAAAGTGTGTCACCTTGGGGTACACCAGCTTATTTTTGTGGATAAAAGAGATGGAGGAAAGAGAATGTGTGGAGATTACGTAAATTTGAACAATGTAACTATCAAGAACAAGTATCCTTTACCTAGAATTCAAGACCTTTTTGATCAAGTTCAAGGAGCAGGAGTCTTCTCGAAGATAGATTTAAGGTCAGGATACCATCAAATCAAGATCAAGAAGGAGGATGTACCAAAAACAGCATTCGTATCAAGGTACGGACACCATGAATATTTGGTTGTACCATTTGGACTAACAAATGCACCAGCAATTTTCATGAATTTGATGAACAAGATATTCATGAAGTACTTGGACAAGTTTGTGATAGTGTTCATAGATGATATTTTAATCTATTCCAAAGATAAAGAAGAACATGCCAAGCATTTGAAGATAGTTCTCGCAAACTTTGAGGGAACATCAGCTATATGCAAAGTTCAGCAAGTGCAAATTTTGGTTAGATAGTGTTGAATTTCTTGGACATGTCATAACCAAAGAAGGCATAGCGGTGAATCCAAGCAAGGTTCAATCCGTATTGGAATGGAAATCACCTAAAAATGCTAAGGAGATACGAGGATTTCTTGGTATGGCAGAGCTACTATCGGAGATTCATAGAGGGATTTTCGAAGATTGCAGGACCAATGACCAAGTTACTCAAGAAAAATACTCCATTTGTGTGGACAGATGAGTGTGAAGCCGTTTCCAAACACTCAAAGATAAGTTAACCACAAGCACCGGTGTTAGCAGCTCCGAACTCCGGAAAGGATTACACGGTGTATTGTGATGCTTCCAAGAATGGACTTGGATGTGTTCTTATGCAAGATCGGAAGGTAATAGCTTATGGATCAAGACAGCTTGAAACCACATGAACACAACTACCCAAGACATGATCTCGAGTTAGCGGCAGCTTGTGTATGCTTTGAAGAGTTGGAGACAATTTCTATATGGATCCAAGTGTGAGTTATACACCGATCACAAAAGTTTGAAGTATTTCTTCACCCGTAAAGAATTAAACATGAGACAGAAGAGATGGTTGGAGTTGATTAAGGATTACGACCTTAAGATCAACTATACCCTGTGCAAGGCTAATGTAGTAGCAGTATGCCCTAAGTAGGAAGAGTACGGAGAATCAACCTACGGAATGGGAAATTCCAAAGGAACTTCGGAAAGAGTTAGAGGATGCTCAGATTCTGTTTATTCAAGGTGATGCCAAAGGAAGTATAGCAACCATGAGGATTATGGATGAGATGTATTCAGATTTGAAATATGAGATTATCCGAAAGCAAGCGGATGATTTGTTCATTCAAGAGGAAATCAAGAGGATTGGCGAAGGAATACCATCAGAATTCCATCTAGGGGATTTTGATTCATTATACTTCCAGAAAAGGATCTGTATACCGGATGATCCAGAAGTGAAATCAATCATATTAAAGGAAGCACATGAAACCCCTTATTCAATACATCCGGGAAGTACCAAGATGTATATGGATTTGAAGGAGATGTTCTGGTGGAACAACATGAAAAGAGAAATAGCACAATATGTCTCAGAATGTCATACATGTCAACGAGTGAAGGCAGAACATCAGAGTCCTGCGGGATTACTCAAACCACTAGAGATACCGGAATGGAAATGGGATGAAATCGGAATGGATTTTGTTACCTGGTTTACCAATGACTAGTAAGAGAAAGGATATGATATGGGTAATAGTGGATAGACTTACCAAGAGCGCTCACTTCATAGCCGTAAACACAAAGGATACTCGTGAAAAGCTTGTGGATATATATGTAAAGGAGATTGTGAGTAAGCATGGAGTACCAAAGAAGATAGTCTCGTATAGAGGTTCAATTTTCACATCAGCATTCTGGAAACAACTACAAGAATCTTTGGGATCCAAGCTGGATTTCAAGACAAGCATATCATCCACAAACCGGAGGACAAACCGAAAGAACCAATCGGATACTTGAGGACATGCTTAGAGCTTGTGCTCTGAACTTTGGAGGTTCGTGGGAGGATCATTTACCTTTAGCGGAGTTCTCATATAACAATAGTTATCAGAGTAGTATTCAGATGGCACCGTACGAGGCATTGTACGGAAGGAAGTGTAGATCACCAATTTGTTGGTTTGAAACCGGAGAAAACAAGGAGTTTACACCGGATTACATCAAGGAGAGACAAGACGTCATCGAGGTAATCAGGGATAGACTCAAAATAGCTCAGAGTCGTCAGAAGAGTTACGCCGACTTAAAGAGAAGAGATTGGGAACCGAAAGTGGGAGACATGGTTTATCTGAAGGTTAGCCCAATGAAAGGACTTAAGAGGTTCGGAGTGAAAGGAAAGTTAAGCCCTCGATATATAGGACCATTTAAGATACTCGACGTAATCAAGGAACAACGATTTGAGTTGGAGTTACCGGCACAATTAAGTCAAGTTCATAACGTATTTCATGTATCCCAACTCAGAAAATGTTTGAAGGCACCGGATGATCCTATCACATATGAAGAAATAGAATTGCAATCTGACTTAACTTATGTGGAAAGACCAGAAAAGATCTTAGAAGTTCAATGGAAGAAGTTAAGAAACAGGGCAATCAAATACTGTAAAGTGCAATGGCAACATCATCCCGAGCGAGAAGCTACTTGGGAGACGAAGAAGAACTCAGAAGTCTTACCCCGAGATGTTCAGTACCAATCTTAACTTCGGGACGAAGTTTCGTTAAGGGGGAGAGGCTGTAATAACCCGTAACATAGGAACAACGAAGGGTAGATTTAGAAATGGGATGTGCATTTCATTGCAAAACGGGGGAAATTTTCGCGCCTTATTGCAACTAAACCTAAGAGGGATCGAGGTTCTCTCTCATTTTGCATCTAGGGTTAGGCAATGTGAGTTAGGGAAATTTCGACATGATCTCTTTTGTAACTTGTTACTTTGGGGAATGTTTGCATTTGACAAGTGTAAATACATTAAACTATAAACATTGAACAATATAAATGGAATTCATAATTTAAACAACTTTGAATTTCAAAGTAAATCATAAATACAATATGTAATTCAGAATTTAAACATTACATAAATCCAAAAGCTCATAAACAAAAACTTGAGCTTTATTGATCATCAACACATAATACATAGTCTTTACAATATTCTTGATACAAGAATTGATAAATAATAAACAGAAATGAAAATGAAGATTACAATTGCTCCTATAACTAAAACCTAAACTAAATGCTTGAAGAACATATTCTGGTCATATTCAACTTCAAAACTCCGCAAAACAAATCACAAACACTAGCCGAATATAAGTGTTAGCTCAAGATTCAGTTTAGACAGCTAGCAAGTGACACAATCTTCGCTTTGGACAGAACCAAGTCACAAGACACTTGTGCTTGTCCAAAACCAGGGACAAGACAAGATAGGATCAGCAGCAGACCAAAACCGAGCAGACTAGCAGGGGCTCAAGTTTCCACATATGAAGGCTGTCGCTAACCAAGCAACAGCAAGGCAATGCAAGGGATGAGTCACAAAGTGACCAGGCCTTGTGTGTCATGGCCAGGGAAGAAGTAGAGACCATATAAATAGCACACAAACCCTAGAACCAGTGCACGATCGATCGATAAGATCACCAGGTAAGGGTGAAGCAAGAACAAGCACAGCTCATCCAGCTCATAACCAAGAACAAGAACCAACACAACCAACTTAGCCACCAGGAATCATGGTGACCCGAGAAGATCAACCGTAATCTGGAGGTGAAGGGTCTGTGAACAGAAACCCCAAGTCTACATCAACCAAATATTTCATACTAGGAGCCGGAACAAGGTATACCAAGTTCCTGGACGGATCCAATGGATTTGATCCATCATATATGCATGAAATAAGCAGGGGAATGAGCAGATGCTCATATGGGTAGATCATCACTTGGTTTTCACCAAGGATCACTGCTAGTCTAAAAAGCTACCAAAATAGAAACCATCCAGATACAGATCTTGTGCACAGAAGCAAGATCTGATGCACATATAGCACCAAGTAGATGTATTGCAATGAATAGCAGCTAGTATAGACTACACAGTAAAATCCTAGGCACATAACCATCGAAACCCTAGATTTCTTCACAGTGCAAGCATATTGGCATTCATACTTACTATGATCCCCTAATATGCAAGCAAAGTTGAGTAGCCAACAAGATCCAACCAACCAGGTGAGCAACCAGTCAGTAGCAAGGCTACTGAGGTCACATCACACTTAGCACCAAATAAGAGCAAGTCAAATAGATCACATCACTATCCAGAAATGGATTCAGACTCTAATTGCTTGTAAAAGAATCATGAACAACAAATTCATATACAAGCAAGTCATTTAAATCATCACTGCATAAGCAGATCATCAGAATTTAAGTAATTCAAGCATGAATTTATCACAGATTCATGCTAAGCATGACAAGAGCATACTCGTTAAGCAACACAATTTAATTTATAGCCACTAGAGCAAGTCTAGATAGCTAAGATGAGCAACAAGACAAGTAAGCAACAAGACACAGTGATGCTTGAGCATCAAGCATCACCACCAAGTGATTCATAGAGCCACAAGATTAGCCAAGAAACAATCACTGTCAGTCAATTGATCGAATGGAGCAATTATAGCAAGCCAAGTTACACAGGGAGGTTAGCCAACAAGCAAGGAATGATTCAATGGATCATTGGCTTGCAAAGGTAGCACTGAAGCATATCACGTACACCACTAGCACACACACAAGTGTCACGGATGCAACACAAGTACACCTAAACAAGCATAGCATGGCATAGTTAGCTCTTGAGCAAGCACAGTAGAGTATAGCAAGTGTAGAACATGCTAGGAACAAGCAGAGAAGCAAGCACAAGCATGAACGAAGCAAGCAAAGCAAGATGTGCCGACACTCAAGAAATGGTAATTGGGCCATGAACTTACAACTAACAGAAGCACAGGCAAATTGCATAGGAATAGCATGGCTCTGTGTGATCACAGGATCACCAGAGGGCAGCAGAACATGAGGAGGAAGAAGAACAGAAGCATGGGAGGCGCACAGAAGAGGTAGAGGTGAGACAACACTTACTTGCGCCTGGAAGCAGAGGCTAGGGCATGGCGAGGCAGGTGCTCGCGCGGCCCTAACAGCCGCAAATCCAGGGTAGGCGCCGACGTTACGCCGGCGAACCCGGACACGAACCAAGCACCACCGTAGCAAGCACTCGAGGCGACGGCACGAATACCGCAAGCAGCACCCGCGCCAGGTCAACCCCGTGCACGTACTCATCGTCGGCGAGGGCGAGATCTCGCCGGAGTTCGTCGAGGCGATTCTCCACGAGATCCGGATCGGAGGCGATTCGCCGAAGAGGACGAGAAGGGAGAAACTGCTCGGACGCATCGATAGATCCGCTCACGGCGGTTCGGGATCGGGTGGTGGCTACGGCGGAGAAGGCCGGCGATGGCCGGAGCAGGGCGGCGGCCATGGCGGCGACGCCATCGCCACGGGAGTCGCCAGACGGTTAGGGTTAGACGAGCGAGTGAGAGGGCCGAGTGAGAGTGAGTGAGGTGGGCCGCTTCGGCGCCACCGAACCCAAAAGGGGGCCAGCCTTATTGGGCCGTCCCTCGGGTTAAGTTATTGGGCTGGGCCCAATAGGGATCCAGGGGGTATTTTGGTCATTTTACAATTAATATAAGACCAAAAACTTTACCAAATTTTAATAAATCATAAACAACTCTAAAAATCCAATAAAAATTGGATTTATGAATGAAAAATAAATCTTAACAAGAATAAAATATGAAATGGAATTTATGAAACAAATTCAAAATCATGAATTTTCAGAATTTAAATAATCAATTAGAATTTTCAATTATTATTTCCTTGTATTTAAAATTCAAGGAAAAATCTCAAATAAGTTCAAAAACTTATTTTCAAACATTTCAAAATGAGATTCTATTATTCCAAGTCATCTCTTTTGAACCAGAGAATTTTTCCCTAAAACTACTATATTCCCTTTTATTCCAAAAACTATAGAGGTAACTCTATAATTTCAAATTATTTTGGAATGACTAAGGTAATTACCAAGCAAACTCATGTTACTTTGAATTGTTGTACTTTGTGTGAATTACAATGATTAATACTTTTAAATCAATTGTAAATTACCGTCAAAGACATAAATCTTAAATACAACCCTAAATTGTAATAATTCAATGGGGTAAAGGGATTCAACATAAAATAATACATCCATGATTGCATTATTTGGATTTTTATAACATTGTCCTTACCGGACAATGATGCTTCTTACGTAACCCGAGGTCCAGGTTCCATCAACCGCATTGAACCGCACTATCTCGCAGTCCACAGTGCAAGTTCACCCTTGCTCATGTCAACTTGATTATTTTCTACTACTTTGATGCAAAGCTATATACTTATCATTCCTGCATTGCAAATGAAATGTTATTTTCCAACTATGAATATGACTATGTGGTCGGCAATGGAACCATGGTATGTGTTGATATGGTGGAGGTTCCATTGCAATGGGTTATATCACCCTAGGATTAAATTACCAATGCCGTCCAGTGATTCTAGCGCCGTACATATCGCGTTGACCATAAGATCTATAATGGCTCTAGGGAAGCCAGCTATATCTTTTCCCTCTCGCATGCCAACGGACTGGTAATAGGGGTTGCCCGTATCGGTCTATCTTTGGTAAAGGTGGGGACATGTGGTCCTGCACGGTCTACCATTAGATACGGGAGAGGGTAGACTTATTATTGGTCTATGAAGGATTGTAAGGGTTGTCCGGATCGGTCTATCTATGGTGTATAGGGCAGGGCATCATAATTGTTCGGAACGGTCTACCTTATTGGTAAAGGTGAGAACCGGAGCCTCGTGGTCGGTCTACCCATAGATATAGGAGAGGACAAACTTACAAAAGGGTGGGTCTGCGAGGTCGTGGAGAAGGTGGTGTGGGCTTGGATCCTTATACCTGGCCTCACACCAAAGGAAGTGTGAACGGGGGCAAGTCCCTGCGGATGGCAAAAAAGGGTAAGATCTCTTGTGGGAAAAGTAACGCACCTCTGCAGAGTGTATCAAATTGTGGCTGTCACTCCTTGTTCCGGGAAGGGAACTGCGAACGCGGCAGAAAGGAACTCCACGAAGTTCTGGTCAACCTCGTGAAGACCGACGGGCATAGTTTTCATAATAAAAGCAACCTTTTGAAGAAATGTTTTCAAAACATGCATTGACCTGCGATATCCCGATCAATGGTCGTAGCTAGTGCATCAAACACCTTTTTATTCTTTTAGAACTTGCTCGAGTACCTCTCGTACTCACTTTCTTTCGACACCCTTGCTAGACTCGTGATCCGGAAGTGGATGCCATCAACGATGGAGCACCGTAAGGAAGCTACGAGCTGGTATACGAAGAACCCGATCTTACCGGCGGAGTGGAAGGTGTAGACTATGGGATAGTCTACGGACCAAACGACACGGAGGTGGAGGAGTAGTGACATACCCTAGCCTCATAGAGCCGAGCAACGTAGAACTTACCTAAATAAGTTGTTGAGCTCTCTTTTATATTGTTATGAGTTGTAATCGTACTTAAGTAGTATCTTAGGGTGTTCTCATAGGACTCGTGAGAGTACCAACTTGTTAAGACAATGTTTGTAATAAAGTATGGAGTGTTATGACCTGCAATGTTTCTGTTGTACCACTCTGAGGGATATGGCAAATTGTGAAGAAGTCCCTTCGCAAAGATCATATCAACGACTTGTATACTACAACATGCAGTGGTATGCTGGGTCACCGCACCTACCTATGAGCAAGAAGGAATAGCCCGGAAAGTCATTTTGGCAACTAGTTGTCCGTGCAACTCATATTCTCTCTCATCAATTGTTCATCTTTCGAGATCAACAAAATTATGAAATAATTTAGGTAAGTCATGCTATGTAATGTACATACACAAAAAATAGATAATAGAATATGGTCATTGTGACCTTTACAAAAAGGAAAAAAAAATATTATGTACATGTTATTTAACTCCGTCTAAGTATTCATTTAGTTTTTGTCTAGGTCACAATTGACATCCATAAAACCCAATACTTTTCAAAAGGTCAAAAAAAGAGAGGAGAGAGAATGTGTTGCATGCACAGCTAATTGCAGCTAATCCTCGAGTTCGTCGTTAACACAGAAGATAGTGGAACCAAGCCCATAAAAAGTCACATTGAAAAGGGAGATTAGAGAGCATTAGTGGAGTGTGCAGTTGACTATTGTCTGGAAAAAAAAAACGTCAACTTATTATAGATTAGCAAAAAAGGAGATAATTCCTGTACCACGCGGGTCGGCGCACGGTATAAAAAACACGGTTTACCAAAGCAGCAACCAGAAGGAACTCGCTCTGCGTCCATACGTCACCTCGCCTCGTCTTCTTTGACTCCAGCCAAATTTCCACATTCCCACGGCTTATATATACAGGTCTGCTCACAGCGTTTCCTTTTCAAGTCACTCCATTCCCCCGCCTCCACTTCTCAGCTCTTCCCCAACGGCCAACATCATTCTGGTTTGCAAACAACACCAGCCAAAGCACAAAGCAAGCTCACGCATCCACTAATGGGAAGGAAGGATATCGCTGCGGAGTACCAGGGCCTGGAGGTCAAAGTTCCCATCTTCTTCCGATGCCCCATCTCGCTGGACGTCATGCGGTCGCCGGTGAGCCTCTGCACCGGCGTCACCTACGACCGCGCCTCCATCCAGCGATGGATCGATTCCGGGAACAACACCTGCCCGGCCACCATGCTCCCACTCCCGTCCACCGACCTCGTCCCAAACCTCACGCTGCGCCGTCTCATTGCCCTCTGGGCGTCCACTGCTGCGACCTCCTCCTCCTCGTCCCCTGCGCCCTCCGCCGTCGGCCCCACGCCGGCCGCTGCCGCCGCCGAGCTCCTCCGACAGATCGCTGACCATAGCGAGGATCCCTGCCCCGCGCTGCACAAGCTCGCGGCTTTTCTCTCGGACGACGATGTCGACGAGTTCGACAAGAACGCGCTTGCGAGGGCAACCGGCGCCGCGGAGACCTTGGTTTCCGTGCTCCGACGAAGACGAGCGGATGCAAGCGCCGAGGCAGCCGTGCGGGTGCTCGCGGTGATCGCCGCGTCAGACTGCATCGAAGAGGAGAATAGGAAGCGGGTCGCCACCGCTCTTGCCGCGGACGCCGCGTCCTCGGTCGCGTCCCTGGCGCGCGTGCTGAGAAAAGGGAGCTCGCTGGAGGCACGGATGGACGCTGCGAGGCTTGTCGAGTCATTGCTCCGTAATGCGAGGCCAGACGTCAAGGCGACGGTGGCTGAGTCAGGGGAGATGGTTGGCGAGCTAATCCGGCTCATCGGCCCCGTCGACGAGAAGGGCGGTCTGGACAAGCAAGCCGTGGAGGTCGGCCTGTCCTGCCTCGCGACCATCGCCGGCACGCGGCGCGCGCGCTCCGAGATGGTTCGTCTAGGCGCGGTCCCGGCGGCCGTGCGCGTGCTGGCCACGGACGCCGGCTCCCCTTCCCAGGCCCTCCGCGTCCTGGAGGCCACCGTAGGCTGCGCCGAAGGGCGCGCCGCGATTTGCGAGATGGCGGATGCCGCGATCCCGGCGGTGCTGTCCAAGATGATGAAGGTTGGAATGGGCGGCGCGGAGGCCGGGGTGTCCGTGCTCTGGGCGGTCTGCCACAAGTACAGGGACAGACGCGCCGTGGACGCGGCGGCGGCGTCCAAGGGCGGGCTGACGAGGCTGCTGCTGCTGATGCAGAGCGGATGCTCGCCGGCGACGAGGCAGATGGCGTCGGAGCTTCTCAAGATGTTCAAGGTGAACGCCAAGAGCTGCCTTGCCGGCTACGACTCCAAGACCACCCACATCATGCCGTTCTGATGGAGAAACCTGCAAATGATGGATGGATCATGGATTCATGGAGCGGGAGGTTTTGCTTTCCTTTCGGCGAAAAAAAACTTCAATTGTTGATTCGTTCGATGGAATTGGGAGAGAAAAAGAACATGTACATTGTCAGAAATTTTTGATAGAACAAAAATGCTGACTAATTTGAGCTGATGATCCTACACGATTGTTGCTTTCTTGGCCACAGTACTCGCATTGCTTTCCCATGATACCAACATTGCCGGTAGGTATTGGCAAGGATGGCATGACCTGTGTACTGCATCAATCACGTCACATATCAATTGTTCGAAAGCAAGAAAAGATGAATGATGGTCAAACAAGAAAACCAATGCATCAGGGCCACGTCCTGCATATTCATTTTGATAAGATAACCAAGACTGTCCATCAATCAAGTTGGCACATGCTATAAGATGGAGATGGCATCATATCTCACTCGCAATGGCCCTTTGCAAAATCCAATCAAGGGCAACTCCTTTTCTCTGGTGTTGCCATGTCCATGCAAGAAAACAACACCATCCTCCTTCCTAGCCTAAACAGTAAACGTATTAAACATAGCACAACTTGGTACTCCATAAGAGGTACTTTTCCCATTACAAGTGCCTTTTGACTTATCAAGTCGTAGCCATGATTGATCTTAAGAAAAACAGGAGAAAGGAACCAGCTGCCGAGCACCTAACAAAAGGAAGGAGTAGAGAGGCAAAGCGCACAGATCAAACCGGTGTTGCGAGGCAGGTCGCCGACCACATGCAATGCAATCACGCGGCCAGTGCGCCTGCTTTCTGCTTTTACTTCTCAATCATTTTTCCTCCCTAATCAAACCATACATTTCACATCCAGCTAAGAGATTACAAATCTTGAGAACTGAGTACTAGCTCAGTGGCAAGGCTAGCAAGTGTGCAGCCAACCCACCCGGGTTCAAATCCCCATCTCGCAGTAATTTCACAGGGAGGGACGAACTTTAAACCGGGTTATTATCCTAGCGTCTATCCGCGGGAAGAGTCTCATCCTATCTAACAACGTATAGCCAAGGGAGGGATTATTCTCCCGTTGGTCAACGTTTTAGAGATTACAAATCTTAGTCAGCTCTAAATCTCAGCGACTTTAGTATTCAGTAGAAAGCTATGTGATTATTCGGTCAAAAGAAGGAAACTATCTAATGGGGTTATACGAGCCTTCTCACATAGTATTTGACGCGTTGGGTTTTTGTTTAGTGGAAAGATTGAGAATGAAGAAAGAGAATATAGTTCTCTTTTACCTGCCCTAGCAAATGCCAAACAATTTGGGCCTTTAAAATCATTTTGTATGCTCTCATTTCAACAGTTATAGGCTATTTTTACAGACCATGCAACCGCGGGAAATCGGTGTTCAGAAAATCCAAACCATAGTTTGCCAAGCATCAGTGGCACCTCCCCTCTCAAAGATCCGGTTGAATCGGCCAGCACATGTGTGGATAAAACCCACCCATCTGTTGAGAGATATTTTAATTTGTTGCCTAGTAGCTAGATGGGGTAGCAATTCACCAAAAAAAGTAGAAGGGGTAGTCCTAATGTTGTCAAATGCAATGAACATGCACAGACTTCAATCATATTTTCATTATGTTTACGTAGTGGTGCGGTTTGAGCCAATTGAAATGTTAGGTAGTACAGTGCATGATGCGATTGTATTAGCGTATGGAGATAATTAGATAAGACAAATGAAAATCCGGAGGATGTATAGCTAAAGAAAAGCTCTTCATCTGACCTACCGGATCAATATTTTTGGTGGCTAGGTTGAGTGTTTTGGTTTGAATTTCCCTCCGTGGCAATGGACTTTTCCGAGGAGACAGGTCGCACGGAGGCAGAAGAAGGGGAGACGTGGGGGAGGACATGCTCGATGCGTATTTTTCATGTGCTCGACGCAAATTTCACCAAGGGATATTCTCGGTGGGGTATTTGTCATGGAAAACACTCCGGAACAGCGTAAGCAACGATCGTTAGCTACCTCTCGTGCATCATCTTCCTCACCACTCGTTGTTGTCCCTATCGCCATGCTCCCGCATGGTTCCTCTAGGGCTAGCATCGTTTTCCACTTACACCACCATGATGACCCCATGCCTTTCCTCCACCGTCCCCTTCTCACTACCCTTCTCCATGGAAGCCCCCATAGCTCAAGCACACCATGGCAATGACCATTGTGGAGTTTGAAAGCAAAGTTTCAAATTGTGTTGAGCTAGAGGAGAGATGGACTAGTGGGAATGGGAGCAAGGTTGCAGGATCTAGTGCCGGTGGGGCTCCGATGAGTTAGATTCGGGGTCGCGATGCCGAATCTGTGAGATTTGGGCCACCATGGAGGATGCCATGAAGTTTTTGGGGGGTGGATTTTTTCGGTGTTGCGAAACGAGTTGCAATTTGTTGCAAGAGAATTTTTTGTGCACCAATGTTAAAATGCTGCAATGTTATTCCAAGTGTATACTAAAAAAGACTTTCTTCAATGTTGTAAACAAGTTTGTATAATGTTGGTTTCGCTCAACTTTATTGTTTCAGATGGCAACACGTTTTTTACGTTTTATTGCGAACAACTGGGGTTTGGTTGCATTCTTTTTTCCCATACATGAGCGGTGTTTGAAATCTGCAAACTTTTGTTGTAAGGGTATTTTACACTTATCCATTATTTTGGTAACAATGACACTGTAGCTAGAGTAATCGGACTAATACATGCATACAATATTATTCTCAGGTATTAGTCTATCAGGCATAATGTTGTATCAATGGAACAAGAAGGTGAAGGCAGACCCCCCAGTTCGATGAAAAAGGGCAACACCAGTTTTCCCTCTCGCCGGCGCCAGGTTCGGCGGCACTGGGTGCAGCACCGGCCAGTCCGGCGCAGACCGGTTGTGGCGCCGGTGCACACCGGGCGCACTCCAGGAACTCCACACCTCTCGCCCGGCTGTCGCCCGGTCACTCGTCCGGTTTCTGCCGGCTGGCCCGGCGCCTGGCTCGGCAACACCGGCCTCTGCGTCGGACCGCCCGGCGTATGCCGGCCCCTGCGCCAATGCACACCGGGGCACTTCCAGTAAGCTGGGAAGCTCGTCCGGTACAGGCCCAGTGCCAGGCACGACGGCTGCCGCTGGCCCGGTCTTTGGCCCGGTGGCACCGGGCGTGCCACCGGCCAGTCCGGTGCCTGGCCCGGCAGACCGGCCTCCTCGACTTATTGCTGAGCTAGACAAGTCTCCAACGGTTGGATTTCAAGTGAAGCTATATATACCCCTTCTCCTAGCTCAGAACATTTAGGCACTACACTACACTTTGTTCTTGACCTTTCTCTCTCATACTCCATTGTTGGAAACACCAAAAGCCTCAGATCTCCCTCCTCCTCCACCCAAACTCAAATCCCTCCAGGGAAAAGCTAGAGGAGGTCATGATCTATAGTTCCACCGAGCCAAATTTTGTTCCCCCTTGTATTCTTCGAGATACCTGCTCTCTAGGGTTTCAGAAGCATCCGGGTTGTGGATTTGCTCCTGATAAGATTGTGAAGGTTTGGAGGCTGCCTCAAAGTCTACCACAAGTTAAAGAGCTATTCCTTTGTGGGATAGGCTCGGAGAAGAAGGTGAGCCTTCGTGGCATTGGGAAATCCTTCGTGGGATCCCCACCTCTCCAAACGTGACGTACCTTCTTGCAAAGGAAGGGAACACGTGAATACATCTTCGTCTTCGCGTGCTTTCGGTTATTTCTAACCGAACTCTTTACTTGTGTTATATATGCTGTCAGAGTCTTCGTGCTTGAGATACTTGTATTATCATCTAGGTTGCCTCACCTAGTTTGCATTAGGCTCACATCTATATTCCGCAAAGCCTAATATTGTAAAGAAAGAATTAAAATTGTAGAAACCTATTCACCCCCTCTAGGTTTACCATCTCTGATCTTTCAATTAGTATCAGAGCCTGAACTCTTCTGAAGGGCCTCACGGCCTTAAGAGTGAGATGGATAAACTATTCGAGGGTTTGGATGAAGATTATAACCTTTCAGTTAAGGAGATGAAATCCAGATTCTTAGAATATGAAGCTGAGAAAAAGAGAAGGGATGATGATCTCCAGAGACAAATGGCACAAATGAGTGCCATGCTTAAGAGCCTAAGTGGTGGGACTTCAAGTGGGGCTGCTGTCCCTGGGGAGTCCTACAATCAGGTCAATCATGACTATCCTATAAACACTTCACACATGCCTCGTATAAACCATAATGGGAATGTTCCCCATTTTGATGGAACTCACTTTTCCTTTTGAAAATCTTCTATGGAGTCTCATATTCGCAGCTGTAGTGTGGAGATGTGGGAAATCATTGTTGATAGATACCGGAAGCCAAAAGATCCCATTAGGTTGACCTCCACCGAATTCTACAACCGTCAACTCAATGCCTTTGCATGTGAAAAAATTAGAAGTGGTATCAACCGCAAGCTCCTTGATCAAATCAATAACATTGACTCGGCTAAAGAGCTTTGGGATAGGATTGTAGTACTCCAAGAGGGAACCAATCATATCCAAAAGTCTCTTTATGAGTCAGCCAAGATTGAGGCGACCTTGTTCATGATCAAGGAAGGGGAGACCATAGCTGAGGCTTATGGAAGACTTGGAGCTCTTCGAGTAAAGGTCAAGGGCCTTGGATGTGAGAGGTACAATGATGGCTTTGAAATGAATGAAGAATTCATGAAGTCCAAGGTCATTGCCATGATTGCTGTCAAACAGAAGGACACCAATGATACGTCCAAAACGTATCTACTTTCCCGAACACTTTTGCTATTGTTTTGCCTCTAATTTGTGTATTTTGGATGCAACTAACACGGACTAACGCTGTTTTCAGCGAATCGCTCCGGTGTCTCATTTTTGTGCAGAAATCCAACTTTCAGGAAAATCCTCGGAATTTATGCAAAAGGTCTTATTTTCCCAGAAGAATTACGTAGCCAGAAGGGCAAGCCAGGTGGAGGCCCGGGGCCCCCACACACTAGGCTGGCGCGGCCCAGGAGGGGGGCGCGCCGCCCTACTGTGTGGCCGCCTCGGCTGGCCCCGACGCCCTCCTTTGGACTACTTAACGTCTTTGACCTAAAAACGCACGGGGGTTAGACGAAATCCCCAGAAGACATCCAGTACACCGCCACCGTCGCGAAACTCCGTCTCGGGACCAGAAACTCCGTTCTGGCACTCCGTCGGGACGAGGAATTGGAGGAGATCAACGCCATCATCACCACCGACGCCTCTCCATCGACCAGCCATGTTTCCCCCATCCATGTGTGAGTAATTCCCCCGCTGTAGGCTGAAGGGGACGGTAGGGATTGGATGAGATTGGTCATGTAATAGCATAAGATTGTTAGGGCATAGTGCCTAGTGTCCGTAATTGGTACTTTTATGATATTGTTGCAACTTGTTATGCTTAATGCTTGTCACTAGGGCCCGAGTGCCATGATCTCAGATCTGAACATGTTATCAATTCATGATGATATTCATTGCTTTATGATCTTACCTGCAAGTTGTATATACGTATTGCTGTCCGGAACCCGAGGCCCCAAAGTGACAGAAATTGGGACAACCGAAGGGGAAGGCGGTGATATGAGGATCACATGTGTTCACGGAGTGTTAATGCTTTGCTCCAGTGCTCTATTAAAAGGAGTACCTTAATTTCCAGTAGATTCCCTAGAGGCCCGGCTGCCACCGGCTGGTAGGACAAAAGATGTTGTGCAAGTTTCTCATTGCGAGCACGTACGACTAAATATGGAACACATGCCTATTGGTTGATTAGTACTTGGATACCGTTTTATTATTATCTGCAAATGCCCTGCCTTGATTGTTACATGAGTTTCTCTCATCCATGCAACGCCCGTTCATCCATCCCTGTGCCTACAATATTTTAATCCTGCTGTTTACTATAATCACTACTGCTGTCTTTGTTACTCTGCCGCTGATATTTCACCACCGTTATCGCTATAAAACCGTTACTATCGATAAACTCTTGCGAGCAAGTCTCGTTTCCAGTGCAGCTGAATTGACAACTCCGCTGTTAAGGCTTACAAGTATTCTTTGTCTCCCCTTGTGTCGAATCAATAAATTGGGTTTTACTTCCCGCGAAGACTGTTGCGATCCCCTATACTTGTGGGTCATCAAGACTATTTTCGGGTGCCGTTGCTGGGGAGCATAGCTTTATTTGCAAGTTCACTTGGATTGATATTGTTCGCTGCAAATTCTCCATCATGGGTAAACCTCGCGATACTAAAGTCGCCATATTACCATCCACTACAAGACAAGGTACAACTCTGAGTACCTCTGCTGCTCTTGATTCACCATCTATGATAGATAAACTTGTTTCACCACCACATGCTTCACATGCTGGTACTTCTGCTAGATCTGAAAATTCTTCTCATAATTTTGATGATGCTTCTGCTGTGCTTGATAATGATGGTTCATTAGGATCTTTTCTAGATGCTACAATTGCTAGGTCTAGACAAATTGAAAATACCGAAACTCCTAATGAAGATGCTGCTACACCTGTTAATTCACCCGAGTCTCGTTGAATACTCTAGTGATGATCTTGATGAAGATTATGTAGAACTTGATGATGATTTCGTTGATAAATGCAATGCTACTACTGATGCAAGAAAAATTAAAAAGTTGCTTGCACAACATACTGTTAGATATAAACTGTCTCCTGATCCTAAATTTTCCACATCTCCTATAAACATGAAGGATAAGGATTATGATTTTTCTCTTGATTTGTCTCATATATCTATTGTTGAGAAAACACCTTTTTGTGGTACTGAAAAAGAAAATGCTGTAGAACACATGATTGAGCTATCTACTCTGAGTAGCTTGTTTTCTGATGATGTTAAGAAGCATACTTATTTCGTTGCTAAAATTTTCCCTTTCTCATTAAAGGACGATGCTAAAACTTGGTATAATAGTTTGCCACCTGATTCTATTAATAGTCCAAAAGAATTGCTTGATGTTTTCTTCCGGAAATACTTTCCTGCTAGTGCTCAACATATTGCTTTGCAGAGAATTTATAATTTTGATCAAGCAGATGGAGAGAAATTGCCTGAGGCTTGGGCTAGATTTTGCTCTCTTATTAGAGCTCGGCCTGAACATGATTTGGAAAAGCATGATTTACTTGATATATTTTATAGTGGACTAACCATTGAGTCTAGGGCATACCTGGATAGTTGTGCTGGTTGTGTTTTCAGGAAAACAACTCCAGACGACGCTGAAGAATTATTGGCGAGAATAGGACGAAATCATGATGATTGGTCTACACCTGAACCAACCCCGACACCAATATTGAAGAAGAGGGGTATGATTAAATTAAATGATGAAGATATGAGGGAAGCCAAGAAATCTCTTAAAAAGAAAGGTATTAAATCCGAAGATGTGAAGAATTTACCTCCCATAGAAGATTTATGTAAGATCACTCCCCCTTCATCCATGATTGAGGTACACTCTCTTGAACGCTTTACTAGAGAAGATATTCCGTACTCAAAACCTCCTGCTCAATGCTTAGATGAGTTTGATAATTATATAGTTAAGCAAAATAATTTCAATATGAGAGTAGAGAATCATTTAATGGAAAATTCTCGAGCTATTAGTGAATTGCATGGTATTGTGGAGAGAACCTCCAATGATGTTAAGATGCTTTGTAAACATTTTCATATGGTTCAAACTCAAATTGATCAACTCACTAAAGTGCAAAATGACTTGTTAAAAAATAATTCTAAAGAAAAACATGCTTATGAGGTAACAACTAGAGGCGGTGTTTCTACCCAGGATCCTCTATATCCTGAAGGGCATCCCAAAATAATTGAACAAGATTCTCAACGAACTGAAACTAGTGCTCCATCTAAGAAAAAGAAAAAGAAAAATAAAACTGTTGTAGAATCCTCTCGAGCCCGTTAATGATCCTAATAGTATTTCTATTTCTGATGCTGAAACTGAAAGTGGTAATGAACATGATAAAGATAATGATAAGAATGATGCTTCTGATAAAGAAGAGGTAGAAGAAGAACCTGAAAAGCATGCTAAAAATAAAAAGTATACTAAAGAAGATTTTATTACTAAGAAACATGGTAATGAAAAAGAACCTTGGGTTCAAAAGCAAATGCCTTTTCCTGCTAAGAAACTAAAATCAAAGGAAGAATAACACTATAATAAATTTTGTGATTGGATGAAACCTTTATTCCTGCAAATCCCTTTGACTGATGCTATTAAATTGCCTCCTTATTCAAAGTATATGAAATATATTGTCTCTAACAAAAGGAAAATTCCTAATGAGGAGATTTCCACTATGCTAGCTAATTACTCTTTCAATGGTAAGGTTCCAAAGAAGCTTGGCGACCCGTGTATACCGACTATTCCCTGTTCTATTAAGAATAATTATGTTAGAACTGCTCTATGTGATTTGGGAGCAGGTGTTAGTGTTATGCCTTTTTCTCTTTACAAGAGACTTTATTTAGATAAGTTGATACCAACTGATATATCTTTGCAAATGGCTGATAAATCTACTACTATTCCTGTTGGTATATGTGAGGATGTTCATGTTCAAGTTACTAATAATTGCTTAATATTAACTGATTTTGTTGTGTTGGAAATGCCTGAAGATGATAATATGTCTATTATTCTTGGGAGACCTTTTCTTAACACCGCAGGGGCTGTTATTGATTGCAATAAAGGAAAAGTTACTTTCAATGTTGATGACAAGGAGCATACCGTTTATTTTCCCAAGAGGATTGAGAAAGCATGTGGAGTTAATACAATTTCTAATGTGAGAACTATCAAAGTGGGAACTATTGATTGTCCTATATATGAGCCTAAAGAAGAATATCAAACTCTTGTGATTGGATCCATATCAATACAATTCAAGGTAACAAGATTGATTTGAGGTTTATTTCTTCTTATGCTATGTAAAATTTATTTGGTGGCAAGACTTGATCAACCTTGTTAACAAATTCATTTTATATGCATAGAGGAACTAAAGAACATCTCTTTCTTCCTCCACTTGTTTTACTTGCTGTAGCACTTTTGTTTTGCAAGGTTCTTTAGTTAATTAGAGATTTCAAAATCTTTTTCTGCCCAGTAATAATAAATTTGACACCCAGAAATGTGCATTTTTCAAAGTTCTCAAAAATTCACAAAAATTATACTGTTGGTCTTAATTTTCGAAGAGGCACCTGGGGGCACCTGGGAATGACCAGTGGGGCACCCCAGGGTGGCACCCCACAGGCCGGCGCGGCCTGGAAGGGGGGCGCGCCACCCTGGTATGTGGGCCCCTCCTTGCCCCACTACTTCATCTCTTTCTCCCATCTCACTCTCTCTCCCGAAAAATCTCGCACCAGCTTTCTCTCACTCGCGTTTCTGCTCAAGAGCTCAAGATTTCTCGATCTCTTTGCTCAGCCCAGATTTCTGTCTGAAATTTGGCACATTTGCTCTCCGAAAATGGAGTGGAATAAGCACCAACTCAACCAACAAGAATTGGAGGTGCAACAGGTTATGAGAGTTCACCGCGAAGAAGGAGTATACCCCTCTTACTACCCGTGCGTTGATTTTATGAGAAGTGCAGGAATCTTGCAAGATGTTCAAAGTCGGATTTCCAAGGCAGGTTTGGGAAATTTTGCTGTTGGTGAACCATACCAGTATGCAAAACTGACCATGTCTGTGGTTCACGATTTTGAATTCAATTGGTCTCAATCTAACCCCATGGTTCGATACAAAATTTATAATAAAACTGTCAACTTGCCATTCGATGACTTTTGTGCAGCAATTAGAGCGCCACAATGGGGATCATGCGAGAAGATAAGAGGACTGCCGCAGGAGCTCTTGAATCTCTACAAGATGATTTGTCATGGAAGAAGCTTCTCAGAGGATGGTGGTAAAATCAGTAGTATTCAACTCCCAGCTATTCGTTACTTTGCTTATTTCATCACCAAGTGCGTTCTTGCTAGAAAGAATGCAAGTAAGTTATCTATCCAGGATTTAGCTTTTCTAGCTACTGCATTACAAGGTGATAGGACTTACAACTTGGGTGCTTTGATAGCCTATAGACTTGCTACTAACCGTGAGAAGGGAGGAATTTGTGGAGGTCTCATCGCCTCTCGTTTATTAGCTTTGCATGGTGTAGAACCTCACCATCTTGATATTCAGCTTTCCATAGAGAAACTTGACATAGTCTCCATGATTAAGCATGAATTTGTTTCTGATTTGTCTAATTTGAGTAACCTGTCATACAAGATAACATTTTACAAGAAAATTTGGAGAACAACTAAGAAAACTGAAAAACTAGTAGGATTGCCTGCACCTGTTCTATTTAACCTTGATGCCAGGAAGGATTGGTCAGTCACGGAAGGTGAACTGAATGCATACATAGAGGGAGATCGCCATCATGCAAGAGACGGCACGGAGGAGGCCGAGGAACGCCTCGAGTCGTCATCTGATGCAGCAAGTTCTTCGCATCAACAAGTTGGGCATGAGGAGCCTTCACACTTTTCTTCTGCACCGGGACCTTATTATGACTACGCCATGTATGATCCACCGGCGTGGAACCCTGACCCTCGCTGGGGTTGATCTCCACTTAGGCCAAAAGCCTAAGCTTGGGGGGAGGCATACCGGCATCACTCATTCTTTGCATATTATGGTTGCTGGATACTTGTACATACTTGTTTAGTTTCTTAGAGTGGTTTTCTAATAAGAGGGAGATGATATTTGGGGAAGTGCTGATTGAAAACAGATTCTGGGCTGTTACTAAAAAATTCCTGTGCGCAGCCAGAACGTCATTTTGAGCTGCCAATTTTTCTGCATGTTCCCCAGGTTGTTATCTAACTTTCATTAGTTGAACACTTTTTGAGCTGAGCAGCGGAAGAATTTCTTAAAAATTGATTACTGTATTCGTGTCAAATTTTGGCAGATTTCTGCCATCTTGCTTTTCTGTGTTTCTTTTAGTTTTCATTTTCTTGTTTTTGCTTTGTTTCTCTCCTAAAACACAAAAAGACCAAAAATATTTCTGTTGTTTCTCTTTACCATTTGTTTATTTTGGTTTCTTGCTTTTATTTTGCTTTGTTTGCTATCGTTAGTTTGCTATGAGAAAATCCAAAAAGATTTTGCTTTGTTTGCTTGTTTCCTTTTGTTCTTGTTTCCAATTCGAAAACACCAAAAATATTTGCTGTTCTTCTTTGGTTTTGTAAAGTTCATTATGAGTTCAATGGTCTTCAGTGGCTGGCGCGTGGTTTTCATTTCATATTATTCAAGCTACACAAGTGAAAAGGCAATAATGACGATCTACGACAATCCGATTGTGGTGAGAGGCTGGTATGAACTCTATTTGTTTTCATTTTTGTATATATACTCATCCATGTGAGCATGCTTAGTTGGTTCATATGAGGTATATGTTATTTAAGAAAGTCTAGTAGTTCATGATCTCTCATGATTAGCTCCAATTTATTAATATGAGTAGCATGTCATAAATATTTGCTCGCATTGTTTTATTCATAGATAGATATGACATTGTGGTATCCTCCTCTGAATAATTCACTTGAATCAACTTGGCACATGCTCATGCATGCATATGACTGAACAAATGTCAATTAAGCCTCGATGATTTACTTTACCTCAGAGTTCTTGTATCACTTTTATGCCTCCGTTAATTTATTTTGTCGCAAGCATGATTATGACGGTTATTGCTCTCTTGATTGTCGCTTCCCGCCTATTGCTAGCCTTCACTTGTACTGAGCGGGAACACTGCTCGTGCTTCCAAACCCCTGAAAACCAAGTTATTCCAACGTGTCCACCATAAATACCTATGCATGGAATTTCAAACCATTCCAAGTAAATTCTCATGTGCTACCTTTAAACCTTCAAAATGCTTCTTAATTTGTGTCAATGTTTTATAGCTCATGAGGAAATATGTGGTGTTTATATTTCAATCTTGTCATTTACTCCTGACAGACTTTCATAATGGACTAGTGGCACATCCGCTTATCCAATAATTTTGCAAAAAGAGCTGGCAACGGGGTTCCCAGCCCCAATTAATCAACTTTCATTAATAATTCTCTTCACATGTTTTGCCATGATTTATCAGTAAGCAACTTAAATTGCAAACAGACACTCCTCCATGGTATGTGATTGATGGAAGGCACCCGAGGATTCGGTTAGCCATGGCTTGTGTAAGCAAAGGTTGGGGGAGTGTCATCCATAATAAAACTAAAGTACGTGTGTAAACAAAAGAGAAGAGGGATGATTTACCTTGCTGGTAGAGATGACGTCCTTCATGGGAGCCGCTCTTGAAAGTCTGGTTGACGAGGTAGTTGGAGTACCCACTATCATTCGTTGACAACAACAAACACCTCTCAAAATAATTTTATTCTTGTTTTACAAATGAAAAGCTCTAGCACATGTTAATCCCTGCTTCCCTCTGCGAAGGGTCAATCTTTTACTTTTACATTGAGTCTCCATCCTTTCTTTGAGCACTTTCTTGAGAGCACAACTGTCATTCTTAGTATAATAAGCTTATCCCAAAATGTGATTAATTGTGGTATAACTTTGATGCTTTTATCTTTGATAATCTCTACTTCCAGTCTTCCCATGAACTTCAAAGGTGCCCAAGCATTTATGTTTTGTTGTACAAATACGGGCAAGCGAGATACCACTTTATCATATCCTTCTATGAACATTGCAATCCTGCTGATAGACATGATTCATGATGCTCATTATTAATTTGTTGGTACCTTTTCCATGATTGACATAGCTATTAGATGATTTTATTTGCATGTATCTTATTATGAATTGCTTAAGTACTTGCCATATCATGAGAATATTTACATCATATGAACAAATGTGTTCGTGAAAGTTCTTTTATCGCACTCAGTTGTTAACTGAATTGCTTGAGGACAAGCAATAAGCTAAGCTTGGGGGAGTTGATACGTCCAAAACGTATCTACTTGATGAGGACATCCCTACTACACCACTACCTCCGTCATTGATAAATGAAGATGAACCTGCTGTGAAGCTCAAGTCCAATGAAGTTCGGATTGGACCAATTACAAGGGCTCGTGCGAAGCTACTTAAACAACAGGTGAACTTGTTTCTAAACGGTACTTTGATTGATGAGAACTTTATACCGCCTAAGTCCTATTACTTATGTATCATCAGGTATCAAGAGGAGACGAGCGTCGCACGAGGAGTAGAGGAGCAGCTGGACATGAAGACGGACGTCAAGATGGACGTGAAGCTGGACATGGAGCTGGACATGAAGATATATCATGGTCGCGCGAGGGAGGAGCGGGAGGCATGCGCGAGAGGAGAAGATGACGTCTAGGCCGGTCCAGCGCCCGGTTAGACCGGCCTCCAGACCGGCCAGCCCGGTCCCTGGCCCGGTTGACCGGCCGCCAACCGGATGGGATTTATCGTACCGGGCAAAAACCGGAAAGTTGCGAAGTTTCCGGTTGCCGACCGGTTGACCGGACGCTCGACCGGCCGACCCGGTCCCTGGCCCGGTTGACCGGATTCCAGACCGGATTCGTCCGAGTATGTCTCGACCAGATCTATTCTGGGTCGGTTATTCTTGTATCTTTTCGACCAGAAGTCGTCCCGGACGCCTATGTAAGTGCCCAGGACGCCCCCCTAGCTGCTTTAGACCACGTTTAAGATAAACCCTAGTTCTTAGTTGTTTGCTCTAGCAAAACTATTGAATCCATACACCATATTGCTTGATATTGTGTAGATCCTGAAAAAGTCCTGTGTGATCTGTTGTTCCATTGGGAATTAGACGGTTGCAACTTACCGCTTCGTGGTCGGCGGCTACGTGCGCAAGTGTGTGGAGTTGCGAATATCTTGCAGGGTTGAGAGCTGTTGCATTGGCGACAGGGACCAATCGAGAGATCTCGTTGCTTCATACAAGTTATCCTTCACTTCATCGTCGTGTTTCTCCGCTGCCACCACCCCGTGATCATCATCACCACCGTTGCTTACTGAGAAGATCGGGCCACCCCTTATCATCTTGGTACCATATTTCCAATTTTCCTCGGTAAGCCATCCACAATCCACCCCATAGTTGAGTTGTGAGTGTTTCCTATCCAGAAAAAGCCATAAAAAGTTAGGGTTAGGGTTTGCCATAGCATTAGATTGCACTAATTTCAAGTTTTAGTTGCTTTTCGTAGTTGTTTTTGCGTATCTTTTCTTTCCATCTAGTATTGTTAGGGTTTGTGTTTTCTCTATCATCTAGTTTATCATATTGTGTCAGTTTTTGTTACTCCGAGTCCACATAGCATACAGTGTGCGTGTTCCCAACCATAGACACAGCCTTTCGATATAAAGTGACTAGGAACTTCCCCAGAAGAGACTAGTTTTACCGCTCGACAGGCTGCTCGTTAGGTTATCGGTGCTTTGCATATTTCTGTTGGCCGTGTTATCAAGGAGTTGTGTCATATATCAAAAAAAAAAAGAGAAAATTGAAAAGAAGCAAAAAAAAAAATCTACATAGCTGCGTGTGTTCTACAAAAAGAAAAATCCAAAAAAAGAAAAGTGAAGTGCTAGTTGAATCAAGTGAAGGCCTAAGTTTACTTTACTGCACCCGTAGTTGAGCAATCTTGTGCCTGTCTCGTTGAGCTTTGCTAGCGTCTCTCTAGTGCATTGCAACCTTTCCTACATATAGTTGCATTGCCCCATTATATCGCCTTGTGTGAGTATCATTGGTTGTCTACGGTCAGCGCTAGAGCTTGTTATTGGTGCAAATAGGTAGCCTACCTACAGCCCCACATATACCCTGCTTTGTCGTGTGATTTGTTCTTATACCCTTGATATTCGCTTCGCTACATCCGTGCACTAGTTGTTACTACAAGTGGTCAGCAACACTAATTTCCTTTGGAACGGTAAGATTTCCTTTTCTTATCAGTTTTGAGTGAGTTGTGAGAGTACCACCATATATTTTTGATTTAGTGCACTAATCTACTAACGATGTCTGCTAGTGATCATAAACTTGTTAACCAGGAAAACAAGAGTGCGGCCGATATCATCACATGGAGGGAGTATGAGGCTCTTCGTAATGAGATGCGACGTGAATTCCGCGCTCAGGACGATGTGCTTAATGGGAAGGTTGAAGAGATCTCCCAAAAGCTGGATGCTACTCATGTGACCGTCACTACAATGCAAGATCAAATGACGGATGTACAACGCAGTCTTGCTGATTTGCGTTTGGCTGTTGAGAATTTGACCGCGCAATAACAACAAGAAGATGACGAAGATCCTGAGCTTCAAGATGACGCACACAATGCTCGTGATGTGCCACGTGGTCATCGTCCTCGTGGTTGGGTTCCACTTGGCCGCAATGGTCGTGGACAAGATGAGGAAGATGGTTTGGGTAAGCCCAAGTTTTCTATACCCAAGTTTGAAGGAGGAGCTGATGTTGAAGAATACCTCACTTGGGAGCTCAAGATTGAGAAGTTGTGGAGCTTACATCCACATTATACTGAAGACCGGAAGATCAAGCTTGCTTCTTCCGAGTTTGATGGCTACGCTTTGTGTTGGTGGGATGCTTTTGTTCGTCATCGAGACGAGGATGGTGAGCAGCCTATACGCACATGGCGTGCCATGAAGGAGGCAATGACTTCGTGCTTTGTGCCTACAAATTACTTGCGGAATATATATGATAAGCTGACTCTATTGAGACAAGGTGTGAAGACTGTGGATGAATACTACATGGAGATGGAGATGCTTATGCAGCGTGGCCGTGTCCGTGAGTCTCTTGAGATGACAATGCAACGTTTTCTTAACGGTTTGAAGTATGATATCAAAGGCATTGTTCGTCACTACAGCTACACCAATATGAATCAGTTGTTACATCATGCAAGAGAAGCTGAATCACAGTTGGCTGACGAAGCAAAGATCAAAGGTCGAGCTACAGGAGCTGGGCGTTTCACACCCCGTGCGGCACCATCTTCGGCGCCGGCGCCTTCGACGCGCTCCGCACCTTACTCTACTCCGCCCAGTAAGCCGGTCTCCAATGTGTCTAACACAAAGAAGTCCGAATCTGCCGCAAGTACGAGTGGCTCTAATGTGTCTACTGCACGTAACCGTGATATGGTTTGTCATACATGTGGTGGCAAGGGTCACTTCAAGAGAGATTGTCCTAACCGCAAAGTTATGATTATCAATGAGGACAATGAATACGAGACTGGAGATGATGTTGATCCTAATGGTCCAGAAGATAATGACTATGACACTGATGGTGAAGATGCATATCCCTCTGATGCTCGCACCATTGTTGTGTCGCAGCGTGCTCTTAATGTGTTGCCTAGTGCATCTACTCAGCGCTGCAATTTGTTCCAAACAAAGGCTTTAGTTGGTCCCGACAAGGCTTGCAAGGTCATTATTGATGGCGGGAGTTACCGCAATTTAGCAAGCAAGGAGTTATGCACCAAGCTGAAGTTGAAGTATCTACCGCACCCGCATCCATACTATATTCAGTGGTTGAGCGACAATGGTGAGATGAAAGTAAACCACATGGTGCGTGTTGAGTTTGCTATTGGACCGTATAAGGATTGCATTGACTTTGATGCCGTTCCTATGACGGTGTGTCACCTACTATTGGGGCGGCCTTGGCTCTATGACAGTTCTGTGCAACACAATGGCCGTGCTAATACATATCACTTGGAGTTCAAGGGCAAGAAAATTAATTTACAGTCTATGACACCACAACAAATTGTCAATGAGTCTCTTCCTAAAGTTGAAGTCAACTTGGAGGATGCTTCATTAGATAGGCGAGAGAATTGTAATGTTGTGAGTGATATAACGAAAAGTGAGAGAGTGAATTCCTTAGTCTCATTAGCCACCAAAGAAGACATGAGAGAATTTAGTGAGGATCCTACTCCATGCCTCTTGTGCTCTTGTACAGGGGTACGGTTTTGGTTTCTAACGACATGACCCCTCTTCCTCTTGGTGTTTCTAATGTTTTGCGGGAATTTGGCGATGTGTTTCCGGATGAGGTACCCGCAGGACTTCCACCATTGCGAGGTATTGAGCATCAAATTGACTTGATTCCTGGAGCTTCGCTACCCAATCGGGCACCATATAGAACGAACCCCGAAGAGACGAAGGAGATACAGAAGCAAGTACGAGCACTACTCGACAAAGGGTATATCCGCATAAGCCTTAGTCCTTGTGCTGTTCCTGTTATTCTTGTTCCTAAGAAAGATGGTACATGGCGTATGTGCGTAGATTGTAGAGCGATAAATAACATTACTATTCGATATCGTCACCCTATTCCCCGTTTAGAGGATATGCTAGATGAATTGAGTGGTGCTGTTGTTTTCACTAAAATTGATTTGCGTAGTGGTCATCATCAAATGAGGATGAAAGAAGGGGATGAGTGGAAAACCGCTTTTAAAACAATATTTGGTTTATATGAGTGGTTAATAATGCCTTTTGGTTTGACTAATGCACCTAGCACTTTCATGAGACTGATGAACCATGTTTTGCGTGATTTTATTGGCAAGTTTGTGGTTGTGTATTTTGATGACATATTAATCTACAGCCGCAATGCATCTGATGATATTATACATATTCGACATGTTTTGCAAGTGTTACGTGATAGTAAACTCTATGGTAATCTTGAGAAGTGCACATTTTGTAAAGGTAAGGTCATTTTTCTGGGTTATGTTGTCTCTAAGCATGGAGTAGAAGTAGATGTGTCTAAAATTGAAGCTATTCAAAATTGGCCTACTCCCATGAATGTGAGTCAAGTAAGAAGTTTTCATGGTCTAGCTGGGTTTTATCGCTGTTTTGTGCCCAATTTTTCTACTATTGCTGCAGCTTTGAATGAATTGACTAAAAAGGGTGTTGCATTTGAGTGGGGCGTTGCCCAAGATCATGCTTTTGATGAACTGAAACGATTGTTAACTTCTGCACCGTTGCTTGCACTTCCTGATTTCAATAAGCAATTTGAGATTGAATGTGATGCTAGTGGTATTGGAATTGGTGGTGTGTTGATGCAAGAGGGTCGCCCAATTGCATATTTTTCTCAGAAACTTTCTGGTGCTAAGTTGAACTATCCAATATATGATAAAGAATTGTATGCTTTAATTAGAGTTCTTGAGGTTCGGCAACATTATTTGTGGCCAAAAGAATTTATCATACATTCTGATCATGAAGCTTTGAAATATCTGAAAGCCCAATCTACTTTGCATAGGCATCTTGCTAAGTGGGTTGAGTTTATTGAGTCTTTTCCATACACTATTAAGCATAAGAAGGGAAAAGATAATATTGTTGCTGATGCTCTATCTAGGAAGACTATGCTATTAACCCATCTTGATGTTAAAATTCCTGGATTAGAGGTGTTATGTGATTTATATGCGACTGATCATGATTTTGCTGAACCGTGCCGCTTGTGTGTTATGGGTAAAGCATGAGAAAAGTATCACATACACGATGGGTTCTTGTTTAGAGCTAACAAACTATGTGTTCCAGAATCGTCTGTGCGTTTGCTCTTATTGCAGGAATCACATGCTGGAGGTTTGATGGGTCACTTTGGGCGTGAGAAGACGATACTCATGCTCGCCGATCATTTTTATTGGCCAAAGATGAGGCAGGATGTGGACAGGTATGTGAAGAGGTGTGATGACCCACAAGTATAGGGGATCGCAATAGTCTTCGAGGGAAGTAAAACCCAAATTTATTGATTCGACACAAGGGGAGGTAAAGAATACTTATAAGCCTTAACAACTGAGTCGTCAATTCAGCTGCACCTGGAAAAACACTAGTAACAGGGGTGATGTGAAAGCAGCAGTGATATGAGAGCAATAGTAACAGTAACGCAGCAGCAGTAATAGTAGTATGAGAGCAATGGCACCAGAAAATAGTTGATACTACTTCCAATGTCATGTAGAACGAGTAAATGATGATGAGAGATGGACCGGGGTCCCAACTATCTACACTAGTGGTAACTCTCCAATAACAAGTGTTGGGTGAACAAATTACAGTTGGGCAATTGATAGGATTGAAATAGCATTAAGACATAACATCAAGATCATTAATGATGTAGGCATGTTTTCCATATATAGTCATACGTGCTCGCAATGAGAAACTTGTACAACATCTTTTGTCCTACCAGCCGGTGGCAGCCGGGCCTCTAGGGAATCTACTGGAAATTAAGGCACTCCTTTTAATAGAGCACCGGAGCAAAGCATTAACACTCCGTGAAAACATGTGATCCTAATATCTAAGCCTTCCCTCCAGCTTGTCCCAATTTCGTCACTTTGGGGCCTTTGGTTCCGGACATAGACATGTGCATACAACTTGTAGATACAATCTAAGCAATAAGTATAGAGCTTAAATCTAAGATCATGCCACTCGGGCCCTAGTGACAAGCATTAAGCATAACAAGATTGCAGCAACAATAACTTCACAAACTTTATAGATAGACAATCATAATGTAACAATCCATCGGATCCCGACAAACACAACACCGATTACATCAGATGAATCTCAATCATGTAAGGCAGCTCATGAGATCATTGTATTGAAGTACATGGGGGAGAGAATACCAACTAGCTACAGCCTAGAACCCGTAGTCCATGGGGGAACTACTCACGGAGCATGATGGAGGCGGTGGCGTTGATGGAGATGGCTTCCGGGGCACTTCCCCGTCCCGGCAGGGTGCCGGAACAGAGACTTCTGTCCCCCGAATTGGAGTTTCGCGATGGTGGCGGCGCCCCTGGAGTCTTTCTGGAGTTTCGTCAATTCGTCTCGAAGATTTAGGTCACCAGGGTTTAAATAGGCGAAGAGTCGGAGTCGGAGGGGCCACGGGCTCCCCTCACAGTAGGGCGGCGCCCCCCTTGGGCCGCGCCGACCACACGTGTGGGGCCCCCAGGGCTCCCCTCTGGTCCTCCTTTGACTTTCTGGAAGGTTCCGGGAAAAATAAGATGTTGGGTCTTCGTTTCGTCGAATTCCGAGAATATTGCCCGAACAGCCTTTCTGGAACCAAAAACAACAGAAAACAGCAACTGGCCATTCGGCATCTCGTTAATAGGTTAATTCCGGAAAATGCATAAAAACATTATAAAGTGCAAGCAAAACATGTAAGTATTGTCATAAAACAGGCATGGAACATCAGAAATTATAGGTACGTTGGAGACGTATCAGCATCCCCAAGCTTAGTTCATGCTCGCCCTCGAGTAGGTAAACGATAAAAAGAGTAATTTCTGTAGTGACATGCTACTTACATAATCTTGATCATACTATTATAAAGCATATGAGATGAATGAAGTGACTCAAGGCAATGATCTATAGTTGCTAACAAATAGATAACATATAGCAAAACTTTTCATGAATAGTACTTTCAAGACAAGCATCAAAAGTCTCGCATAAGAGTTAACTCATAAAGCAATAAATTCAAAGTAAAGGCATTGAAGCAACACAGAGGAAGATTTAAGTTTCAGCAGTTGCTTTCAACTTTCAACATGTATATCTCGTGGATAATGGTCAACACAAAGTAATATGATGAATGCAAATAAGTAAGTATGTAAGAATCAATGCACAGTTGACACAAGTGTTTGCTTCTAAGATGGAAGGAAGTAGGTAA
>NC_061509.1:130519001-130553206 GCF_022539505.1 Lolium rigidum | reverse complement strand
GCAATTTACTTTGGAATGGCAGTGAAATACCACATAGTAGGTAGGTATGGTGGACACAAATGGCATAGTGTTTTGGCTCAAGGTTTTGGATGCACGAGAAGTATTCCCTCTCGATACAAGGCTTAGGCTAGCAAGGTTGTTTGAAGCAAACACAAGTATGAACCGGTACAGCAAAACTTACATAAGAACATATTGCAAGCATTATAATACTCTACACCTGTCTTCCTTGTTGCTCAAACACTTTTACCGTAAAATATCTAGACCTTAAGAGAGATCAATTATGCAAACCAATTTTAACAAGCTCTTCAGTAGTTCTCCACTAATAGGTTTAAACTACATGAAAAAACTTAATCATGATCTACTTGAGAGCTCAAAACAATTGCCAAGTGTCAAATTATCCAAGACATATGAGGCATTTTCTTTTCCCAACCAAATAAAGATAAATATTGTAGCTTCCAACTTTTATTCATTGAACATTAAAAGTAAAACGAAGAACAAGTGTTCATATGAAAAAGCGGAGCGTGTCTCTCTCCCAAACATGGATTGCTAGGATCCGAATTTATTCAAACATAAACAAAACGAAAATAAACACACAGACGCTCCAAGTAAAGCACATATGATGTGACCGAATAAAAATATAGTTTCAGGGGGAGGAACCCGATAAGTTGATGAAGAAGGGGATGCCTTGGGCATCCCCAAGCTTAGACGCTTGAGTCTTCTTGAAATATGCAGTGGATGAACCACGGGGGCATCCCCAAGCTTAGACTTTTCACTCTTCTTCGATCATATATCATCCTCCTCTCTTGACCCTTGAAAACTTCCTTCACACCAAACTTCTCATAAACTTCATTAGAGGGGTTAGTACTCAAAAAAATTTGAATCCACCTTGGTCCTGTAGTGGCACATTGCAAGAACTCAATAAAACATTAGCTACAGCCCTCTACGTCTAGAAAACCTCGCTTAAAGTCCACAAGAGACAATGCAAAAACAGAGACAGAATCTGCCAAAACAGAACAGCCAGTAAAGACGAATTTTAATAAAATACTTCCGTTGCTCAAATCAGAAAACTCAAAACTAATGAAAGTTGCGTACATATCCGAGGAACACGCACGTAAATTGGCATATTTTTCTGAGTTACCTACAGAGAAAACAGCCCAGATTCGTGACAGATAGAAATCTGTTTCTGCGCAGAAATCCAAATCTAGTATCAACCTTCGATTAGAGGCTTCACTTGGCACAACAATACACAAAACTAAGATAAGGAGAGGTTGCTACAGTAGTAAACAACTTCCAAGACACAAATATAAAACAAAGTACTGTAGCAAAATAACACATGGGTTATCTCCCAAGAAGTTCTTTCTTTATAGCCATTAAGATGGGCTCAGCAGTTTTAATGATGCACTCCCAAGAAATAGTATTTGAAGCAAAAGAGAGCATCAAAAAGCAAATTCAAAACACATTTAAGTCTCACATGCTTCCTATGCATAGGAATCTTGTAAATAAACAAGTTCATGAAAAGCAAAGTAACAAGCATAGGAAGATAGAACAAGTGTAACTTCAAAATTTTAAGCACATAGAGAGGTGTATTAGTACCATGAAAATTTCTACCACCATATTTTCCTCTCTCATAATAATTTTCAGTAGCTTCATGAACAAACTCAACAATATAACTATCACATGCAGCATACTTTTCATGATTTCCAAACACATAATTTTTATCAAGTTCAAGAATAGTGGAATTAAAACTTTCAAACTTACTTTTATTAATAATATAACAAGGTAGTTGATCAATCTCAATAGATATGGGACTCATAGAATAAGTCAAGAACTCTCCAATCCCATTTTCATTAGTAGTACAATTAATATTATCAAGTAACATAGGACCATCATCTAGAGCTTTATCATAGACATTTGCCAAACAAAATTCTTTAGTACCATGCATTTCGACATCGTGCACAAACAAAGCATTATCATAAGATTTATCAAAGTAGCATGGATTATCATAGATAACGAGTAGCATAATCATTCTCACAAGTATTACTCATAGGTACTATTTCAAGAGAATCCACAGAACATAACATTCAACCTCTTCCGGTAAGCATGGAGGACAATCAAATAGTGTAAGAGATAAAGAGTTACTCTCATTAGAAGGTTGACATGGGTAGCTAATCCATTCTTCCTCCTTTTGTTCGTCGCTCTCCTCTTCTTTTTCATCCAATGAGCTTTCGTGTTCATCAATTTCCTCTCTTTTTCATCCAATGAGCTTTCAGGTTCATCAATTTCTTCTTCCACCGGTTCCCGCAAATTGTGAGTGCATTCTTGTGCATTAATGTGTCTCTCTTTATAATCAAGGATATAAGGATTCCTACCGTAGCATTCTATGCAAGAATTAAGGATAGTAGAGACATAATCTTTAAGGTCCTTACAAACAACACAAGTTTCATAATTCTCAACCATGAAGGATTCTATCTCGGAGGCTCCCATAAATAAGACAAATTGTTCTACCTCTTCGAACCCATAATGAATATAGCAATTCCGATTATAGCTCTTAATAAAAAATTCCTCACTAAAGCCACATTGAAATTTAAGATGTTTAGTGTCCCGTTGAGAGCAACAGTTTATATCATGGCGTTTAAGCAAGATTTTAGCAATTGTATTCAATTTTTCTATCATAGCACTCATTATTTTACCAGTTCTTGATTCTCTATAACAATTATAACATTCCATAAGCTCCAAGTAGGTTGTTGGTTCTCCCATAACAGCAGTTTTTAATTTTTTGGTTTTTCAAATTTTTATGGATTTTTGGGTATATGAGACAAATAAAACAAGACAAAAATAAACTAGACAAAAGTAAACTAAGCAAAATAAACTAGACAAAAGTAAACTACAAACAAAATAAACAAAATAAAAAACAGAGAGAGAGGTAGAGTGTACTCCCCAGGTGAACTTATGAGTAGAGCTATGCCTCCCCGGCAACGGCGCCAGAAAATAGTCTTGATGACCCACAAGTATAGGGGATCGCAGCAGTCTTCGAGGGAAGTAAAACCCAAATTTATTGATTCGACACAAGGGGAGGTAAAGAATACTTATAAGCCTTAACAACCGAGTTGTCAATTCAGCCGCACCTGGAAAAGCACTAGCAACAAGGGTGATGTGAAAGTAGCAGTGATATGAGAGCAATAGTAACAGTAACACAGCATAGCAGTAATAGCAATATGAGAGCAATGGCACCGTAAGATAGTTGATACTACTTCCAATGACATGTAGAACGAGTATATGATGATGAAAGATGGACCGGGGTTCCCAGCTATCTACACTAGTGGCAACTCTCCAATAACAAGTGTTGGGTGAACAAATTACAGCCGGGCAATTGATAGGATTGAAATAGCATTAAGACAGAATATCAAGATCATTAATCATGTAGGCATGTTTTCCATATATAGTCGTACGTGCTCGCAATGAGAAACTTGCACAACATCTTTTGTCCTACCAGCCGGTGGCAGCTCGGGCCTCAAGGGAATCTATCGGATATTAAGGTACTCCTTTTAATAGAGCACCGGAGCAAAGCATTAACACTTGGTGAAAACATGTGATCCTCACATCACCGCCATCCCCTCCGGTTGTCCCGATTCTTGTCACTTCGGGGCCTTTGGTTCCTGGACAGCTGACATGTGCATACAACTTGTAGATACAATCTAAGCAATAAGTATAGAGCTCAAATCTAAGATCATGCCACTCGGGCCCTAGTGACAAGCATTAAGCATAACAAGATTGCAGCAACAATAACTTCATAAACTTTGTAGATAGACAATCATAACGTAACAATCCATCGGATCCCGACAAACACAACACCGATTACATCGATGAATCTCAATCATGTAAGGCAGCTCATGAGATCATTGTATTGAAGTACATGGGGGAGAGAATACCAACTAGCTACAGCCTAGAACCCGTAGTCCATGGGGGAACTACTCACGGAGCATGATGGAGGCGGTGGCGTTGATGGAGATGGCTTCCGGGGCACTTCCCCGTCCCGCAGGGTGCCGAACAGAGACTTCTGTCCCCCGAATTGGAGTTTCGCGATGGTGGCGGCGCCCCTGGAGTCTTTCTGGAGTTTCGTCAAGTGGTATTGCGTTTTTAGGTCGAAAGGGATTTTATAGGCGAAGAGGTGGCGCAGGGGGGCACCTGGAGGCGCCACACCACAGGCCGGCGCGGGCCCAGGCCTGGCCGCGCCGCCTTAGGGTGTGGTGGCCCTCTGGCCCCTCTCCGACTCTTCTTCGGTGTTCTGGAGCCTTCCGGGAAAAATAGGAGGTTTGGCGTTGATTTCGTCCAATTCCGAGAATATTGCCCGAACAGCCTTTCCGGAACCAAAAACAAGCAGAAACAGGAACTCGGCACCGTGGCATCTTGTTAATAGGTTAGTTCCGGAAAATGCATGAAATCATCATAAAGTGCAAGCAAAACATGTAAGTATTGTCATAAAACAAGCATGGAACGACAGAAATTATGGATACGTCGGGGACGTATCAAAGAACATCACGGTAAAGCCGGCAGGGGGATTAGGCCGAGAAATCGCACCTGGAAAGATCACATTCCCCTCGTCGGAGGAGATTAATCCCAGGCTTCGGGATCTTTTCTCGTCACGCTTGGTGACGGTCGACGCTACCCAATCTCCGGGCTTGGCCACCGAGCTTGGCGGCGCCGGCGGCGCCGGAGTTGGGAGAGGAGCGCTTGGGGCGCCTCCCTTTGGAAGAGTCGAGGAAGATTTGGCAGCGGCGCCTCCGCTAGTAGAGCTGGTAGTGGCCGTGACGCCCTTCTTCTTCACCATTGTGAGATCCGGGGAAAGATCGGAAAAGTAGAGGTGGCGGCGCAGCAACGGCAAAGGGAGGAAGAAGGAGGAGAACGAGGAGATGCTACGGAAAATAAGGAAGAGGATTAGGGATTTTTTCGCCTCTTGGAGATTTTAAGGGGGACTTGAGAACTGAGTGGGGCACGTGTCGTTGCCTCCGATCCGTTCGGTAATCTTTTCTGTTGGAGGTTGCAGAAATCAAGGAGACACCTTGGTGACTGTGCAAAAAGGGCCACCAAAAAAAAGAGAGAATAGGCCCAGCTGGTTACGTCCTGTCAGCCAGAACCAAGGTATCAGTAGAGCGTCATCAATGACGTCATAAAAAAAGAAATAGGTGCATTCGAAGGAAAAATGAAAAGTTATCGGATGAAAAGATTTGAGTCTAGGCACAGACTATGAAGTATCCGCACTTAGACTCGGGGGCTACTCCCACCGGGAGCGCTGACGCGCACCCGATAAAAAGAAGACTTGAAGAAAGGGACAATTGTCCGACTCGAGTCCGCGCTCGGTTACAAGCACCCGTGCCTGCACTCGGGCTACTCCCCATTGGCAGCGACGACGCGCACCCGACGGAACTTTTTTGCACTCCAGGATCATGCCCGGGGACTTGATTCTGTGTAGGGTAACGTTGTTTTGCCATCGGCAGTTAACCAACAAAATTTGGGCATGTTACTTATCATCCCTTGCATAAGGAAAATATATCGGATGATCTACGAAGACCTGCAGACAAACTTCGACAGAGAAAAATGTTCGGGTGGTACAACTTGAGTCTACGCACGGATTGCAAGCATCCGTACCTAGACTCGGGGGCTACTCCCATCGGGAGCGCTGACGCGCACCCGGCAGAAGAAGAAGATGCAGATTCAAGAACAATCAAGGAGAAGAACCTTGGGAGGAGGCGTGTTTAGTCTCTACCCGAACTACCTTCGGCTAGACACTGGGGCACCTCAACCCCCGGGTTTCGAAGATCCATGTCATCCCAACCATGTGTGACGTGGGCATTACCCTACGGGTAACCAATGTTGCCCTACCCTATATTTCCTAGTTGGAGGCCCATGAAGACACTCGGTGGCGAGATGGGCTGCTAGGGGGATGCAGCGAAAGATACCTTGGAGTACAAGACACGGAAGGAGCCGAACAAGGAAAGTCTAGAGATAGATCTATTGTAAACCTAGTCGTACTCGACTAGGCCTCTTGAGACCTGGCCTCCTATATAAAGGCCGGGAGAGGGCCGTCGAGGGACACAATCAATCTTAGCGACTTTAGCCAACAAAAGCTTAGAGCTAGGTCTCCCTAGCGATTATCCATCTCGACGAGATCTCAACCGAACTATTCGGCACCCCATTGTAACCCATTATCATCATAATCAAGAACAGACATGCAGGACGTAAGGGTTTTACCTCATCGAGGGCCCCGAACCTGGGTAAATCGCTCTCCCCGCTTGCCTGTGAACCGATGTCTCATGTCAGCTTGCAGGATTCCACCAACCCTAAGCCCCTATCGGAGGGCATTGCCGAGGAGCACCCTCGACAATTGGCGCCGTCTGTGGTAAAACCGACAATTTCAGGAAGGAGAAGATCGAGTTTGAGGTAGTGAACTGGGAGTCACAGTATCACGCCATACTCGGGAGACCAGCTTATGCCAAGTTCATGGCTGTGCCGCACTATGCATACCTCAAGCTGAAAATGCCTGGGAACAACGGGACGAACATCACAGTCTATGGAAGTTTCTCACGCTCGGACAATTGTGATCGCGACTTTCAAAGGATTGCTGCAAAGTTTGGGCCGCAACGAGAAATTGTCGACCCTCTGCACAAGCTGTCGATACGAGAAATCAAGGAGGAAAAACATGACAGGGAAACCAAGAAGAAGCCAGCCAACCTTGCTCCAAAAGCTTCGGCAGCCGATGGCATAGAAGGCACAGGAGACAGCAAGACGCTGGCAACCACTGCCCAGACCCCTGGTGAAGTCAACAACGCTGCAGCAACCACTAACGTGGTGAAAAAGGCAGAAGATGAGAAGAACCCCTTCCTTGCTTAAGCAATCTATCAGCATTAATTTTTTCCCTTTATATAAACAGGGCCTTCCTTTTCGCCCTCTAGTCTCGTGCTTACTTTATTAATGAGAACTTAAGTTTCGATCCTTTGTTAAGCATTGCAGTATTTCAAAAACATCTAAGCCGCATCACTATGCAAACATAGTACGAGGCAGAAGATCGTGCTCCAAAAGAAAAAGCCTCTACGAGTGCTAAAAGATACAAAACAAACAAAGTTGTTAACCTTTCCCTTTGCTATAGATGCCTCTACGAGTGCCGAAAATAGCAAGAGTTTTGGAAATACACACAACCCACGTTCGATATTCTACTTATGGTAATATCAAAGAACAACGGGCTCATCGGCAGAATCATTGCACCCGAAAAATTCGGGAGTGACTGTCGCAACATACATCGGTTGAAAGCAAAGTTGCACATACAACGGGTTTAGCAAGACCTGCAACACGAGCTGATCACTCAAATACTTGCTGACCAACGAATACGAAAAATTCTTAAGCAGACAATTAGATTTGCTCCCTCAAAAATCGCCAACGGCATCACTACGGTAAAAGTACATATACATGTATCTACCGAGTAAAAAATTCTTGGCTCAACAATCCTAATACTTGGATAAAGCAGTCAAACTAACCTATTTACAAAAACAACCCTAATCTACGGAATCACCCTTGTGGAGCTTCTCTTTCTTCAGGTACCCTCGAATGCCCTTCAAGCTTGTCAACGATTATATCGGCAGGAAGCAATACCTTCGGATACAAAGCATCGAAGTCACCAACAGCGTTGGCAATAGCAAGAAGATCCGCCGAGGGGTACCGTGCAAGCACAAGGGCAAGCGTCAATCTGGCCCCTGCGAAAACCTGAGCTCGTACCAAGTCTTGAATCTTCTTGGCATTCCCAAACTCAGACATCAAAGACGACGGCGTGGGGGAAGCTGCGTTTAAAGGGAACATCGTCTTCCAAACCACCCTCATAGCTTTGTAGCACTTGTCAAAGAAGTGGTGGACTTGCTGAACCCGATCCTGAAATTTTGCGACAGCCGAAGCCTTCGAGTGTTCCCGCCAGAAAATCTCTTCGGATGAGGATAGCTGGGTTAAAGCATGCACTCGCTCGTGTATCCGCTTGTTCTCTTCCGCACGGTTCAAAGCTATGACTGGCAAAGGAATCAATAAAGAATCAGACAAGGCGTTATTGACAAAAGGGCAAAGGAATCAGGAAGCTTACAGTTCAAACTCTCGGTAGCTTTGTGTAGCTCAGTAAGAGCGTACCGCTCCACTTCGGCTGCGATCTCGCTCTTCTTATTGATAATAGCAGCAAAAGCATAAGTGCTGCGCAGGTCCTTTTCCATCTAAGTGATCCGATCCTTCATACGCTGGATTCGATCACCCTCAGGAAGAACACCCGAAGAGTCTTCGACAGATGAGGGCACTGGGAAGACCTGCAGGAAACAACGTTAAAAAGGATGACGGATATGGTACAACTGAGCACCCGAAGTAACTCCCATCGGGAGAAGTGCAAGTAGAAATATCATAACATAGTGTGCTAACAACATTGCCAAGCACGGAGTTTATTACAAGCATAAGTTTTGCAGCAGAACAATGTTTCACATCAGCTCGAGCATAAGTTTGTTACAAAAATCAAGGGGCTTGGGTATGAGTCGATAAACTGGGTCCAGCCGACGACTTCCTTGATGAAACCAGCTCAAGGAGCTGGCGAGCACAAGTAAGGGCAGACGATTTAAAGGCGCTTAAGTCAACAAACTGCCCGTCTTGCTCTTTTGGCAGCTCCTTAGTCATTTCTTCGATGTCACCCTTAAAGCCGTAACCCATCATAAGCTGGAAGGCAAGGACGGCACCATAGGTGCGCGAAGTACGCTTGAATACCTCAATAACCTCGTTGGTGTCAACCGCGAAGGCATCGATCAGATGGCCCAGGGTTTTGTCCTGCTTGATCTTGGGGAAAATCATCAGGTGCATCCGCGCCAGGGCACCTTTTCCTTTTTCAAGGAGCTCCCGCGTAAGCTGGTGGGAGGCGAGAGCCATCGACACACCATTTGCCGGAGAATTGTTTGGAACTTTGTCCAAGGCGGCAGCATGAATGTTGGTGGCCTCTGCAAGAAAGTGAATTGGAAAAGATCATTGATAAAGGAACGAATCCATAAGAATAATAATCGACAAAGGTGTATGAAAAAGCTTACCAAGTAGAGCCAAAGAAGATTGGCGAAGGAGTTCATCCTTTTCGGCTGCCTGAGCTTCGGCAGCCAACCTTGACGCCTCCTCTTCCTTCAGCTTTTCCTTCAGTTTACCCAGTTCCTCCTTCAGGGAATCAACTTCTTGGCGGGCCTTGGCTGCTATCTTGACTGCGCCTTCCAGCTTCGAGGAAGAGGATTCGACTTCCTTCTGCAGTCGAACCTTGTCTGCCTCCAGAGAAGTGAACTAGGAAGCGAAGGCCTCCAAAGAAGAAATAACACCTCGGAGATCCTTAAGGGAAAAAGGATGTTTTGCAAAGAATCGTCAGAAAAAGCACATTTCAGGAAATCCATGATGTATTTAAAAAGGACTTACAGAAGGAGGAGTCATGGTGGCGGCAGGAGCATCTTTTCCCTTGGAAAGGGAAGAAGCAGTCGATGCCTGAGCCGTGGGAGCCGCTTTAGGAGCTGAAGCTTCGGAAGCAGCAGCGGCTGGCGGAGTAGCATCAGATCTGGCCTTCTTAGGCGGAGGCTCAGCGAAACCTTCATCACTGTAAAACGGGAATGGTCGACAGAAGTTACGAAAAGAATGCGAGGAGTAAAGGGACAAGCTATGGCATCAGGGAAGAAAGCCCTTACATGTCGAAGAGATCGTCTTCGTTGGCAAAGCCGCCGGTTGATCTCTTCGCGGGCGAAGCCCTGGTCGCCTCCACAGCTGCATTAACAAAGGCATCACGATTAGCGTCATCGTTGCGCACTGATCCCTCAGTATCGCAAGCATTGTCGGCTGAAGGAGGAAGATCGGTGTGAACGGTTTCGGAATCTATCGGATCATCACGTTCGCTCTCTGGACCTGCGCGCTCAACGGTGGGAAAATCAACAGGAACTGAGGAGCCTCTTCCCTCAGAAGTATCATTTGGCGAATCATGTAAGTTTCCAGAGGCTATGGGGGCCTGTCGAAAAGAAGAACAAGTAAGAATAAAAGCAATCATACTGGCTAAGTGAAAATAGCATGGTAAGGACGTCAAAAGAAGGTTACCTCTGGTGGCGGATGATCAGCATCGAGAGGAGTGTAAGAAGATATTAACGGGATCGAGTCTTCCTGGCTAAAGGAAGTAAGGCGACGAACTTCGTCAAGCAACTCTTTTTCCGACAGATCGGCAGCATTAATCCTGGTTTCATCCTTTGGACCTGAGTACAACCACATCGGGTGAACTCTGGCCATGACTGATTGGACTCGACGTTTCAAGAACACCGCTGCCACCTCTGTGCCGACCATAGTTTGGCCATCGGCCTCTTTGATCCGAAGAAATTTGGCAAATAATTCTTCGGCTGCTACTCTTTCGTCGGGTGAGAGAATGTTCTTCCAGGAATTCTTGGGCTCGGCCTCGGAGACATCGGCAAAGCAAGGAAGCTGAGATTCGGGTGACAGGGAGTCCTTGACGTAAAACCATTTCAGCCTCCACCCTTGCACGGATTCTCTCATTGGGAAATTGAAGTAATTGACATCCGAACGGGCTACAAACCCCACTCCACCGGTGACAAAGTATCCATTACTACTGATGTATCTCTTCACATAGAAGATCTTTTTCCACAGCCCGAAATGTGGTTTGATACCCAGAAACGCTTCGCAAAGGGTGATGAACACAGCAACATGGAGGATTGAGTTGGGAGTGAGTTGCCATAGTTGGATTTCGTAAGTTCGCAAGAGATGGAGGAGGAATTCGTGAGTGGGAAGCGAAAGGCCTCGATATAGGAAAGATAAGAACATCACGGTAAAGCCAGCAGGGGGATTAGGCCGAGAAATCGCACCTGGAAAGATCACATTCCCCTCGTCGGAGGAGATTAATCCCAGGCTTCGAGATCTTTTCTCGTCACGCTTGGTGACGGTCGACGCTACCCAATATCCGGGCTTGGCCACCGAGCTTGGCGGCGCTGGCGGCGCCGGAGTTAGGAGAGGAGCGCTTGGGGCGCTTCCCTTTGGAAGAGTCGAGGAAGATTTGGCAGCGGCGCCTCCGCTAGTAGAACTGGCAGTGGCACTAACGCTCTTCTTCTTCACCATTGTGAGATCCGGGGAAGATCGGAAAAGTAGTGGTGGCGGCGCAGCAGCAGCGAAGGGAGGAAGAACGAGGAGATGCTACGGAAAATAAGGAAGAGGATTAGGGATTTTTTCGCCCTTTGGAGATTTTAAGGGGGACTTGAGAACTGAGTGGGGCACGTGTCGTTGCCTCCGGTCCGTTCAGTAATCTTTTCTGTTGAAGGTTGCAGAAATCGAGGAGACACCTTGGTGACTGTGCGAAAAGGGCCAGACAAAAAAGAAGAAGAATAGGCCCAGCCGGTTACGTCCTGTCAGTCAGAATCAAGGTATCAGTGGAGCGTCATCAATGACGTCATGGAAAAAACCAGAAGCATTCGAAGGAAAAATGAAAAGTTATCGGATGAAAGATTTGAGTCTAGGCACATACTGAGAAGCATCTGTACTTAGACTCGGGGCTACTCCCATTGGGAGTGCTGACGCGCACCCGATAAAACGAAGACTCGAAGAAAAAAAAAGGGGAAGGCTTGAAAGAAGGGCCAATTGTTCGACTCGAGTCTGTACCCGGTTACAAGCACCCGTGTCCAGACTCGGGGGCTACTCCCATCGGGAGCGCTGGACGTGCACCCGACAGAACTTTTTTGCACTCCAGGATCATGCCCGGGGACTTGATTCTGTGTAGGGTAACGTTGTTTTGCCATCGGCAGTTAACCAACAAAAGTTGGGCACGTTACTTATCATCCCTTGCATGAGGAAAATATATCTGATGACCTACAAAGACCTGCAGACAAACTTCGACAGAGAAAAATGTTCGAGTGGTACAACTTGAGTCTACGCACGGATTGCAAGCATCCGTACCTAGAGGGGCTGTCGAGGGACACAATCAATCTTAGCGACTTTAGCCAACAAAAGCTTAGAGCTAGGTCTCCCTAGCGATTAGCCATCTCGACGAGATCTCAACCGGACTATTCGGCACCCCATTGTAACCCATTATCATCATAATCAAGAACAGACAGACAGGACGTAAGGGTTTTACCTTATCGAGGGCCCCGAACCTGGGTAAATCGCTCTCCCCGCTTGCCTGTGAACCGATGTCTCGTGTCAGCTTGCAGGATTCCATCAACCCTAAGCCCCTATCGGAGGGAATTGCCGAGGAGCACCCTCGACAATGTGTATTTACTCCATAAGGCACTCTACGGTCTTGCTGGCATGCAGTTGCCGTGGGAGTTGGCAATCTCTATGGTGTAACTTTTTCTTTAGTTCCCCGGCAACGGCGCCAGAAAATCTTGATGGTGCTCCGGTGATGGCGCGAGACAGTCTTGCTGAGCGTTGTTGTGGAAGCGGTTGGGAAACCCCAAGAGGAAGGTGTGATGAGCACAACAGCAAGTTTTCCCTCAGTACGAAACCAAGGTTTAATCGACCAGTAGGAGAAAGGAGTTACTTCTAAGGTGTTGCTGGCTGACTAGTGGCAGGGCGCACTACCGGCGTCAGCAACAACGTGGAACCTGCACACAACACAAGCAAAGTACTTTGTCCCAACTTACAGTGAGATTGTCAATCTCACCGGTTTTCTGAACACAAAGGATTAGACGTATCGAGTGGAAAGTGATATTTGCAAAAAGTAAACATAATAGGATTGCATTAGAATTTATCAGTAAAGGAAATAGGACCGGGGTCCACAGTTCACTAGAGGTGTCTCTCCATAAAGATAAATAGCATGTTGGGTGAACAAATTATAGTTGGGCAATTGACAGAATATCGACCAATACATGACAAGATGATTACTATGAGATTTGATATGGTCATTACAACATAATACATAGACCGTAATCCAATTGCATCTATGACTAATAATCCACCTTCAGGTTAGCGTCCGCACCCCTTTCAGTATTAAGTTGCAAGCAACAGACTATCGCATTAAGCAATGTGTGTAAAGTAAGCAATAGAATTACCCTCGGATAAAACATTGTTGTTTTCTCCCTAGTAGCAACAACACATCTACAATCTTAGAAGTTAAATGTCACTCTCCCAGAAAACTAGAGGCATGAACCTACTATTGAGCATAAATACCCCCTCTTGGAGTCCTCACATATACCAATAGGAATAGTAGTAGACTTATCAGCCATTTGCAAGGATATATCAATTGGTATTAATTTTTCTAGATCAAGTCTTCTATAGAGAGAAAAAGGCATAACACTAACTCCTGCTCCCGAATCACATAAAGAAGCTCTAACATAATTATTTTTGATGGAGCATGGAATAGTGGGTATACCTAGATCACCAAGCTTCATTGGAACCTTACCATTAAAAGAGTAATTAGCGAGCATAGTGGAAATTTCCTTATTTGGAATCTTCCTCTTATTAGAGACAATATCTTTCCTATACTTTGAATAAGGAGGCAATTCAATAGCATCAGTCAAAGGAATTTGCAAAAACAAAGGTTTCATCCATTCATGGAACTTATTATAATGTTCTTCGTCCTATGATTTATGTTTCTTATCAGGAAAAGGCATTGGTTTTTTGCACCCAAGGTTCTCTCTCACTACCAAGTTTGGTAGCAATGAAATCTTCCTTAGTGTACTTTGTATTCTTAGTATACTTTTCACGTTCTTCTTCAACTTCTTTTTTATCAGAAGCATCATTTGTATCATTGCCACTTTCAGTTTCAACATCATAAATAGATATACTATTAGGATCTTTAGAAGGTTCAGAGGATTCTACAACAGTTTATGTTTCTTCTTCTTTTTCTTAGACTTAGTCCTAGTATCATCAACTCGTTGAGAATCTTGTTCAATTCTCTTTGGATGTCCTTCATGATATAAAGGATCCTGAGTAGAAACGCCACTTCTAGTTCTTATTTCATAAGCATGTTTTTCCCTAGAAGCATTAACTAGTAAATATTTTTGCACTTTAGTGAGCTGATGAATTTGAGTTTGAACCATATGAAAATGTTTAACAAGCATTTTAACATCATTAGAGGTTCTTTCCACAATATAATGCAATTTATTGATAGCTCTAGAATTTTCCATTAGGTGATGTTCCACTCTCTTATTAAAATTATATTGGTTGACAATATAATTATCAAATTCATCTAAGCATTGATCAGCAGGTTTAGAGTAGGAAATATCTCTATTATCAAAGCGTTGGAGAGAGTGTACCTCAATAGTGGAAGGTCGAGGGATTGACTTACATAATTCTTCCATAGGTGGTAGATTCTTCACATCTTCAGATTTAATACCCTTATCCTTAAGAGATTTATTGGCTTCCCTAATCACTTCATCATTTAATTCAATCATTCCCCTCTTCTTAGGTGTTGGTGTCGGCTTTGGTGTAGTCCAATCATCATAATTCTTGCTTATTTTAGCCAATAATTTCTCAACTAGGAGTTCTTTTCCTGAAAACACAACCAACACAACTATCCAGGTATATCCTAGATTCAACAGTTAGTCCATTATAGAATATATCAAGGAGTTCATTTTTAGCTAATGGATGTTTAGGTAATGCTCTAATTAAAGAACAAAATCTTGCCCATGATTCAGGCAATTTCTCTCCTTCTACCTGCACAAAGTCAAAGATTTTATACAAAGCAGTATGTTGAGCACTAGCAGGGAAATATTTCTGAAAGAAAGCATTGACCAAACCAATAGGACTATCAATATATCCAGGGGACAAATTATCATACCAAATTTTAGTTGTTCCTTTCAGAGAGAAAGGGAAAATTTTAGTGACAAAGTAAGTGCGTATCTTAATATCATCGGAGAATAAATTGCTCAAAGTAGAGAGTTCATCCATATGTTTCATAGCACTTTCATTTTCAGTACCACAAAAAGGTTCTTTCTGAACAATAGATATGTAAGATAAATCCAGAGAGAAATCATAATCCTTATCTCTAATGTTTATAAGAGATGTGGCAAATTTAGAATCAGGAGACAATTATATCTAACAGTTCATCTTGCAAGAAGACTTTTCATAGCACTTGCATCTCTAGTAGCATGACATTCTTCAATGAAGTCATCATCAAGTTCAATATAAGTTTCATTAAGATCATCGCTAGGATTCCCCCTAGCTTGAGGTGAACTAACATGTGTAATAGTATTTTCAGCATTTTCAATTTGTTTAGCTCTAGCAATTGTAGTATCTATGAAAGGACCTAACGAACCACTCTTATCAAGCACAGTAGAAGCATCATCAAAATCATCAGGAGCATTATCAAATTCAGCAGAAGTAGCAGCATGTGGTGGAGTAAGAAGCTTACTCATAACAGATGGCGAATCAAGTGCAACAGAGGTGTTCAGAGTTGTACCTCTTCTTGTAGTGGATGGCAATATAGGGAACTTCGATTCATGAACTTTCCCCATAATAAATAAATTGCAGCGAACAATATAACCTTCAAGTGGGCTTGTAAATAAAGCTATGCTCCTCGGCAACGGTGCTAGAAAATAGTCTTGATGATCCACAAGTATAGGGGATTGCAACAACCTTCGAGGGTAGTAAAACCCAAATTTATTGATTCGACACAAGGGGAGCCAAAGAATATTTATGAGATTTAACATATGAGTTCTCAATTCACCTGCAACTGAAAATAGACTTGCTCGCAACAGTTTATCAGTAGTAACAGTTTTATAGCAGTGGTAGTAGTGAAGTAACAGCAGCAGCGAAATAAAAACAACAGTAGCGATGATTGCAGTAGACAGTGATACGTCTCAAACGTATCTATAATTTCTTATGTTCCATGCTAGTTTTATGACAATACTCACATGTTTTACATACACTTTATATCATTTTGATGCATTTTCCGGTACTAACCTATTAACAAGATGCCGAAGCGCCAGTTCCTGTTTTCTGCTGTTTTTGGTTTCAGAAATCCTACACGGGAAATACTCTCGGAATTGGACGAAACAAAAGCCCACGGCCCTATTTTTCACGGAGGATTCCAGAACACCGTACATGAGTCGGAGGCGGCTAGCAGGGGGCCCACCCCACAGGGCGGCGCGGCCAGGCCCCCAGGCGCGCCGGCCTATGGGGAGGCCACCCCTGGCTCCCTCGATGATGCCTCTTCGCCTATATAATCCTTCGTATCGGAAAACCCTAGTACCGAGAGCCACGATACGAGAAAAGTTACTGAGACGCCGCCGCCGTCAACCCCATCTCGGGGGGTTCTGAAGATCACCTCCGGCACCCTGCCGGAGAGGGGAATCATCACCGGAGGGCTCTACATCACCATGCCCGCCTCCGGACTGCTGCGTGAGTAGTTCATCCTTGGACTATGGGTCCATAGCGATAGCTAGATGGTTGTCTTCTCCTATTATGCCATCATGTTTAGATCTTGTGAGCTGCCTATCATGATCAAGATCATCTATTTGTAATGCTACATGTTGTGTTTGTTGGGATCCGATGAATATGGAATACTATGTCAAGTTGATTATCGATCTATCATATATGTGTTGTTTATGATCTTGCATGATCTCCGTTGCTAGTAGAGGCTCTGGCCAAGTTGATACTTGTAACTCCAAGAGGGGGTATTTATGCTCGATAGTGGGTTCATGCCTCCATTGAATCTGGGACATTGACAGAAAGTTCTAAGGTTGTGGATGTGTTGTTGCCACTAGGGATAAAACATCAATGCTTTGTCTAAGGAAATTTGTATTGTTTACATTACGCACGTACTTAATGCAATTGTCTGTTGTTTGCAACTTAATACTGGAAGGGGTGCGGATGCTAACCCGAAGGTGGACTTTTTAGGCATAGATGCATGCTGGATAGCGGTCTATGTTCATTGTCGTAATGCCCTAAGTAAATCTCATAGTAGTCATCATGATATGTATGTGCATTGTTATGCCCTCTCTATTTGTCAATTGCCCAACTGTAATTTGTTCACCCAACATGTTATTTATCTTATTGGAGAGACACCACTAGTGAACTGTGGACCAAGGTCCATTCTTTTACATCTGAAATACAACCTACTGCAATCATTGTTCTCTATTGTTCTTTGCAAGCAAACATCATTCTCCACACCATACGTTTAATCCTTTGTTTACAGCAAGCCGGTGAGATTGACAACCTCACTCTGTTAAGTTGGGGCAAAGTATTTTGATTCATTGTGCAGGTTCCACGTTGGCGCCGGAATCCCTGGTGTTGCGCCGCACTACACTCCTTCACCAACAACCTTCACGTGGCCTTTATCTCCTACTGGTTCGATAACCTTGGTTTCTTGCTGAGGGAAAACTCGCTACTGTACGCATCACACCTTCCTCTTGGGGTTCCCAACGCACGTGTGCTTCACACGTCATCACGCAACTTTTTCTGGCGCCGTTGCAGGGGAGATCAAGACACACTGCAAGGGGGGTCTCTCACACCAAATCTCTTTACTTTGTTTATTGTCTTGCTTTATTTTATTTTCTGTCTTGTTTGCTTTCTTTATATCAAAAACACAAAAAAATTAGTTACTTGTTTTACTTTATTTAATTCGGTTTGCTTTACTTATTTTTATTATTGTTAAAATGAATACTCCTGAGAACACTAAGTTGTGTGATTTCACTAGCACCAATAATAATGATTTCATATGCACTCCTATGGCTCCACCTGCTGCTACAGCAGAATTTTATGAAACTAAACCCACTTTACTAAATCTTGTTATGAGAGAGCAATTTTTTGGTGTTAATACTGATGATGCTGCTGCCCATCTTAATAATTTTGTTGAACTTTGTGAAATGCAAAAGTATAAGGATGTAGATGGGGACATTATAAAACCGAAATTGTTTCCTTTCTCCTTAAGAGGAAGAGCTAAAGATTGGTTGTTATCTTTGCCTAAAAATAGTATTGATTCATGAACTAAATGTAAAGATGCTTTCATTGGAAGATATTATCCTCCTGCTAAAATTATATCTTTGAGAAGTAGCATTATGAATTTTAAGCAATTGGATAATGAACATGTTGCCCAAGCATGGGAAAGAATGAAATCTTTGGTAAAGAATTGCCCTACCCATGGACTAACTACTTGGATGATCATCCAAACCTTTAATGCAGGATTAAATTTTTCTTCAAGGAACCTATTGGATTCAGCTGCTGGAGGTACTTTTATGTCCATTGATACGTCTCCGACGTATTGATAATTTCTTATGTTCCATGCCACATTATTGATGATATCTACATGTTTTATGTATACTTTATGACATATTTATGCATTTTCCGGCACTAACCTATTAACGAGATGCCGAAGAGCCAGTTGCTGTTTTCTGCTGTTTTTGGTTTCGAAATCCTAGTAAGGAAATATTCTCGGAATTGGACGAAATCAACGCCTGGGGTCCTATTTTTGCACGAAGCTTCCGGAAGACCGAAGGAGTCACGAAGTGGGGCCACGGGGTGCCGCCACAGTGAGGGCGGCGCGGCCGCATAGGGCCCGCGCGGCCCCGCCGTGTGGGGCCCCGTGACGCCCTTTGACCTGCCCTTCCGCCTACTTAAAGCCTTCGTCGCGAAACCCCCGTACGGAGAGCCACGATACGGAAAACCTTACCGAGACGCCGCCGCCGCCAATCCCATCTCGGGGATTCAGGAGATCGCCTCCGGCACCCTGCCGGAGAGGGGAATCATCTCCCGGAGGACTCTTCACCACCATGATCGCCTCCGGAGTGATGAGTGAGTAGTTCACTGATACGTCTCCAACGTATCTATAATTTCTGATGTTCCATGCTTGTTTTATGACAATACCGACATGTTTTGTTCACACTTTATGTCATTATTATGCGTTTTCCGGAACTAACCTCTTGACGAGATGCCGAAAGGCCAGTTGCTGTTTTCTGCTGTTTTTGGTTTCAGAAATCCTAGTAAGGAAATATTTTCGGAATCGGACGAAATCAACACCGAAAGTCTTAGAATTCCCGGAAGCTTCCGGAACACCGAAGGAGAGTCGGAGGCGGGCAGCAAGGGGCCCACACCATAAGGCAGCGCGGGTGGCCCCCTAGCCGCGCCAGCCTATGGTGTGGGGGCCCCAGCCGCCTCCTTGCGCCGACTCTCGGCCTATATATTCGTCCCTGACCTAAAAACATCGACCAGAAGGACGGAAACAGAGAAAACCATCCAGAGCCGCCGCCATCGCGAAAGTCCAATTCGGGGGACAGAACTCTCTGTTCCGGCACCCTGCCGGACGGGGAATTGCCCCCGGAGCCATCTCCACCGCCGTCTCCACCGCCATCTTCACCTCCATCGCTGCCTCCATGATGAGGAGGGAGTAATCTACCCCCGGGGCTGAGGGCTCCGCCGTAGCTATGTGGTTCATCTCTCTCTTTATGTGATCTAGTTGAATATCATCTATGTGCTACTCTAGTGATGTTATTAAAGTAGTTTTATTCCTCCTGCACGGTGTAATGGTGACAGTGTGTGCATCCGTGTTAGTACTTGGCGTAGGCTATGATTGTAATCTCTTGTGGATTATGAAGTTAACTATTGCTATGATAGTATTGATATGATCTATGCCTCCTTCATGGTATGATGGTGACAAGTGTGCATGCTATGTTAGTTCTTGGTGTAATTGTGTTGATCTATCTTACACTCTAAGGTTATTTAAATATGAACATTGAATATTGTGGAGCTTGTTAACTCCGGCATTGAGGGTTCGTGTAATCCTACACAATTAGTGGTGTTCATCATCCAACAAGAGGGTGTAGAGTAGTCCTATTATGTGATCATTGTTGAGAGTGTCCACTAGTGAAAGTAGGATCCCTAGGCCTTGCTTCCAAGCATCGAATCTCCGTTTGTTTACTGTTTTGTTACATGTTTACTCGCTGCCATATTTCATTCAGATTACTATTACCACTCATATCCATCCATATTACTTGTATTTCACTATCTCTTCGCCGAACTAGTGCACCTATACATCTGACAAGTGTATTAGGTGTGTTGGGGACACAAGAAACTTCTTGCTTTGTGGTTGCAGGGTTGCTTGAGAGGGATATCTTTGACCTCTTCCTCCCTGAGTTCGATAAACCTTGGGTGATTAACTTAAGGGAAACTTGCTGCTGTTCTACAAACCTCTGCTCTTGGAGGCCCAACACTGTCTACAAGAATAGAAGCTCCCGTAGACATCATTCACCCCTGGACTATGGGTCCATAGCAGTAGCTAGATGGTCGTCTTCTCCTTATGTGCTTCATTGTCGGATCTTGTGAGCTGCCTAACATGATCAAGATCATCTATCTGTAATGCTATATGTTGTGTTTGTCGGGATCCGATGGATAGAGAATACTATGTTATGTTGATTATCAATCTATTACCTATGTGTTGTTTATGATCTTGCATGCTCTCCGTTATTAGTAGAGGCTCGGCCAAGTTTTTACTCTTAACTCCAAGAGGGAGTATTTATGCTCGATAGTGGGTTCATGCCTCCATTAAATCTGGGACAAGTGACGGAAAGTTCTAAGGTTGTGGATGTGCTGTTCCCACTAGGGATAAAACATTGATGCTATGTCCGAGGATGTAGTTATTGATTATATTACGCACCATACTTAATGCAATTGTCTGTTGTTTGCAACTTAATACTGGAAGGGGTTCGGATGATAACCTGAAGGTGGACTTTTTAGGCATAGATGCATGCTGGATAGCGGTCTATGTACTTTGTCGTAATGCCCAACTAAATCTCACAATACTTATCATATCATGTATGTGCATTGTCATGCCCTCTCTATTTGTCAATTGCCTGACTGTAATTTGTTCACCCAACATGCTAATTATCTTATGGGAGAGACACCTCTAGTGAACTGTGGACCCCGGTCCTATTCTTTTACATTGAATACAATCTCATCGCAATACTTGTTTTATCGTTCTTCGCAAACAATCATCATCCACACTATACATCTAATCCTTTGTTACAGCAAGCCGGTGAGATTGACAACCTCACTGTTTCGTTGGGGCAAAGTACTTTGGTTGTGTTGTGCAGGTTCCACGTTGGCGCCGGAATCCCTGGTGTTGCGCCGCACTACATCCCGCCGCCATCAACCTTCGAATTGCTTCTTGGCTCCTCCTGGTTCGATAAACCTTGGTTTCTTTCTGAGGGAAAACTTTCTGTTGTGCGCATCATACCTTCCTCTTGGGGTTCCCAACGGACGTGTTAATTACGCGCAATCAAGCTCTTTTTCTGGCGCCGTTGCCGGGGAGATCAAGACACGCTGCAAGGGGAGTCTCCACAATCCAATCTCTTTACTTTGTTTTTGTCTTGCTTTATTTTATTTACTACTTTGTTTGCTGCACTAAAACAAAACACAAAAAAATTAGTTGCTACTTTTACTTTATTCACTGTCTTGTTCTCTATATCAAAAACACAAAAAAAATAGTTACTTGCATTTAGTTTATTTTCTTATCATGTCTAGTTCTGCACCTGTTACTTCTTCACCTGAGGAATTAATCTTTAATTTTAAACAAGGGGATGAGGAGAGTTTTAAAGATGCTTGGTTTAGAATTTTTTATTCTTATCGTAAAGTTGAACCTCAAATGACTCTAAGTTTGCTCCTTAGTAATTTTTATTTTGGTCTTATGATTCGCTATAGATATGCCTTGGATGCTGTAGTGGGAGGAGATTTCCTTCATTGCAATGGGGATCAAGCTTTTAATGCCATAAAGAAGTTGGTTGCATCACATGATTCAGCTAATAACTTTGATTCAGCCCTTATTAGCATTTATAATAGATTAAACACTCTTGATACAAGTGCATCTCGCTTGAATGAAAATTATAGATATGTTCGTAACCGTCTTGATCAAGTTTTAGTGAACTCGAACCTTCATTATGGGATCCTACTATTAAAATTGTTATCGGTGACCAAACTCTTCATGCCAATTGTGATATTATGTCTGAATTTTGCCTAATGCCTAAGAGTATTCATGAATCTTTGAAACTTTGGGGATTCGTTGAAGGGGGAGAAGGAATAACTCTTATTGATAACTCTGTTATAATTCCTAAAGGAATAGCTGCGGGCGTTCATACAACCGTTCTTGGGAGAACAATATCCATTGATTATCTTGTTATTGAATGTGCAGGAACAGGACAAATCACACTCGGAAGATCCTCGCTGAAACTATTGGGAGCAGTCATAGATATGGGAGAAGGCACCCTAAAATTCACCTCTACACCCGGGGGTAGACATATATTCCCAAAATCAAAGAGTAAGAAAAAGAACAAGAAAGGTAAGGGTAAAGCCCAAGGTAATGTTGATACTGCATCTCTTGATAACACTTGATATACACTTTCTGCGCCTAGCTGAAAGACGTTAAAAAAAGCGCTTATGGGAGACAACCCATGTTTTTACTACAGTACTTTTATTTTATATTTGAGTCTTGGAAGTTGTTTACTACTGTAGCAACCTCTCCTTATCTTAGTTTTGTTGCATTGTTGTGCCAAGTAAAGTCTTTGATAGTAAGGTTCATACTAGATTTGGATTACTGCGCAGAAACAGATTTATTTGCTGTCACGAATTTCGACATGCCTCTCTGTAGGTAGCTCAGAAAAATATGCCAATTTACGTGCGTGATCCTCAGATATGTACGCAACTTTCATTCAATTTGGGAATTTTTATTTGAGCAAGTCTGGTGCCTTAATAAAATTCGTCTTTACGGACTGTTCTGTTTTGACAGATTCTGCCTTTTATTTCGCATTGCCTCTTTTGCTATGTTGGATGAATTTCTTTGTTCCATTAATGTCCAGTAGCTTTGTGCAATGTCCAGAAGTGTTAAGAATGATTATGTCACCTCTGAACATGTAAATTTTTATTATGCACTAACCCTCTAATGAGTTATTTCGAGTTTGGTGTGGAGGAAGTTTTCAAGGATCAAGAGAGGAGGATGATACAATATGATCAAGAAGAGTGAAAGCTCTAAGCTTGGGGATGCCCCGGTGGTTCACCCCTGCATATTTTAAGAAGACTCAAGCATCTAAGCTTGGGGATGCCCAAGGCATCCCCTTCTTCATCGACAACATTATCAGGTTCCTCCCCGAAACTATATTTTTATTCCATCACATCTTATGTGCTTTGCTTGGAGCGTCGGTTTGTTTTGTTTTTGTTTTTGTTTGAATAAAATGGATCCTAGAATTCATTGTGTGGGAGAGAGACACGCTCCGTTGTTGCATATGGACAAATATGTCCTTAGGCTTTACTCATAGTATTCATGGCGAAGGTTGAATCTTCTTCGTTAAATTGTTATATGGTTGGAATCGGGAAATGCTACATGTAGTAATTCTAAAATGTCTTGAATAATTTGATACTTGGCAATTGTTGTGCTCATGTTTAAGCTCTTGCATCATATACTTTGCACCTATTAATGAAGAAATACATAGAGCTCGCTAAAATTTGGTTTGCATAATTGGTCTCTCTAAAGACTAGATAATTTCTAGTATTGAGTTTTGAACAACAAGGAAGACGGTGTAGAGTCTTATAATGTTTACAATATGTCTTTTATGTGAGTTTTTCTGCACCGGTTCATCCTTGTGTTTGTTTCAAATAACCTTGCTAGCCAAAACCTTGTATCGAGAGGGAATACTTCTCATGCATCCAAAATCCTTGAGCCAACCACTATGCCATTTGTGTCCACCATACCTACCTACTACATGGTATTTCTCTGCCATTCCAAAGTAAATTTCTTGAGTGCTACCTTTAAAATTTCCATTCTTTACCTTTGCAATGTATAGCTCATGGGATAAATAGCTTAAAAACTATTGTGGTATTGAATATGTACTTATGCACTTTATCTCTTATTAAGTTGTTTGTTGTGCGATAACCATGTTTCTGGGGACGCCATCAACTCTTTGTTGAATATCATGTGAGTTGCTATGCATGTCCGTCTTGTCCGAAGTAAGGGAGATTTACCACTCATTTAATGGTTAGAGCATGCATAATGTTAGAGAAGAACATTGGGCCGCTAACTAAAGCCATGAGCCATGGTGGAAGTTTCAGTTTTGGACATATATCCTCAATCTCATATGAGAACATTAATTGTTGCTAAATGCTTATGCATTAAAGAGGAGTCAATTATCTGTTGTCTATGTTGTCCCGGTATGGATGTCTAAGTTGAGAATAATCAAAAGCGAGAAATCCAAATGCGAGCTTTCTCCTTAGACCTTTGTACAGGCGGCATAGAGGTACCCCTTTGTGACACTTGGTTAAAACATGTGTATTGCGATGACAATCCCGGTAATCCAAGCTAATTAGGACAAGGTGCGGGCACTATTAGTATACTATGCATGAGGCTTGCAACTTGTAAGATATAATTTACATGATACATATGCTTTATTACTACCGTTGACAAAATTGTTTCTTGTTTTCAAAACCAAAGCTCTAGCACAAATATAGCAATCAATGCTTCCTCTCGCGAAGGGCCTTTCTTTTACTTTTATGTTGAGTCAGTTCACCTATCTCTCTCCACCTCAAGAAGCAAACACTTGTGTGAACTGTGCATTGATTCCTACATACTTGCATATTGCACTTGTTATATTACTTTACATTGACAATATCCATGAGATATACATGTTACAAGTTGAAAGCAACTGCTGAAACTTAATCTTCCTTTGTGTTGCTTCAATACCTTTACTTTGATTTATTGCTTTATGAGTTAACTCTTATGCAAGACTTATTGATGCTTGTCTTAAAGTACTATTCATGAAAAGTCTTTGCTTTATGATTCATTTGTTTACTCATGTCATTACCATTGTTTTGATCGCTGCATTCATTACATATGATTACAATAGTATGATCAAGGTTATGATGGCATGTCACTCCAGAAATTATCTTTGTTATCGTTCACCTGCTCGGGACGAGCAGAACTAAGCTTGGGGATGCCGATACGTCTCCGACGTATCGATAATTTCTTATGTTCCATGCCACATTATTGATGATATCTACATGTTTTATGTATACTTTATGTCATATTTATGCATTTTCCGGCACTAACCTATTAACGAGATGCCGAAAAGCCAGTTGATGTTTTCTGCTGTTTTTGGTTTCAGAAATCCTAGTAAGGAAATATTCTCGGAATTGGACGAAATCAACGCCCGTGGTCCTATTTTTGCACGAAGCTTCCGGAAGACCGAAGGAGTCACGAAGTGGGGCCACGGGCGCCGCCACGAGAGGGCGGCGCGGCCAGCATAGGGCCCGCGCGGCCCTGCTGTGTGGGGCCCCCGTGACGCCCTTTGACCTGCCCTTCCAGCTACTTAAAGCCTCCATCGTGAAACCCCCAGTACCGAGAGCCACGATACGGAAAACCTTACTGAGACGCCGCCGCCGCCAATCCCATCTCGGGGGATTCAGGAGATCGCCTCCGGCACCCTGCCGGAGAGGGGAATCATCTCCCGGAGGACTCTTCACCGCCATGATCGCCTCCGGAGTGAAGAGTGAGTAGTTCACCCTCGGACTATGGGTCCATAGCAGTAGCTAGATGGTCGTCTTCTCCTTATGTGCTTCATTGTCGGATCTTGTGAGCTGCCTAACATGATCAAGATCATCTATCCGTAATGCTATATGTTGTGTTTGTCGGGATCCGATGGATAGAGAATACTATGTTATGTTGATTATCAATCTATTACCTATGTGTTGTTTATGATCTTGCATGCTCTCCGTTATTAGTAGAGGCTCTGGCCAAGTTTTTACTCTTAACTCCAAGAAGGAGTATTTATGCTCGATAGTGGGTTCATGCCTCCATTAAATCTGGGACAAGGATGTGAAAGTTCTAAGGTTGTGGATGTGCTGTTGCCACTAGAGATAAAAAATTGATGCTATGTCCGAGGATGTAGTTATTGATTACATTACGCACCATACTTAATGCAATTGTCTCGTTGTTTGCAACTTAATACCGGAAGGGGTTCGGATGATAACCTGAAGGTGGACTTTTTAGGCATAGATGCATGCTGGATAGCGGTCTATGTACTTTGTCGTAATGCCCAACTAAATCTCACAATACTTATCATATCATGTATGTGCATTGTCATGCCCTCTCTATTTGTCAATTTCCTGACTGTAATTTGTTCACCCAACATGCTAATTATCTTATGGGAGAGACACCTCTAGTGAACTGTGGAACCCGGTCCTATTCTTTTACATTGAATACAATCTACTGCAATACTTGTTTTACTGTTCTTCGCAAACAATCATCATCCACACTATACATCTAATCCTTTGTTACAAGCAAGCCGGTGAGATTGAAAACCTCACTGTTTCGTTGGGGCAAAGTACTTTGGTTGTGTTGTGCGAGTTCCACGTTGGCGCCGGAATCCCTGGTGTTGCGCCGCACTACATCCTGCCGCCATCAACCTTCGACGTGCTTCTTGGCTCCTCCTGGTTCGATAAACCTTGGTTTCTTTCTGAGGGAAAACTTGCTGCTGTGCGCATCATACCTTCCTCTTGGGGTTCCCAACGGACGTGTTAATTACGCGCAATCATCCATCACTTTGGGTGCTGCAACAAAGCTTCTTGATGATATGATGATCAACTACTCTGAATGGCACACTGAAAGGACTCCTCAAGGTAAGAAGGTAAATTCTGTTGAAGAAACCTCCTCCTTGAGTGATAAGATTGATGTTATTATGTCTATGCTTGTTAATGGTAGATCTCATGTTGATCCTAATAATGTTCCTTTAGCTTCATTGGTTGCTCAAGAAGAGCATGTTGATGTGAACTTCATTAAAAGTAATAATTTCAACAACAATAATGCTTATAGGAATAATTTTGGTAACAACAACTATAGGCCATATCCTTCTAATAATGGTAATTCTTATGGTAATTCTTACAACAATAGTAGGAGTGTACCCTCTGGTCTTGAAGTCATGCTTAAAGAATTTATTAGTACACAAACTGCTTTTAACAAATCTGTTGAGGAAAAGCTTGGTAAAATTGATGTTCTTGCTTCTAAGGTTGATAGTCTTGCTGCTGATGTTGATCTTTTAAAACTGAAAGTTATGCCTAATGAAAATAAATATATTAAGTCATTTGCTACATCAAACTCTATCCAAGTTCGAATTAATGACAATATTAGAATGATGGCTGAATTGCATGCTAGGTGGGAAAGAGAAGAAAAACTTGCTAAAGAAAATAATGTAGCTAAAGTTTGGACTATTACCACCACTAGTAATGTTGATGCTTCACATGTTGCTAAACCTCCTACTATCAATGGTAAAATAATTGGTGTTGGCAATGTTTCTACTTCTAATACAAAGCATGCAAAATTGCCTGAAACTGCTGAAACTGTTTGTGATAAAAGCGCTGAAATTTTTCAGAATATTCGGGACAATGATCCCATTGCTTTAGATCATAATGGTTTTGATTTTGATAATTGTCATATCTTTGAAGTTATTAAGTTCTTGCAAAAACTTGCTAGAAGTCCTAATGCTAGTGCTATAAACTTGGCTTTTACAAAACATATTACAAATGCTCTCATTAAAGCTAGAGAAGAGGAATTAAAACTTGAAGCTTCTATTCCTAGGAAGTTAGAAGATGGTTGGGAGCCCATCATTCAAATGAAGGTCAACGATTTTGATTGTAATGCTTTATGTGATCTTGGTGCAAGTATTTCTGTTATGCCTAAGAAACTCTATGATATGCTTGACTTGCCACCTTTGAAATATTGTTATTTGGATGTTAATCTTGCTGATAATTCTATAAAGAAACCTTTGGGGAGGATTGAAAATGTTCACATTACGGTTAACAATAACCTTGTCCCCGTTGATTTTGTTGTTTTGGATATTGAATGCAATGCATCTTGTCCTATTATTTTGGGAAGACCCTTTCTTCGAACCGTTGGTGCTATTATTCATATGAAAGAAGGAAATATTAAATATCAATTCCCTCTTAAGAAAGGTATGGAACACTTCCCTAGAAAGAGAATGAAGTTGCCTTTTGATTCTATTATTAGAACAAATTATGATGTTGATGCTTCTTCTCTTGATGTAACTTGATTTACACTTTCTGCGCCTAGCTGAAAGGCGTTAAAGAAAAGCGCTTATGGGAGACAACCCATTATTTTATTTCTGCAATTTTTGTTTTATATTTGAGTCAAGGTGCTTGTTACTACTGTAGCAATACCTTTGTATCTTTACTTTATTGCATTGTTGTGCCAAGTAAAGTCTTTGATAGAAGGTTGATACTAGATTTGGATTTCTGCGCAGAAACAAATTTTTAGCTGTCACGAATTTGAGCTGTTCTCTCTGTAGAAGAATCTAAAAATTCTGAAAAAATTCATGAGTAATCCTCAGATATGTACGCAACTTTCATTAAATTTGAGCTTCTTCATCTGAGCATGTTAAGTGCCTCGAAAAAAATCGTCTTTACGGACTGTTCTGTTTTGACAGATTCTTTCTTTTATTTCACATTGCCTCTTTTACTGTGTTTGAGTGGATTTGTTTGCTCCATTAAATTTCAGTAGCATTGGGTAATGTCCAGAAGTGTTGGGAATGATTGTGTCCTCGCTGAACATGTGAATTTTTGATTATGCACTAACCCTCTAATGAGATTGTTTTGAGTCTGGTGTGAAGGAAGTTTTCAAGGATCAAGAGAGGAGGATGATATAATATGATCAAGAAGAGTGAAAAGTCTAAGCTTGGGGATGCCCCTGTGGTTCATCCCTGCATATTTCAAGAAGACTCAAGCATCTAAGCTTGGGGATGCCCAAGGCATCCCCTTCTTCATCAACAACTTATCAGGTCACCTCTAGTGAAACTATATTTTTATTCCGTCACATCTTATGTGCTTTATTTTGAGCGTCTGTGTGTTTTTATTTTTGTTTGTGTTTGAATAAATTCGGATCCTAGCATTCCTTGTGTGGGAGAAAGACACGCTCCGCTTTTTCATATTGAACACTGGTGTTCTGAGTTTTACTTTTAATGTTCATGGCGAAAGTTGAAAGCAGCTTCATTTATTGCTATTTGGTTGGAAACAGAAAATGCTTCATGTGGTCATTGGTATATTGTCTTGAATAATTTGATACTTGGCAATTGTTTTGAGCTCTCAAGTAGATCATGTTTAAGCTCTTGCATCATGTGGTTTAAACCTATTAGTGGAGAACTACCGTAGAGCTTGTTGAAATTTGGTTTGCATGATTGGTCTCTCTAAAGTCTAGACATTTTCTGGTAAAAGTGTTTGAGCAAGAAGGAAGACAGTGTAGAGTCTTATAATGCTTGCAATATGTTCTTATGTAAGTTTTGCTGTACCGGTTCATACTTTTGTTTGCTTCAAACAACCTTGCTAACCAAAGCCTTCTACTGAGAGGGAATGCTTCTCGTGCATCCAAAAACTTGAGCCAAAACTTATGCCATTTGTGTCCACCATAACTACCTATTATGTGGTATTTTTCTGCCATTCCAAGTAAATTGCTTGCGTGCTACCTTTAAATCCTTTCAAAAAAAATTCATTCCTTGTTTTTGCAATACATAACTCATGGGAAAGTAGCCTAAAAAACTATTGTGGTAAGGAATATGTCGCTTGTGTATCTTAGTTCTTATAAGTTGCTTGTTGAGCGGTAACCATGTTATCTGGGGACGCCATCAACATGTCACACCTTTGTTGAATATCATGTGAGTTGCTATGCATGTTCGTCTTGTCTGAAGTAAGGGAGATTTTCCATGATTTGAAATGGTTTGAGTATGCATATTGTTAGAGAAGAACATTGGGCCGCCAACCAAAGCCATGTATCATGGTGGAAATTTCAGCTTGGACATTAATCCTCAAATCTCTTATGAGAATATTATCTCGTTGTTGAATGCTTAAAGCATAAAAGAGGAGTCCATTATCTCGTTTTCTATGTTGTCCCGGTATGGATGTCCTCAAGTTGAGATCTATCAAAATCGAGAAATCAAATGCGATTTATCTCCTTGGACCTTTGTACACGTGGCATAGAGGTACCCCTTTGTGACACTTGGTTGAAACATATGTAATGCAATGATAATCCATGGAAATCCGAGCTAATTAGGACAAGGAGCGGGCACTATTAGTATTCGATGCATGAGGCTTGCAACTTATAGGGAGTTTTATACATAACCCATATAAATTATTACTACCGTTGACAAAATTGTTTCCATGTTTTCAAAATAAAAAGCTCTAGCACATGAGTAATCCCTGCTTCCCTCGGCGAAGGGCCTTTCTTTTACTTTATGTTGAGTCAGTTTACCTACTTCTTTCTATCTTAGAAGCAAACACTTGTGTCAACTGTGTGCATTGATCCTTACATACTTGCTTATTTGCACTCATCATATTACTTTGTGTTGACAATTATCCATGAGATATACATGTTGAAAGTTGAAAGCAACTGCTGAAACTTAAATCTTCCTTTGTGTTGCTTCAAAACCTTCTATTAAGAATCTATTGCTTTATGAGTTAACTCTTATGCAAGGCTTTTTGATGCTTGTCTTGAAAGTACTATTCATGAAAATTCTTTGTTATATGATTCAGTTGTTTAGTCATTATCTATTTGTTAACAAACTATAGACCATTGCTTTGAATCACTTCATTCATCTCATATGCTTTACAATAGTATTGATCAAGATTATGATGGTAGCATCTCACTTCAGAAATTATCCTTTTTATCGTTTACCTACTCGAGGGCGAGTAGGAACTAAGCTTGGGGATGCTTGATACGTCTCAAACGTATCTATAATTTCTTATGTTCCATGCTAGTTTTATGACAATACTCACATGTTTTACATACACTTTATATCATTTTGATGCATTTTCCAAGTACTAACCTATTAACAAGATGCCGAAGCGCCAGCTCTCGTTTTCTGCTGTTTTTGGTTTCAGAAATCCTACACGGGAAATATTCTCGGAATTGGACGAAACAAAAGCCCACGGCCCTATTTTCCACGGAGGATTCCAGAACACCGAAGAGGAGTCGGACGCGGCTAGCAGGGGGCCCACCACACAGGGCGGCGCGGCCAGGCCCCCAGGCGCGCCGGCCTATGGGGAGGCCACCCCCTGGCTCCCCCGACGCTGCCTCTTCGCCTATATAATCCTTCGTATCGGAAAACCCTAGTACCGAGAGCCACGATACGAGAAAAGTTACTGAGACGCCGCCGCCTGTCAACCCCATCTCGGGGGTCTCGAAGATCACCTCCGGCACCCTGCCGAGAGGGGAATCATCACCGGAGGGCTCTACATCACCATGCCCGCCTCCGGACTGATGCGTGAGTAGTTCATCCTTGGACTATGGGTCCATAGCAAGTAGCTAGATGGTTGTCTTCTCCTATTATGCGATCATGTTTAGATCTTGTGAGCTGCCTATCATGATCAAGATCATCTATTTGTAATGCTACATGTTGTGTTTGTTGGGATCCGATGAATATGGAATACTATATCAAGTTGATTATCGATCTTTCATATATGTGTTGTTTATGATCTTGCATGCTCTCCGTTGCTAGTAGAGGCTCTGGCCAAGTTGATACTTGTAACTCCAAGAGGGGGTATTTATGCTCGATAGTGGGTTCATGCCTCCATTGAATCTGGGACAGTGACGTGAAAGTTCTAAGGTTGTGGATGTGCTGTTGCCACTAGGGATAAAACATCAATGCTTTGTCTAAGGATATTTGTATTGTTTACATTACGCACGGTACTTAATGCAATTGTCTCGTTGTTTGCAACTTAATACTCGGAAGGGGTGCGGATGCTAACCCGAAGGTGGACTTTTTAGGCATAGATGCATGCTTGGATAGCGGTCTATGTTCTTTGTCGTAATGCCCTAAGTAAATCTCATAGTAGTCATCATGATATGTATGTGCATTGTTATGCCCTCTCTATTGGTCAATTGCCCAACTCGTAATTTGTTCACCCAACATGTTATTTATCTTATTGGAGAGACACCACTAGTGAACTGTGGACCCCGGTCCATTCTTTTACATCTGAAATACAACCTACCGCAATCATTGTTCTCTCGTTGTTCTTTGCAAGCAAACATCATTCTCCACACCATACGTTTAATCCTTTGTTTACAGCAAGCCGGTGAGATTGACAACCTCACTGTTAAGTTGGGGCAAAGTATTTTGATTGTGTTGTGCAGGTTCCACGTTGGCGCCGGAATCCCTGGTGTTCCGCCGCACTACACTCCTTCACCAACAACCTTCACGTGACCTTCATCTCATACTGGTTCGATAACCTTGGCTTCTTACTGAGGGAAAACTCGCTGCTGTACGCATCACACCTTCCTCTTGGGGTTCCCAACGGACGTGTGCTTCACGCGTCATCAGACAGCAGGATTAAAATACTGTAGGCACAGGGATGGATGAACGGGCGCTGCATGAATGAGAGATTCCATATAGTAGCAAGACATAGGCATTGCAAGTAATAATGATATAAGCATCCTAGCATAATATAACCTTAGGCCTCGGGTTCCGGACAACAATATGTGTATACAACTTGCAGATATGATCAAAAACAATAATTATCATCATGTCACAAATACTAACAATGGATACTAGGCACTATGCCCATAACAATCTTATAGCTATTACATGACCAATCTCATCCAATCCCTACCATCCCCTACAGCCTACAGCGGGGAATTACTCAAACATGGATAGGGGAATCATGGATGGTTGATGGAGAGGCGTCGGTGATGGAGATGGCGATGATCTCCTCCAAATCCCCGTCCCGGCAGGGTGCCAGAACGAAGTTTCTGGTCCCGGATTGGGGTTTCTGATGACGGCGGTGACGTGGGCATTACCCTTCGGGTAACCGACATTGCCCTATCCCATACGATCTAACTGGAGGCCCATGAAGGTACTCGATAACAAGGCGGGCCACTTGGATGGCGCAGCAGAAGATTCCTTGGCGGGCAAGACAAGGAAGGAGCCGAACAAGGAAAGTTTAGAGATAGGATTACTGTAAACTTAGTCGTACTCGGTTTGACCTCTTGAGACCTGGCCTCCTATATAAAGGCCAGGAGAGGGGTTGCCGAGGGACACGATCGATTTTAGCAATCTTAGCCACCAGAAGTCTAGAGCTAGGTCGCCGTAGCGCTTAGCCTCTCAACGAGATCTCAGCCGAAACCTTCGGCACCCCATTGTAACCCATTATTTTCATAATCAAGATCAGACAGGCAGGACGTAAGGGTTTTACCTCATCGAGGGCCCCGAACCTGGGTAAATCGCTCTCCCCTCTTGTCTGTGAACCGATGTCTCGTGTCAGCCTACAGGATTCCATCAACCCTAAGCCCCAATCGGAGGGCATTGCCGAGGAGTACCCTCGACAATTGGTGCCGTCTGTACACGTGGCATCTAAGGGAAGAACGGAACCGGCGGCCCATTATTCCCACGACGCGCGGAAATCGAGGAGACGCCTCGGTCGGCGTGCATGCACTGGTCATTTCCTAAAAACTGCCCGCGCAGAACTAGGGTGGGCCCGTCAGGTCAAGTCTTGTCAGTCAAACCACAGCAGCGACGCGTCATCAATGGCGTCATGAAGACTGTCGTGAGCAGTCGAAGGAAAATGAAGAATCATCGAATGGTCACGCTTGAGTCTGTGATGACCCACAAGTATAGGGGATCGCAACAGTCTTCGAGGGAAGTATTACCCAATTTATTGATTCGACACAAGGGGAGACAAAGAATATTTGAAAGCCTTAACAGCGGAGTTGTCAATTCAGCTGCACCTGGAAACAGACTTGCTCGCAAGAGTTTATCGAGTAGTAACAGCTTTTATAGCAGTAGCGATAGTGAAATAACAAGAGCAGAGTAAGAAAGACAGCAGTAGTGATTTTAGTAAACAACGAGGATTAAAATACCGTAGGCACGGGGACGGATAACGGGCGTTGCATGGATGAGAGAAACTCATGTAACAATCATAGCAGGGCATTTGCTTATAATAATAAAACGGTATCCAAGTACTAATCAATCAATAGGCATGTGTTCCAATTATAGTCGTACGTGCTCGCAATGAGAAACTTGCACAACATCTTTTGTCCTACCAGCACGGTGGCAGCCGGGCCTCAAGGGAAACTACTAGATATTAAGGTACTCCTTTTAATAGAGTACCGGAGCAAAGCATTAACACTCCGTGAACACATGTGATCCTCACATCACCGCCATTCCCCTCCGGTTGTCCCGATTTCGTCACTTCGGGGCCATTGGTTCCGGACA
>NC_061509.1:130241125-130518901 GCF_022539505.1 Lolium rigidum | reverse complement strand
CCTCGTGTGGGCCTATCATCTACCACGGGTTCAGCCCCGGTTAACGCCGTTAACCGCGCGTAATGGCGTCTCGCCACGTGTCGCCTTGCATGACGTCGCCAGCCAACCCGGCTCCTGGAACACTTGGGCACCGGTCCGACTTTTCCGTGGCGGAAGGGGCTCAAGCGCGACGGACCGAAAAAATCGTCGTAGGACTTTGCCTCGACGCTAGCCCACAACAGAACCCATATCGTCGGGTTAGGCCCATAGGCGACGAAAAATACCCCTTAGCGGACGATTTTGAGACGTTGTCTATCAGAACTTTTCTTGTAGTGAAGGTTCTAATTATGGTTTTATTATTTTATAATCATAAACAAGTGGGATAATGCATAATAACAATCATAAACACCAATAGAATAGTAGTTGTATAATAAGTAAATAGCAGTTGTCAATTTTAAGTCCTATAGTGCATGGTTGATAATTACTTATTATATACTTCAAAAGAATAACTTTTTAAGAACATGTTAACTAATAAAGAACAAGTATAATAAGTAGGGTTGCGGAGTTCTATGGTTTACTATGGTTCCAAATTAGTTTCCTAATTAAGTATTATATGGATCACAACAAAGTTGGATTGAGTTCCTAGTCATGTAATGGTTGCATGGTTTGGGTTAAGCAAGGGCATATTAAGCAATTGATTATAAATGGTTGCTACCATGGTTGGTCATATCTTACTGGTGATAGATAGCTATGGTTTATAGGTCCTATTAGGCAGGGTTGTTGACTACTCTTTATCTACTTAAAAAGAATAACTTTTGAAGAACACATTACTTAATTAATAAGAAGTATTTCAATTAAGGCTTATGGTTTCTAGGGTTTGCTCTTGGATTCACTAAGTAAGGAATAGTTGGTTCCTAAACAAGATGGTTCATAGTTCTTTAGTATTTGCATGGTTTAGTTGGATATGGATACGTGACATAAAATACTGGACATGGTTGCTATTAGGGTGGATCATAATGGTTTGATACTAAGCATGGATGCTTAAGGATGATGACTTCGAGAATAAGAACTAGGATTTATATTTAGGTGGTCCTACTAGATCATCTGGGTTTTATTAGTATGAATAGATGAAATACCAATTTTTTAGTAACAAGGTTTAGGGTTAGGGTTAGGGTTAGGGTTTATGTTTAGAGGCAATTTAGGATTCACATAAAATAATAAGGTTAGGGTTTTAGGGTTTCACATGAAATGGTAGGGTTGTAATTTTATTCAACATGGAATTAGGGTTTCCTATTTGTAATGTAGTTCTTAAATTAATAACTTGATTATAAAGTTGAAGTTATTAATAACTTTGAAAAAAATAATAATAGTGGACTTGGTATTTTATTATTTTTAGAAGATTAATAATTAAGATAATTATTATTCAGGTTTAAGTCCTACTAATAAGGATTGAATAATATAATTATAAAAGAAAATTAGTTTTAGTGTTTTCTTTATTTACTAAATGGTTTTTACTTATTTTAGAAAGTTTTACTAATTATTGAATTTTATTGGAATTTAGGATAAAAGAAAAGGGATTTCTATTTTCGTGCCCTCAGTTCCTTAGTTGTGCTCAGTTTTCCCCAGCTCCTTAGTTTTTCCTCAGTTTTCCCCAAGTGCTTGTTTGAAACCCGCAGAAGGCAGCTCAGACGGCAGGATTCCCGTTAAGTTGACCGCTCCGTGCTGACGTGTGGGGCCGCGTCGTGTGGGGCCGCGTCGCGTGGGGCTGGTAGAAAGGGACCGCGTGGGACAGGACGAGAAGCGTTTGGTTGCACGTGAGCAGGAGCTGGGTTTTGTCTCTCTCGGCCCAAATTGGCATTTTTAAGAGCACCTTTTCCCCTCTTTCTCTCTCTGTCTTTTTCACCAAATTAGTATCAAATCTAGAGAAGCTTCTATTTCTGTCTTTCTTCAATATGGCAGCAAATCTAGTAGCAAATCTCTGGGGTTATTTATGCCTTTTGGCCCTCGTTTTTTGCCCAATATGGCAGCAAATCTAGTAGCAAATCTAGAAGCTAGTATATGATAAATTCACAACAGCATAATCACAAAACTAAGTATAATACATAAACTGCATACGACAGCCAAAAGCAGGCAATAACGTTGTTAATGTTCATGACAAACTAAGCTGAAAAATATACAAGACGCACGCAATGTATGGACAACAAGAAGATTAGGATGAATGAATTTGTTCTTCATTCCTCCTCATATATTTCTTCGTTGCTCCATTCGTGCATTTCCCCAAGGAAATATTCATTGAACTCCTTCCGTCTGCAGTGTGCGGCCAATACATCCTCCAAACGGTATGGCCTGTACGTGTTCATTACTCATACCGTAGCTTCCTATTCTATCCACACGTACTGGCCACTCATCCCAGGCCTTTGTATCATGAGAGTACTCTCTGATATAACCCAAATCCGCGTAGTAGATGCAGCCAGGTCGAAGAGTCGGGTACACTCTGGTGTCGACGGAGATACACCGGATACAATGCACGAACAAGGCATGAAAGCCAATTTTACTGACCGGATGGAGAGAGCGGCTCTGAGTGTCCACACGGTACACCACAGGCGTGTTGTGCATCAACACAAGCAGCAGATCACCATCCGACTTCACAAGGTAGAACTTGTCACGTCCAAGTTTTGGAAATGAAATTAGTGTCTCCATCTTGACAGTGTTCGCGCGCTGCTGCTTCTGTACATTGGTGCACACTATTCTTCCGGACTCAAAATTGTCCGAAGCTATTGCATATAGTTCACCATTGAACGGGGTAATGCAACGCATACTATGGTTCTTGATCGAAAATCTTCCTTCTCCCCAATCTTCATATATATCCTTAGTTGGAGTGCTCTCATCGACCCAACCAAGTTCCTCCGGGTAATGTCCGCAAGTGAAAACAGTTGGCATCTGCGCCTCAAACATAGTGTTTGATGTCTTTGTGAGTGGGTTCAGAAGCCGTATCTTGTGCGGCGGGTTCTTCGGGCAAGCACGATGACGCCACGGGAAAAGCCGACGAAGTAGAATCTAAAATATATTGAAAAGATAACATTCAGCACTAAGATTGAAAATAAGATCTATGGTGACGCCACGGGAAAAGCCGAGGAATTTGAACCTTGCACGAACTGCAGATAGATCTATGGTGACGTAGCGGGATGTGCCGAGATGGAGGAAGGTGAAATCAGCGGCGCGTGGAAGGGCGTGGTGTAGCATGATCCATTCGTGCAGGTGCACGTCGGGATCAGGTAAACCTGAGCGCCAATTTCTACAGACTTGCCTCATAGCAGAGTAGCTGTCCACGTACTCCTCTTTCGCCAATAAGCATTCGCCGATCTTGTGAAGTGGTCCGTCAGCCGTGAGACCGGCCCAGTTCACGGAGGCGCCGCGCTTGGATGCGCCGCCCTCGGATGCGCCGCCCTCGGAGGCGACGGGCTCGGCGGCGACGGGCTCGGAGGCGACGGGCTCGGAGGCGACGGGCTCGGGGGCGATGGCCGCCGGCGCATTCTTCTTCTCCATCGCCGGCAGGGGAGGGCTCGTACGGCGGTTGGGGTTTTTGGAGAAGTTGATGGGACGTGAGAGGGGTGGTTTCGTGCGTGAGCGATAATGAGACGTACGTGTGTGCAGAGGGAGGGAGAGAGGGGCTTACGCGTCCTAAATGCGACCCGCGTCAACAATGGCACGTCTTCCACGTCTGCACCGCGACACGCGTCAACAATGGCACGTCTTCCACTTCTGCACCGCAACACGCGTCCTCGAGTCTAACCCTGGAAATTTAGATATACTCAGGTATACCCTCGAGTCATATACTAGCATTTTTTGTATGCTCAGTTTTCGCCTTGAGTGCTAATACCGGCTAGTGCAATATACTCAGTTTTACCCTCAAGTGGCTGGTCAACGGAGAGTCAACAAATGGGATTAACTAGTTAAATGAGTTATTTAATGTGCAAAAAATTCCGAAAAGAGTGGCACTTACTCATGGAGTCTTTACCACAAATTTCCACTTCTCAAATCATAGATAAATCGTAGATAAATCAAGTTTCACCACAAATTGCCACTTCTCAAATCACCTAGTAGCTATGAAGGTGCATGGTTTTCCATAATAAGCCCTACCCAAAACAGCTTTCCCCAAAACATATTTTGTCTGAATGAGACCATAATTTTCACACTCATGTAGATTTGTATTGCAAATAGTTTGAGGTAGGCCAAGATGGGTTTCATTGTACAAAACACGCATTTTCTATTTTTTAAATATCATATTTGAATCCCTTAGTCTGTTTACTACTCACTTGCCCTTGGTTTCTTGATACTACTCAGTTTTGCCCTCTCCCTTCACAAACTCTCACAGTACGCCCAACATTGCCCCGATTGGTCTAGCCCATGTCACGCGGATCGTGCCCGACGACCGTTGATCGTATGATCTAACGGGCAGGATAACCCCTATCTCTCTCTCTGGTCGGGGCCACCACCCTCTCTCTCTCTCTGTCGTCGGTTAGCTTCACGCAAAGTTTGGTTTTCTCCATTATTTTTCACGAGCTAAATTATAAACTCTTTTTAGGCATTACTTTTCACGCAAAAAATGATAAACCATCACCGATTTGTTGTAGCCATTACTTTTCACGCAAAAAAAAATGATACACCATCACCCATTTCTTGTACCCATTACTTTTCACGCAAAAAACGATAAATCATCACCGATTTGTTGTAGCCATTACTTTTCACGCAAAAAATGATACACCATCACCCATTTCTTGTAGCCATTACTTTTCACGCAAAAAACGATAAACCATCACCGATTTGTTGTAGCCATTACTTTTCACGCACAAAAATGATACACCATCACCCATTTCGTGTACCCATTACTTTTCACGCAAAAAACGATAAACCATCACCGATTTGTTGTAGCCATTACTTTTCACGCACAAAAATGATACACCATCACCCATTTCGTGTAGCCATTACTTTTCACGCAAAAAATGATACACCATCACCCATTTCTTGTACCCATTACTTTTCACGCAAAAAACGATAAACCATCACCGATTTCTTGTAGCCATTACTTTCCTTTTAGGCATTACTTTTCACGGTAAAATGATAAACTATACCCCCACAACGGTCGTATTTATTGTGTATAAACCCCCACAACGGTCATCTCCTCCTTATTTTTTTGTGTAAACCCTACAACGGTCATCTCTCCCTTATAAACACCCACACGGCCATCCCTTGTGTCAATAGGTTCTGCCTCTCTCTTCTTTTCGTTCACATACACTTTATCCATTGCCATGGCTTCCACGTCTCGAACGCGGACCGGAAGGGGAAGGGGAAGGGGAAGTGGATCATCATCATTGCCACCACCACCGTCAACACTGCCATTGATCATAGAGGAGTTCTTCATCGTCGTCTATGAAGATCCTTTGGTCAAGAAGGTACGTACGCGTTCCCACATATATGATGCATGTGATTAATTATGGGCATGTTCTAAAAAACCTTTAATTTCAAGGGTTCCCTAATTTCAAACGATCGGCGCTCGATCTCTTTGCGAGAACTCCCAAAAAATTTGCGGACTATCTTGACGGCAAGGAGCCAGCTAAGGTGTATCTGCGAGCAGCTGATCGCGGTCCTCGTCTCCGGACCGTGGAGGTCCTATTTGACGGACAAGGCCGGATGTACCTCGACAAGGGCTGGGAGAAATTCGCCATCGCGCACGGTGTGGATTTCGGCTGGTTCGTACACTTCAAATATGAAGGCGATGATGTGCTCACAGTGAAGGTGTTCGACGGAACAATGTGCGGGAGGTACTACTACTCAGACGACGAAGATACTGACGATGAAAGCGACGACGACGTGAAGCCATGCATCCATCCCCTTTAGATAATTAAGGGGATTATGACCAAGAATATATATGTAGCTTCATATGCATCGATTTAGAGATCTAGCTATTTTCTATATATTATGCATGTAAAAAATAATATCGCATTTCCACTATTATTCGAGCACCACATCCTCCAAACGATGCCGATGCCGATATCGGCATGGTCGAACGGCTATGCTCGCCGCCATCTGCTAGGTCAACGTCGGGATGCACAATGTTTAGCATAAGAGTCACTTTAGATTAAGCTGCGAAAATAGTCACGTGCCATGGGCTGAGGCGACCCCTACGGAGCGGCTCTATATTATATTCTCTAAATAAAATAGACGACCACAGCGGTCATTGGCCGCGGAGGCCCCACAGAGCGGCAATATATAATTTTCTATAAATAAATAGACGACCCACTGGTCATTGGCTGCGGCAGCCCCATAGAGCGGCCCCATTTGTCATTGGCAGCACCGCGTATACAATCAGGAAATAAAACGGTCGACGCGTCAGCGGTAGATGGATCCACCCGTCAGCACGAGACGGTCAGCGAGGAACTGACCTCACGGTAACGGTAAGGCCTCTGACCTGACGGCAACCCGCGTCTTCGAGGGGTTTCAAACTAGAGGGAGGGGAAAACTGAGGAAAAACTAACGAGCTGGGGAAAACTGAGTACAACTAACGAAGCAGGGGCACGAAACTAGAAATCCCAAAAGAAAAAGGCTTAAATAATAAGGTTAAACAATTAATTTTTTATTTAAATTAAAAAATTCATATTATATTTTTATTAGACAGATTTTATTTTTGTGAGCATTTTGATATCTCATTTGTATTTTTCTGAGCTAAAATGAATTACATATATATTTGCAAAGTTTCAGATATTTTTTGGATTTTTATTCAAAACAAAAATATGATTTGCATCGGTTCAACCCTAACCACAGTCAATGACGGGTGGGACCTAGGTCCATGTTGGCTGCCAGGTGGGTGGAGACTAAGTCAAAGGGTCGCTGGGGTCCACCGGCCACGTCAACCTTATCGACGGCTCCACACCGGCGACCACAGTGTGACGGTGCCGCCGCTACAGGGGTTCCGCGGACACGCGGTTTGTTCCGTTCGGACCAGAAGACAATTCTAAACCTAATGGTGGCCGCGCTTCCACGAAATGATCATCGGGTTTACGCCGGTGACCATGTCCCGCGGCGGCGTACTCCGGCGAACTCCTCCAATCCACTAGGATGCATGCCAGGAAGGAATAGTAGCTTTGGGAGATGCGCAAGCTCACCGTGGTGTTGTTGGTGTGGTCGCCGGAGGTTGTGGTGGTCGGAGACGACGACGATTTCAAGGTTTCCGGCGAACCCGAGCAAAAGGGAACGGTCGAATTCGTCCGATTGAGCACACCATTTCTCGACTCCTTCTACCAGAATGTTCCTCACACTCGTGCGCTTCTCGTGGACTACCTCTGGGTCCTTAGGGTGGCCTGTAATGATGGTGTCGTGATCGACGCTGGCGGTGACTGTCTGATGGTGGCGGGAGATAGAGAGGGATTCAGAGAGTTTGGGAGGGTAGAGAAGATCAAGAACGGCACGACGGAGTTGCACATGCTTTTATAGCTCTCGAGGAGGACGGAGTTGTCTATTCCCATGTCGGAGATGGCCCAGATGCGCCGGCCATGTCGGTGAAGGTTTCAGGCGTAGATCTTGATGTATTCGACGGAAAAGATCTTCTACATATAAGGGCAAGGCCTCGGTGGCGGTCAACAACGTCTCGTCGGCCAGCAACAGCGGCCGGCGACGTGGCATCATCGTGCTGTCGACCATGTGAAGTAGGAGATGTTGAAGACGATGGTCCTTTGTGTGCGCGTCCTACACGAAGGGGTACGTTGGGTTGGGTTGCGTCTGGTAATGGTTGGGCTGCGACTTGGGTTGCTAATGGGCTGCGGTGCTGGGCTGACTCAGCCAGGTGAGGCTCCTCTTCTTAATTTCTTTTACTTATTTTCTATTTTATATTTTCTATTTGAATATGATTTGAATTCTCTTTTGTTTTTGTAGTTCTTTTACCTATTTCAATTTGACTGAACAAAATTAAAATGTGTGAGTAACATTGTTGGTTTAGGAAGTTGTATATGTGTATTAAGACATATACAGATTAATAGTATTGGATTGAGGATACATTATTTCACATATATTTGATTTTATGTGTCAATTATAAAAGGTTCTAATTTATTTTTCCAAAAGACCTTATTAATTATCTAGTGATGGTTATGGTTTTATGTGGTATTGCTTTGCAAGAAATAATCTGCAAAGTAAAGCCAACTATTTGGTTTCTTATTTAGTAATGTGATTTCATGGGCATGATTTCATGTGCCCCAATATTTATAAGACTTGGAGATTATTAATGATATTAAAGATCATTGATGAAAGATATAAAGGTTTATTTGTTGGTCTCACAATCTTGAGTGAAATTCTAATAAGTATTGTTTGGTTAAATCTCATGGTTTTAAGGATAGGGCTTAGTACTAGGGTTGATCTCATGTTAAGTTGATCTAGGTTTAGCTTATGTTTTACTAGTTGAAACATAAGTGGAATAGAGAGGTGGTCTAGGGTTTGGTTTCCCCTATCAATGATAAGATTGCTTAATTTTTCATGTGCTCACCTAGTTGCTAAGGACTTGAGAATTGGTTTTATCTCATACAAGTTGACTACTATTATTATCTTTAATCTAGCTTTGAAATATCTAGGGTGGCTATGGTTCTTATTATGGTTACCTTTGGTTATAAGGATGAATGGTTATTCACACCATATTAAGTATAGGGTTTGGCTCTAAAGTTTTCTTATATTCATTAAGTGAGGAATAAGTGGAATATAGATGTGGTAGGATTCTACTGATGATCACCAAGTGATTCACAAGTTAGGATTGAGATATTAGTCTACGGTTGCTTACTAGTTATCTCCCTATGATTTCATGTGATGAATGATATCTGCTTATCCTATAGGGTTTTATCTTAATACTGATATACTTGCAAAGCATGATCATGCATTAGACATGATCAACTCATTACTCACCAACCTCTCTCTAATACAATCCTTCCATCACACTCATTCTAGGCTCTTAGGGTTTTATGATCAACACCCACTTTGTGGTGATCATGAGTTGGCTTCTGAAGATATTGTTAGTGAGGTATGGTTTTCTCCTCCAAGATCAAGTGATTGATAAACTTATTTGTATGTAACACTTTAGATTGAGCTCTATTATATAGACATGGATTACTCAAAGGTTTATAGTGCACTCACAAGATATCTTTAGGTATCTAGGCTAAGGACCCACTTGTCTAGCTTAATTGGATTATTCTCTTCCTTACTTCATCAACTAATGGATATTGTTTTATTCCATTTGATACTAGATCATCTCACCGTTCCAAGGTAAAATGGTTTATCTCCTAACACTTTAGTTCAAGGTTTATCCTTGATTCTTTAATAGGTATAGCCAAGGTTGGTATCACTAGTTTCTCTCACTTGGGAATGACTTAATATTACCCTAATGTTATACTCCAAAGATAATGATGTGATCATCAAGATCTATGGTTAACATAAATGGGTCCTTGATACGTCTCCAACGTATCTATAATTTCTTATGTTCCATGCTAGTTTTATGACAGTACCTACATGTTTTATTCACACTTTATAATGTTTTTATGCATTTTCTGGGACTAACCTATTAACAAGATGCCACCGTGCCAGTTCCTGTTTTCTGCTTTTTTTTATTTCAGAAAAGTTAGTTTACAAATATTCTCGGAATTGGACGAAACAAAAGCCCACGGCCCTATTTTCCACGGAGTGTTCCAGAAGACCGAAGAAGAGTCGAGGAAGGTCAGCAGGGGGCCCACACCATATGGCGGCGCAGCAGTGGGCCCCCCGCGCCGACCTGTGGGGAGGGAGCCCCCTGGCTCCCCCGACGTTGCCCCTTCGCCTATTTATTCCTTCGTCTCCGAAAACCCTAGTACCGAGAGCCAAAATACGAGAACAGTTCCAGAGATGCCGCCGCCGTCAACCCCATCTCGGGGGGGGGGGGTTCAGAAGATCTCCTCCGGCACCCTGCCGGAGAGGGGAATCATCACCGGAGGGCTCTACATCACCATGCCCGCCTCCGGATTGATGCATGAGTAGCTCATCCTTGGACTATGGGTCCATAGTAGTAGCTAGATGGTTGTCTTCTCCTATTATGCCATCATGTTTAGATCTTGTGAGCTGCCTATCATGATCAAGATCATCTATTTGTAATGCTACATGTTGTGTTTGTTGGGATCCGATGAATATGGAATACTATGTCAAGTTGATTATTGATCTATCATATATGTTATTTATGATCTTGCATGCTCTCCGTTGCTAGTAGAGGCTCGGCCAAGTTGATACTTGTAACTCCAAGAGGGGTATTTATGCTAGATAGTGGGTTCATGCCTCCATTGAATGCGGGACAGTGACGAAAAGTTCTAAGGTTGTGGATGTGCTGTTGCCACTAGGGATAAAACATCAATGCTTTGTCTAAGGATATTTGTATTGTTTACATTACGCACAGTACTTAATGCAATTGTCCGTTGTTTGCAACTTAATGCTTGGAAGGGGTGCGGATGCTAACCCGAAGGTGGACTTTTTAGGCATAGATGCATGCTGGATGGCTGTCTATGTTCTTTGTCGTAATGCCCTAAGTAAATCTCATAGTAGTCATCATGATATGTATGTGCATTGTTATGCCCTCTCTATTTGTCAATTGCCCAATTGTATTTTGTTTACCCAACATGTTATTTATATTATTGGAGAGACACCACTAGTGAACTGTGGACCCCGATCCATTCTTTTACATCTGAATACAACCTATTGCAATCATTGTTCTCTTTTGTTTTCTGCAAGCAAACATCATTTTTCACACCATACGTTTAATCCTTTGTTTTCAGCAAGCCGGTGAGATTGACAACCTCACTGTTAAGTTGGGGCAAAGTAGTTTGATTGTGTTGTGCAGGTTCCACGTTGGCGCTGGAATCCCGGGTGTTGCGCCGCACTACACTCCTTCACCAACAACCTTCACGTGATCTTCATCTCCTACTGGTTCGATAACCTTGGTTTCTTACTGAGGGAAAAACTCGCTTGTGTACTCATCATTCCTTTCTCTTGGGGTTCCCAACGGACGTGTGCTTTACCGTCACAAGCAGCTACTTTTCTGGCGCCGTTGCCGGGGAGATCAAGACACACTGCAAGGGGAGTCTCTCACACCCAATCTCTTTACTTTGTTTATTGTCTTGCTTCATTTTATTCTCTGTCTTGTTTGCTTTCTTTATATCAAAAACACAAAAAAGTTAGTTACTTGTTTTACTTTATTTAATTTGGTTTTTCTTTATTTATTTTTATTATTGCTAAAATGAGTAGTCCTGAAGTTGAAGTTCATTCGTTTAAGCAACAAGGGGGAGAAAGTTTTAAAGATGCTTGGTATAGAATTAGTGATGCTCATCATAGGTGCACTAAGAAACACTCCACTATTATCCTCCTTAGGAACTGTTATGTTGGTATCTCTAGCTAGAATAGGTATGTTCTTGATACTCTTACAGGGGGTAATTTCCTAGGTACTCCTACTTTAGAAGCTAGTTACATTATTGAGAGTCTAGTTGGAATACCACCTGTTAATGAAGCTAAAATTGAAATCTCTCTTGAGGATGTCATGAAAAGTTGGAGGCCATAGAGAAAAATCTTCCAAGTGTTGAGACTAAATTGGGAATATTACTTGATAATACTGATAAACTTGATAAATCCCTAGGAGGAATTAATGAAAGAATTGCTGTCTTAGAAACTTGTGCTATCCATGACAATCAAAACCATAGGATTGGTGAACTTGAAGAAGCTATGGGAACCTTGGTTTCAAATTTTTCTTCTCTTAAGTTTAAGGAGAAAGCTTATGTGGGTAAGGAGCAAAAGTTCATGTATGTCCCTAAGATGCCAAAACCAAAGAATCATTATGAGCTTAAAATTGATAAAACCCTTAGTACCACTATGGGAAATTTAGATAATGGAGCATCTAAGATACCTTTTGCGACAAGTTGTGTTTTTAAGGAAAATTATGATGTTGATGCCTCTTCTCTTGATGTTACTTGATTTTCTCTTTCTGCGCCTAGCTGAAAGGCGTTAAAGAAAAGCGCTTATGGGAGACAATCCATTATTTTATTTCTGCAATTTTTGTTTTATATTTGAGTCAAGGTGCTTGTTACTACTGTAGCAATACCTTTGTATCTTTATTTTATTGCATTGTTGTGCCAAGTAAAGTCTTTGATAGAAAGTTGATACTAGATTTGGATTTGTGCGCAGAAACAGATTTTTAGCTGTCACGGTTTTGAGTTTTTCTCTCTGTAGAAAAATCTAAAAATCTTTAAAAAATTCATGATTAATCCTCAGATATGTACGCAACTTTCATTCAACTGGAGCTTTTCCATCTGAGCATGTTAAGTGCCTCGAAAAAATTCGTCTTTACGGACTGTTCTATTTTGACAGATTCTGCCTTTTATTTTGCATTGCCTCTTTTACTGTGTTTGGGTTTCTTTGCTCCATTAAATTTCAGTAACCTTGGGTAATGTCCAGAAGTGTTGGGAATGATTGTGTACTTGCTGAACATGTGAATTTTTGATTATGCACTAACCCTCTAATGAGATTGCTTTGAGTTTGGTGTGAAGGAAGTTTTCAAGGATCAAGAGAGGAGGATGATATAATATGGTCAAGAAGAGTGAAAAGTCTAAGCTTGGGGGTGCCCCCGTGGTTCATCCCTGCATATTTCGAGAAGACTCAAGCGTCTAAGCTTGGGGATGCCCAAGGCATCCCCTTCTTCATCAACAACTTATCAGGTCACCTCTAGTGAAACTATATTTTAATTCCGTCACATCTTATGTGCTTTATTTGGAGCATCTGTGTGCTTTTATTTTTGTTTTGTTATTCTCATTCTCTGAATAAATAGGATCCTAACATGCTTGTGTGGGAGAGAGACACGCTCCGCTTTTTCATTTGAACACTTGTGTTCTTCGTTTTATTTTTCATGCTCATGGCACAAGCTAAAAGCCGCTGCACTTATTGCTATTTGGTTGGAAACAGAAAATGCTTCATGTGGTAGTTGGTATATTGTCTTGAATAATTTGATACTTGGCAATTGTTTTGAGCTCTCAAGTAGATCATGTTTAAGCTCTTATATCATGTAGTTTAAACATATTAGTGGAGAACTACCGTAGAGCTTGACAGAAATTTGGTTTGCATGATTGGTCTCTCTAAGGTCTAGATATTTTCTGGTAAAAGTGTTTGAGCAACAAGGAAGATAGTGTAGAGTCTTATAATGCTTGCAATATGTTCATATGTAAGTCTTGCTGTACCGATTTATACTTGTGTTTGCTTCAAACAACCTTGCTAGCCAAAGCCTTGTACTAAGAGGGAATGCTTCTCGTGCATCCAAAACCTTGAGCCAAAACCTATGCCATTTGTGTCCACCATAACTACCTACTATGTGGTATTTTTCTCGTCATTCCAAGTAAATACTTCATGTGCTACCTTTAAACAATTCAAAACTTTATTACTCCTTATTTGTGTCAATGTTTTATAGCTCATGAGGAAGTATGTGGTGTTTTATCTTTCAATCTTGTTGGGCAGACTTTCACTAATGGACTAGTGGCACATCCTCTTATCCAATAATTTTGCAAAAAGAGCTGGCAACGGGGTGCCCAGCCCCAATTAATTAACTTTCATTAATAATTCTCTTCACATGTTTGCCCTGATTTATCAGTAAGCAACTTAATTTTGCAATAGACACTCCTCCATGGTATGTGAAATGTTGGAAGGCACACGAGGATTCGGTTAGCCATGGCTTGTGAAAGAAAAAGGTTGGGAGGAGTGTCATCTATAAATAAAACTAAAATACATGTGTAAACAAAAGAGAAGAGGGATGATCTACCTTGCTGGTAGAGATAACGTCCTTCATGGAAGCCGCTCTTTGAAAGTCTGTTTGACATGGGGGTTAGAGTGCCCACTACCATTCGTTGACAACAACAAACACCTCTCAAAACTTTATTTTTATGCTCTCTTTATGATTTCAAAACTTGAAAAGCTCTAGCACATGATTTAATGCCTGCTTCCCTCAGCGAAGGGCCTTTCTTTTACTTTATGTTGAGGCAGTTTACCTACTTCTTTCTATCTTAGAAGCAAACACTAGTGTCAACTGTGTGCATTGATTCTTACATGCTTGCTTATTGCACTCATCATATTACTTTGTGTTGACAATTATCCATGAGATATACATGTTGAAAGTTGAAGGCAATTGCTGAAACTTAAATCTTCCTTTGTGTTGCTTCAAAACCTTTTATTAAGAATCTATTGCTTTATGAGTTAACTCTTATGCAAGACTTTTTGATGCTTGTCTTGAAAGTACTATTCATGAAAAGTTTTTGCTATATGATTCAGTTGTTTAGTCATTATATTTTTGTTAGCAAACTATAGACCATTGCTTTGAGTCACTTCATTCATCTCATATGCTTTACAATAGTATTGATCAAGATTATGTTGGTAGCATGTCACTTCAGAAATTATTCTTTTTATCGTTTACCTACTCGAGGGCGAGTAGGAACTAAGCTTGGGGATGCTTGATACGTCTCCAACGTATCTATAATTTCTTATGTTCCATGCTAGTTTAACGAAAATACCTACATGTTTTATTCACACTTTATAATGTTTTTATGCATTTTCTGGGGCTAACGTATTAACAAGATGCCACAGTGCCAGTTCCTGTTTTCTTCTGTTTTTGATTTCAGAAAAGTTAGTTTACAAATATTCTCGGAATTGGACGAAGCAAAAGCACACGGCCCTATTTTCCACGGAGTGTTCCAGAAGACCGAAGAAGAGTCGAGGAAGGTCAGCAGGGGACGCACACCATATGGCGGCGCGGCAGTGGGGCCTCCCGCGCCGACCTGTGGGGAGGGAGTCCCCTGGATCCCCCGACGCTGCCCCTTCGCCTATTTATTCCTTTGTCTCCGAAAACCCTAGTACCGAGAGCCAAAATACGCGAATAGTTCCAGAGACGCCGCCGCCGTCAACCCCATCTCGGGGGGGGTTCGGAAGATCTCCTCCGGCACCCTGCCGGAGAGGGAATCATCACCGGAGGGCTCTACATCACCATGCCCGCCTCCGGATTGATGCGTGAGTAGTTCATCCTTGGACTATGGGTCCATAGCAGTAGCTAGATGGTTGTCTTCTCCTATTATGCCATCATGTTTAGATCTTGTGAGCTGCCTATCATGATCAAGATCATCTATTTGTAATGCTACATGTTGTGTTTGTTGGGATCCGATGAATATGGAATACTATGTCAAGTTGATTATTGATCTATCATATATGTTATTTATGATCTTGCATGCTCTCCATTGCTAGTAGAGGCTCTGGCCAAGTTGATACTTGTAACTCCAAGAGGGGGTATTTATGCTAGATAGTGGGTTCATGCCTCCATTGAATGCAGGACGAGTGACGAGAAAGTTCTAAGGTTGTGGATGTGTTGTTGCCACTAGGGATAAAACATCAATGCTTTGTCTAAGGATATTTGTATTGTTTACATTACGCACAGTACTTAATGCAACTGTCTGTTGTTTGCAACTTAATACTGGAAGGGGTGTGGATGCTAACCCGAAGGTGGACTTTTTAGGCATAGATGCATGCTGGATGGCGGTCTATGTTCCTTGTCGTAATGCCCTAAGTAAATCTCATAGTAGTCATCACGATATGTATGTGCATTGTTATGCCCTCTCTATTTATCAATTGGCCAACTATAATTTGTTTACCCAACATGTTATTTATCTTATTGGAGAGACACCACTAGTGAACTGTGGACCCCGGTCCATTCTTTTATATCTGAAATACAACCTACTGCAATCATTGTTCTCTTTTGTTTTCTCGCAAGCAAACATCATTTTCCACACCATACGTTTAATCCTTTGTTTTCAGCAAGCCGGTGAGATTGACAACCTCACTGTTAAGTTGGGGCGAAGTAGTTTGATTGTGTTGTGCAGGTTCCACGTTGGCGCCGGAATCCCTGGTGTTGCACCGCACTACACTCCTTCACCAACAACATTCACGTGATCTTCATCTCCTACTGGTTCGATAACCTTGGTTTCTTACTGAGGGAAAACTTGCTGCTGTACTCATCATACCTTCCTCTTGGGGTTCCCAACGGATGTGTGCTTTACCGTCACAAGCAGTCCTCTCTTTTCTCTGAGGTTTAATAAGGATCAATGTGTATAGGAAAGAATGGAATGATCAAGGTTTGATAAAGACTTGGATAATGTCCTTGACATGATTTCAAGAATTGAGTTTAAGATATATCATGAAGACCATGGTAGAAAATATGGTTTGGTAAAGGATAAGGAAAAGATAAGTCAAGAATGGTTTTCTGATTCTTTTATTGTTACTTGATTTGCAGTTGAATAGATGTTCATATGTTCTGGCAAGGAATACCATATTATGATCTTTTATAAGATCAAGTAGTTGATCCTTGATTAATGTGTTGTTGTGTTGGTTTTAGTTCCATTTGATCTAACTCATTTAGATCAAATTATCTCTACCCAAAATAGGGTTTTAACAAAATTCACACTGAGGTTTATAACGCTTGACTTGATGAGCTACTTCAATTCCATCAAGTCAAGTGAAACTTCAGTTACCGTGACATGTTTTATTTGAAAGTGCGAAATTTTCCCAGATTTTCTATGCATGAATGCAATGCACACATCTGTTTCTTCTCTTTTTGTAACCCCAAATCCTGGGATATTACAGAAAGGTAGAAGAAAGAGAAAAATGGGGAGAAAGGGACAGCCAGATAGAGAGCTGCAACACACGAAAATGATGTAGCGATTAACTATCGAACTACGGCAAGTCGGCCATGGTACATGTTGTAAGGGTATTTTACCCTTATCCATTATTTTGGTAACAATGACACCGTGCTAGAGTATTTGGCCTAATACATGTTTGAAAGGATAATCCCAGGTATTAGCCAAAGAGGCATAAATGGTGTATCAAAGGAACAAGAAGGCTAAAGGAGATCCCCACTTCGACAACAATCAAAAAGAGGTCTACAGCAGGCAGCCGGTCAGAGGCCCGGTTGGACCGGCCCGTGCGCCGGCAGGCTCCGGTCTGCCGCTCGGTCGACCGGGCGCACGGCCGGGCGCTCCGGCGCCCACCGGCCCATGTGCTAATGCCTTCCGGGAGACGTACTGGAAGACACGGAAATGTCCCCGGTCGGGGTCCGGTCTGCCGCCCGGTTTGGACCGGCGGGTCCGGTCCCTGGCCCGGTCGGACCGGGCGCTCGACCGGGCGCCCCGGCGCCAACCGGGCTCGGCGCTGATGCCAACCGAAGGGAGTACTGCGCGACACTTCAAGGATCCGGTCTGGGTCCGGTCTGCCGCCCGGTTTGGACCGGCGGGTCCGGTCCCTGGCCCGGTCCGACCGGGCCCTGCGCCGGACGCTCCGGTCTGTGGTCCGGTTGACCGGGATTCTCGGGAGAAAGCTGAGTTGGCAAGTTGACAACGGCCATATTTCAAGTGACACTATATATACCCCTTCTCCTACCTCTGAAGGGGTAGGCACTACACTATAAGCTGTTCTTGAGCTCTCTCTCTCATACTCCATTGCTAGAAACACCAAAAGCCTCAGATCTACCTCCTCTTCCACCCAAACTCAAATCCCTCCGGGGAAACGATAGAGGAGGACCCGATCTACTGTTCTACCAAGCCAAATATCATTCCCCTTGTATTCATCAAGAAGCTTGCTCTCTAGGTTTCCTTGGAATCCCTAGGTGGGCAAGAGTGGTCCGGAAGCATCTGGGCTGTGGATTTGCTCCTGACAAGATTGTGAAGGTTACGAGGCTACCTCAAAGTCTACCACAAGTGAGTGAGCTATTCCTTCGTGGGATAGGCTCCGGAGAATAGGGTGAGCCTTCGTGGCGTGGGGAATCCTTCGTGGGACCTCCACCCCTCCAAACGTGACGTACCTTCTTGCAAAGGAAGGGAACACGGGAATACATCCTCGTCTCCGTGTGCTATCGGTTATCTCTAACCGAACTCCTTACTTGTGACATAACTGCCTGTGAGAGCCTTCGTGCTTGAGTTACTTGTATCCTCATATAGGTTGTTTCACCTAGTTTGCATTAGGCTCATCTTTATATTCCGCAAAGCCTAATATTGCAAAGAAAGAATTAAAATCTGTAGAAACCTATTCACCCCCCTCTAGGTTTACCATCTCTGAACTTTCAATTGGTATCAGAGCCTGGACTCTTATTAAGGTCTTCACCGCCTTAAGAGTGAGATGGAAAAAATATTCGAGGGTCTAGATGAAGACTCTAACCTTTCGGTTAGAGAAATGAAATCTAGATTCTTGGCATATGATGCCGAGAAGAAGAAAAAGGAGGATGACCTACAAAGCCAAATGGCACAGATGACTTCCATGCTTAAGAACTTGACTAGTGGGACTCCTAGTGGGGTTTCGGCCTCTCAAGGAAGTTTCCATGAAGTCAACCATGACTATCCCAAAAACACTTCACCCATGCCTCATATAAACTATAGTGGGAATGTCCCCCATTTTGATGGAACTCACTTTCTGACAAGGGATTAACTTGTCAATGCCTACGTATTGTAGACTAGGGTTTAGTTGGAAGTACAGGGCAAGTAGATCTCGAAGGTTTCAGCCGAAAAGTACTCGACGATTAAGAAACTAGGGTTATGTTGACAATGGATTCGATCCTCTCTTTGTCCCTCGACTCCCCCTTATATAGGAGGCGGAGCCGAGGGTACCGTGTTACACAAGATTACAGATTCCGGGAGACTCTCTGAGTTCAACCCGTAAAGTTACAAGTCTCTATATTTCCTAATACAACTCTAACTTTCCTTAATACTAACTGGGCTTCCGAACTTCATATTCTTCGACTTGTGGGCCTTCAGTAAATCCCGGGTACCATCTTTGGCAGGCCCATTGGGGATGCCTATGTCACTTTCCTATTTGGAAATCTGCTATGGAATCTCATATTCGCAGCTGCAGTGTGGAGTTATGGGAGATCATTGTTCATGGATACCGGGAGCCACATGATCCCGCTCGGTTGACCTCCACCGAATTCTACAACCGTCAACTCAATGCCTCCGCACGTGACAAGATTAGGAGTGGCATCAACCGCAAGCTCCTTGATCAAGTCAATGACATTGGCTCCGCTAAAGAGTTGTGGGATCGGATCGTAGTACTTGATGGCGTGTAAGACACACGTCCGTTGGGAACCCCAAGAGGAAGGTGTGATGCGCACAGCAGCAAGTTTTCCCTCAGTAAGAAACCAAGGTTATCGAACCAGTAGGAGTCAAGGAACACGTGAAGGTTGTTGGTGGCGGAGTGTAGTGCGGTGCAACACCAGGGATTCCGGCGCCAACGTGGAACCTGCACAACACAATCAAAGTACTTTGCCCCAACGTAACGAGTGAGGTTGTCAATCTCACCGGCTTGCTCGTAAACAAAGGATTAGATGTATAGTGTGGATGATGATGTTTGTTTGTGAAGAACAGTAAAGAACAATTGCAGCAGATTGTATTTCAGATGTAAAGAATTGGACCGGGGTCCACAGTTCACTAGTGGTGTCTCTCCCATAAGATAAACCGATGTTGGGTGAACAAATTACAGTTGGGCAATTGACAAATAAAGAAGGCATAACAATGCACATACATATATCATGATGAGTACTATGAGATTTAATCAGGTTATTACGACAAAGTACATAGACCGCTATCCAGCATGCATCTATGCCTAAAAAGTCCACCTTCAGGTTATCATCCGAACCCCTTCCAGTATTAAGTTGCAAACAATAGACAATTGCATTAAGTATGGTGCGTAATGTAATCAACACAAATATCCTTAGACAAAGCATTGATGTTTTATCCCTAGTGGCAACAGCACATCCACAACCTTAGAGGTTGCTGTCACTCCCCAGCATTCAATGGAGGCATGAACCCACTATCGAGCATAAATACTCCCTCTTGGAGTCACAAGTATCAACTTGGCCGAGCCTCTACTAGCAACGGAGAGCATGCAAGAACATAAACAACATATATGATAGATTAATAATCAACTTGACATAGTATTCAATATTCATCGGATCCCAACAAACACAACATGTAGGATTACAAATAGATGATCTTGATCATGATAGGCAGCTCACAAGATCTAACATGATAGCACAATGAGGAGAAGACAATCATCTAGCTACTGCTATGGACCCATAGTCCAGGGGTGGGCTACTCACACATCGATCCAGAGGCGATCATGGCGATGAAGAGACCTCCGGGAGATGATTCCCCTCTCCGGCAGGGTGCCGGAGGCGATCTCCTGATTCCCCTTAGATGGGATTGGCGGCGGCGGCGTCTCTGGAAGGTTTTCCGTATCGTGGCTCTCGGTACTGGGGTATTCGCGACGAAGGCTTTAAGTAGGCGGAAGGGTAGGTTTAGGGGCGACACGAGGGCCCCACACACCAGGGCCGCGCGGCCAGGGCCTGGGCCGCGCCGCCCTGTTGTGTCGGCGCCTCGTCGCCCCACTTCGTTTTGCCTTTCGGTCTTCTATAAGCTTCGTGGAAAAATAGGACCCTGGGCGTTGATTTCGTCCAATTCCGAGAATATTTCCTTATTAGGATTTCTGAAACCAAAAACAGCAGAAAACAGCAACTGGCTCTTCGGCATCTCGTCAATTGGTTAGTGCCGGAAAATGCATAATAATGACATATAATGTGTATAAAACATGTGAGTATCATCATAAAAGTAGCATGGAACATAAGAAATTATAGATACGTTTGAGACGTATCAAGCATCCCCAAGCTTAGTTCCTACTCGCCCTCGAGTAGGTAAACGATAACAAGGATAATTTCTGAAGTGACATGCTATCATAATCTTGATCAATACTATTGTAAAGCATATGAGATGAATGCAGCGATTCAAAGCAATGGAAAAGATAATGAGTAAACAAATGAATCATATAGCAAAGACTTTTCATGAATAATACTTTCAAGATAAGCATCAATAAGACTTGCATAAGAGTTACTCATAAAGCAATAAATTCTTAGTAGAAAGCTTTGAAACAACACAAAGGAAGATATAAGTTTCAGCAGTTGCTTTCAACTTCAACATGTATATCTCATGGATAATTGTCAACACAAAGTAATATAACAAGTGCAATAGGTAAACATGTAAGAATCAATGCACACAGTTGATACAAGTGTTTGCTTCTAAGATAGAAAGAAATAGGTAAACTGACTCAACAATAAAGTAGAAGAATGGCCCTTCGCAGAGGGAAGCATGGATTACTATATTTGTGCTAGAGCTTTTCATTTTGAAAACATAGAAACAATTTTGTCAACGGTAGTAATAAATCATATGTGTTATGTATAAGATATCCTATAAGTTGCAAGCCTCATGCATAGTATACCAATAGTGCTCGCACCTTGTCCTAATTAGCTTGGATTAACATGGATTATCATTGCATAGCATATGTTTCAACCAAGTGTCACAAAGGGGTACCTCTATGCCGCTTGTACAAAGGTCTAAGGAGAAAGTTCGCATTGGATTTCTCGCTTTTGATTATTCTCAACTTAGACATCCATACTGGGACAACATAGACAACAGATAATGGACTCCTCTTTAATGCATAAGCATTCAACAACAGATAATATTCTCATAAGAGATTGAGGATTATGTCCAAACTGAAACTTCCACCATGGATCATGGCTTTAGTTAGCGGCCCAATGTTCTTCTCTAACAATATGCATACTCAAACCATATGATCATGAAAATCACCCTTACTTCAGACAAGACGAACATGCATAGCAACTCACATGATATTCAACAAAGGTAAAAGTTGATGGCGTCCCCAGAAATAGGGTTACCGCTCAACAAGCAACTTATTAAGAAATAAGACACATAAGTACATATTCTTCACCACAATAGTTTTTAAGGCTATTTTCCCATGAGCTATATATTGCAAAGACAAAGGAATATAATTTTTAAAGGTAGCACTCAAGTAATGTACTTTGGAATGGCAGAGAAATACCATGTGGTAGGTAGGTATGGTGGACACAAATGGCATGGTTATTGGCTCAAGGATTTGGATGCGCGAGAAGAATTCCTCTCAATACAAGGCTAGGCTAGCAAGGTTGTTTGAAGCAAACTAAAGTATAAAACGGTGCAGCAAGACTCACATATGAACATATTGTAAGCATTATAAGACTTTACATTGTCTCCTTGTTGTTCAAACACCTCAACCAGAAAATATCTAGACTCTAGAGACCAATCATGCAAACCAAATTTTAACAAGCTCTATGTAGTTCTTCATTAATGGGTGCAAAGTACATGATGCAAGAGCTTAAACATGATATATATGAGCACAACAATTGCCAAGTATCAAATTATTCAAGACATTATACCATTTACCACATGCGGCATTTTCCGTTTCCAACCATATAATAATGAATGAAGTAGTTTCAACCTTCGCCATGAACATTAAGAATAAAGCTAAGAACATATGTGTTCATACGAAACAGCGGAGCGTGTCTCTCTCCCAAACAAGGAATGCTAGGATCCGAATTTATTCAAACAAAAACAAAAACAAAAACAAACAGACGCTCCAAGTAAAGCACATAAGATGTGACGGAATAAAAATATAGTTTCACTAGAGGTGACCTGATAAGTTGTCGATGAAGAAGGGATGCCTTGGGCATCCCCAAGCTTAGATGCTTGAGTCTTCTTAAAATATGCAGGGATGAACCACGGGGGCATCCCCAAACTTAGACTTTTCACTCTTCTTGATCATATTGTATCATCCTCCTCTCTTGACCCTTGAAAACTTCCTCCACACCAAACTCAAAACAAGTTCATTAGAGGGTTAGTGCATAATTGAAAATTCATATATTCAGTGGTGACATAATCATTCTTAACACTTCTGGACATTGCACAAAGCTACTGAAAGTTAATGGAACAAAGAAATCCATCAAACATAGCAAAACAGGCAATGCGAAATAAAAGGCAGAATCTGTCAAAACAGAACAATCCGTAAAGACGAATTTTTTAGAGGCACCAGACTTGCTCAGATGAAAATGCCCAAATTAAATGAAAGTTGTGTACATATCTGAGGATCACGCACGTAAATTGGCAGACTTTAATAAATTTTCTACAGCAGGGGCAGCTCAATTTCATGACAGCAAGAAATCTGTTCCTGCGCAGTAATCCAAATCTAGTATTGACTTTACTATCAAAGACTTTACTTGGCACAACAATGCAATAAAATAAAGATAAGGAGAGGTTGCTACAGTAGTAACAACTTCCAAGACTCAAATATAAAACAAAGTGCAGAAGTAAAATAATGGGTTGTCTCCCATAAGCGCTTTTCTTTAACGCCTTTCGACTAGGCGCGAAAGTGTGAATCAAGTATTGTCAAGAGATGAAGCATCAACAGAGGGGTTTGGAGTTTTCTCAACTATGCATTTTATCTTATCTATGTAAGTTTCAGAGGCTCTTTTTTCATTATTCTTAGGCTTGCTATTCTCATCAAACAAATTTTCAGGAACAAGCCAATCATAGTTATTTTCTAGAGCTTCATGCATTCCTAGGAGCTTACAAGGTATTGATGTCTTAATCTCCCCTTCACAATTAACTTGATTAGTGTACTTTAATCTATCTTTTTCCATTTTTTCAAGGGTACTAGCAAAGTTGGTATAAGAGCCAAGCATCTTATATTTAATAAAGACTTTTCTAGCCTCTCTTGCTACACCACCAAATTCTTTAAGAAGGGTTTCTAAGACAAAATCTTTCTTCTCTCCTTCCTCCATATCACAGAGTGTAAGAAACATGTGTTGAATTATAGGATTGAGATTAACAAATTTAGTTTCCAACATGTGTACTAAAGAAGCAGCATCAATTTCATAAGTAGGAGCAACTTCTACCAAGTGTCTATCTTCAAAATCTTCAGCTGTACTAACATGAGTGAATTTTTTTTCTATATTATCTCTTCCAATTATAGACCCTCGTCCTACCGGTATGTCTTTCAGAGTGAACTTAGGAGGAAACATGATGAAATAAACAAAAAATAAAGTAAATGCAAGTAACTAATTTTGTGTGTTTTTAATATAGAGAACAAGACAGTAAATAAAGTAAAGCTAGCAACTAATTTTTTTGTGTTTTTGATATAAGAGCAAACAAAGCAGTAAATAAAGTAAAACAAAGCAAGACAAAAACAAAGTAAAGAGATTGGATGTGGGAGACTCCCTTGCAGCGTGTCTTGATCTCCCGAGCAACGGCGCCGGAAAAGAGCTTGATGGCGTGTAAGACACACGTCCGTTGGGAACCCCAAGAGGAAGGTGTGATGCGCACAGCAGCAAGTTTTCCCTCAGTAAGAAACCAAGGTTATCGAACCAGTAAGAGTCAAGGAACACGTGAAGGTTGTTGGTGGCGGAGTGTAGTGTGGCGCAACACCAGGGATTCCGGCGCCAACGTGGAACCTGCACAACACAATCAAAGTACTTTGCCCCAACGTAACAGTGAGGTTGTCAATCTCACCAGCTTGCTGTAAACAAAGGATTAGATGTATAGTGTGGATGATGATGTTTGTTTGCGAAGAACAGTAAAGAACAATTGCAGCAGATTGTATTTCAGATGTAAAGAATTGGACCGGGGTCCACAGTTCACTAGTGGTGTCTCTCCCATAAGATAAACCGATGTTGGGTGAACAAATTACAGTTGGGCAATTGACAAATAAAGAAGGCATAACAATGCACATACATATATCATGATGAGTACTATGAGATTTAATCGAGGTATTACGACAAAGTACATAGACCGCTATCCAGACATGCATCTATGCCTAAAAAGTCCACCTTCAGGTTATCATCCGAACCCCTTCCAGTATTAAGTTGCAAACAACAGACAATTGCATTAAGTATGGTGCGTAATGTAATCAACACAAATATCCTTAGACAAAGCATTGATGTTTTATCCCTAGTGGCAACAACACATCCACAACCTTAGAGGTTGCTGTCACTCCCCCAGATTCAATGGAGGCATGAACCCACTATCGAGCATAAATACTCCCTCTTGGAGTCACAAGTATCAACTTGGCCAGAGCCTCTACTAGCAACGGAGAGCATGCAAGAACATAAACAACATATATGATAGATTGATAATCAACTTGACATTGTATTCAATATTCATCGGATCCCAACAAACACAACATGTAGGATTACAAATAGATGATCTTGATCATGATAGGCACCTCACAAGATCTAACATGATAGCATAATGAGGAGAAGACAACCATCTAGCTACTGCTATGGACCCATAGTCCAGGGGTGGACTACTCACACATCGATCCGGAGGCGATCATGGCGATGAAGAGACCTCCGGGAGATGATTCCCCTCTCCGGCAGGGTGCCGGAGACGATCTCCTGAATCCCCCGAGATGGGATTGGCGGCGGCGGCGTCTCTGGAAGGTTTTCCGTATCGTGGCTCTCGGTACTGGGGTATTCGCGACGAAGGCTTTAAGTAGTCAGAAGGGTAGGTTTAGGGGCGACACGAGGGCCCCACACACCAGGGTCGCGCGGCCAGGGCCTGGGCCGCGCCGCCCTGTTGTTTCGGCGCCTCGTCGCCCCACTTCGTTTCCCTTTCGGTCTTCTGGAAGCTTCGTGGAAAAATAGGACCCTGGGCGTTGATTTCGTCCAATTCCGAGAATATTTCCTTACTAGGATTTCTGAAACCAAAAACAGCGAAAACAACAGAATCGGCTCTTCGGCATCTCGTCAATAGGTTAGTGCCGGAAAATGCATAATAATGACATATAATGTGTATAAAACATGTGAGTATCATCATAAAAGTATCATGGAACATAAGAAATTATAGATACGTTTGAGACGTATCAGTTCTCCAAGAGGGAACCGATTTGATCCAATCATCTCTTTATGAGTCCGCAAAGCAAGAGGCCACCATGTTCATGATAAGAGAAGGAGAATCCGTGACCGATGCCTATGCAAGGCTTGGTGCTCTTAGAGTGAGGGTCAAGGGACTTGGAGTTGAGAAGTACAATGAAGGCTTCGAGATGAATGAAGCATTCATAAAGTCCAAGGTCATTGCTATGATTGCAGTCTAGCAAGAAGACACCAACCTTGCACTCAACTTGCAAATCATTACCAAGAGTGCTAATCTGAACTCCGATGATCTAGTCTCCTATGTGGCCACCAATGAAAACATGGCCAAGGCAGGAAAAAGGCTCATGGCGATGAACTGTGTTGATGAAGCCTCACACAACCATGAAGCGTCACACAACCTTGCTCTCAAAGCTAGAGTTGACCATGGAAGAGAAGAAGACTATGAAATTGAAGAAGATGAAGAGATGACTTCAACTAGTGACATTGCTACCGAATTTGCTTTCTTTGCCAAGAAGTACAAGGCAAAGTTTCCAATGCTCCTCAATGACAAGAAGAAGAAGAGAACGTGCTACAACTGTGATGAAGATAGCCACTTTGCAAATGAGTGCCCTTATGAGAAAAGGGTAGACAAGCCAAAGTTCATCAAAGGGGTCAAGCCAAGATTGAAGCCAAACCCAATCAACGATCGATACAAGAAGAACAAGGGAAGAGCCTTTGTTGGGGCCGAGTACTTGTCCGATGAAGAAGAGGAAGATGAGGAGAAGGAGGCCGGAGTGGCCGGTTTGGCTTTCTCTAAGCCCAGGTCACTCTTCACATATGACTACTCCAAGGATTACTCCATGGAGAATGATGTTGGTTCGTCCTTCATGGCAAGAATAACTCAAGATGATGACTCTGATGACTCTCCCTCCTCTACAATTGTTGGCTCTTGTCTTATGGCAAGAGAAACCAAGGTAATGGAATCCCCACCTTCTCTATCTAGTGTTCTTGATGATGAGACTGAAAATCAAGAAGAATTAATTGTGCTTAAGGAACTTTACAATGTTAGATGCACCCTTCGTGGTGAAGCTCTTGTCAAGTTTGATTTCTTGATGGACTCTCTCAAAGAAAAGGATGAGTCCATTGAGGAATTAGAATATCATTTGAATGAAAAAGAACGGAGATTCGATCTCCTAAGACAAGAGCTAAAAACCGAAAGGTGCATATCTCAAGGCCTTAAGCAACAAATTGAAACTTATGAACTTGATAAAGTTAAGGACCTATAAACTATTGAAAGGGCTCAATCATTGACCCAAGAGCTCAATGCCTCAAAGGAGGATCTTGAAGTTGCTCATGCTTCTCTCACTAGGGATCTTGACCATCTTGATGAGCTAACAAGCTTGTTAAGGATGAGCTCAAGAAACTTGGAGAGAACCATGACCTACTCCAAGAAACCTACAAGAAGGCTCTTGGATCAATGAAGGATCCCATTGTTGTTGAAAAGCTTGCTAGTTCCTCCACCTCTATTACTAATGAGCATGCTAAGCTTGTTGAGGAACATGTTCGTTTACAAGAGGAACTATCTTTGCATGTTGATACCAATGCATATCTTGAATCTTTGGTGACCAAATATGGTCTTGACTATCATCCTAATTAATCTTCTTATGAGCAAGCAACTATTCTTGAGGAAAATGTTAGGTTAACAAAGGAACTTGCAAAGTTCACCACCGCCAAGAATAAGATGGGATTGGATGACCTTTTGAGTAAGCAAAGGTCAAACAATCAAAAGTTTGGACTTGGATATGTTCCCAAGTCCCATAAGAAGAAGAACTACAAGAAGGAGAAGCCCGCTCAAGATAAGAACAAGAAGGTCACTAATGATGGCAAAGCCTCAAAGGGAAAAGCCACTAGTGGTGACCGCACGGGGCCAAACAATCACTATGATTTATTTGTTGATTATTATGGTGATGTTTATGCTAACTATGTTGGCCCTCGTAGTGTCTATGCTTATAGAGGGTACTCAATTTGGGTACCAAAAGATATTGTTGCCATTGCAAAGGAACCCATTAATCAATGGGTTCCTAAATCCTCTACTTGATTTTGTAGGGGTATTCCTCCGGTGGTCCAAAATGGGTGTTTGATAGTGGATGCACCAATCATATGACCGGAGGAAGATGTGTGCTTGATCAATTCATTGAAGATATCAACAAGAAGTCAAGCATCACCTTTGGTGACAACTCAAAGGGAAAGGTACTTGGGTATGGCAAGGTGGCAATCTCTAAGGACTTGTGCCTTGAGACGGTCATGCTTGTTAAATCCCTTGGCTATAACTTACTTTCTATATATCATCTTGCCAATGCCGGTTACAATTCATATTTTACTAATTATTGTGTGAAAGTCTTTAGGAGTGACAATCTCAAATTAGTCCTTGTTGGATATGTGGAGAACAACCTTTACGTGGTTGACCTCTCGAAAGAGAGCTCCTCTCCCTCCACATGTCTAATGGCGGCCAAGCATGACGAAGGTTGGTTGTGGCATCGCCGCCTTGGTCATGTCAACATGAGAAATCTTAAACAACTCCTAAAGGGTGAGCACATTGTTGGACTAACCGACATTTCTTTTGAGAAAGATCGTGTATGCAGTGCATGTGTAGCCGGAAAACAACTCAAGAAGAGTCATCCTATCAAGAGCATCGTCACCACATCTAGGCCTTTGGAGATCCTTCATTTGGATCTCTTTGGGCCATCACATTATGATACTCTTGGTGGAAGAAAGTATGTACTTGTCATTGTTGATGATTACTCAAGATACTCTTGGGTCTTTCTCCTTAAGTATAAGGATGAGACCCATAGAGAGTTCATCACCTTCGCCAAGAAAGCTCAACGGATGTATGAATCCGAGATCAAGGCGATTAGGACCGACAATGGCACCGAGTTCAAGAACTACACCATGCAAGAGTTTGTTGATGATGAGGGCATCGAGCATGAGTTTTCGGCGCCATACACCCGTCAACAAAATGGTGTTGTTGAAAGGAAGAACCGGACTATCATTGAGATGGCAAGAACCATGTTGAGTGAATTCAACTCACCCCACAACATTTGGGGAGAAGCCATCTCTACGGCTGTCCACTACTCCAACCGGCTCTTCCTCTGCCCCCTCCATAACAAAACTCCATACGAGCTTCTCACAGGTAACAAGCCTAATGTCATGTACATTCGTGTCTTCGGATGCAAATGTCTTGTTAAGAACAACAAAGGGAAGCTCAGTAAATTTGAAACTAGAACCATTGAGGGCACATTTGTTGGATATGCGGAGAACTCCCACGCCTATAGATACTACAACAAGTCCACTCGGGGCTATTGAAGTATCTTGTGACGTGGTGTTCTTGGAGGATAATGGCTCCCAAGTGGAACAAGTTGTTCCATGTGTTGCAGGTAATGATGATCCTTCTAATGCCATCAAGCTTATGGGCATTGGACACATCCGGCCCACAGAAGTTCATACTGATGATCGAAGTGATGAAGTAGAAGTATCAAGCATGGCTCAAGTGGAGCCTAGCTCAACTCAAGCCGAACCATCAAGTGCAACTCAAGAACCATCCTCCACTCAAGATGAGACACATTCCGAAGAACAAGAAGAAAGTCCTCATTCCACTGAGCAAGACCATGATGATGATCAAGAGACATCCTCAACTCATGATCAAGCTCAAGTGGTCCCTCATGGTCAAGTACTAGCAAGAGATGAGTTCATTGATCATGAAGGAACCATTCGGAAGATCAAGGCCGCTACAAGGGCAAGTGACATGAAAGTAGATCAAGTCCTCGGTAGCATCTCAAAAGGAGTGGTAACTCGTAGACACCATGCATTACTTATCACTTATTGTCAACACCATGCTTTTGTGTCTAGTTTTGAACCACTCAAGGTACATGAAGCCTTGGTTGATCCGGATTGTGTAATTGCCATGCAAGAAGAATTGGAGTGTTTCACCCGTAATGAAGTATGGTCTCTAGTTGAGAGATCCAAGGATCATCGCATCAATGTTATTGGGACCAAATGGGTATTGAAGAACAAGCAAGATGAGAATGGCATTGTCATACGAAACAAAGCAAGGTTAGTGGCACAAGGGTTTGCCCAAATAGAAGGTATGGATTTTGAGGACACCTTTGCGCCGGTAGCCCGTCTTGAAGCTATTCGTCTTTTGCTTGCATTTGCATCTTTCCACAATTTCAAACTATATCAAATGAATGTGAAAAGTGCATTTTTGAATGGTCCCCTAAAAGAAACCGCATATGTGGCTCAAACCCCGGGTTTCGAAGACCCACGCCGACCCAACCACGTGTATTTACTCCATAAGGCACTCTACGGTCTCAAGCAAGCTCCACGTGCTTGGTATGAGTTCCTTAGGGATTTCTTACTAGATGATGGGTTTTGCATGGGTAAGGTCGATTCCACCCTTTTTCACCAAACGGGTTAAAGGGGGTGGCTTATTTGTATGTCAAATATATGTTGATGATATTATCTTTGGTGGAACTAACCCCAATCATAACAAAGCTTTTGAGCTATTGATGAGTAGGAAATTTGAGATGTCCATGATGGGAGAGTTGAAGTTCTTCCTAGGCTTCCAAGTGAGGCAACTTGTAAAAGGCACCTTCATCTCTCAAGAAAAGTATGTGAAGGACATGCTCAAGAAGTTCAACCTGACCAATGCAAGCCCAATGAAGACACCCATGCCCGTAAAGGGGCAACTTGGCTCATGTGACGGTGAGAAGGATGTGGATATAAAGATGATTGGAGTGGTGAAGAACGTGGCAATCTTGCCAAGAGAGGAAGGCCTACGGTGCCTCCAGCCCGCCGTTCTAGCAGCCGCGTGCCTTCTAAAGCACCTCAGACTACTGGCACTGGCAGCTCCACTCAGGGAACAAACAAGACAGTTGGCACTAAGAGGAAAGAAAAACAAGCAGTCCAAGATGATGATGAAATAGCGCCAGACTACAATGTGGGCGCAGCACATCTTGGTGATTGGAAAAGTGTGAGGGAGGAAAATCTGTATCGCTTTGTGCAACGGACTTACACTGGTGGGGACAGGTTCTTCTGGACCAAGACTCAAGCAAGCCTATGGGAAGATTTCTACAACACTAGAGAGTGTATGAAGAATGGTGCTATTGTGATGCCCAAGGCCATCAACACGGAAGAGCTTGCCTTGTATGAAGCCACCAAGTACCGCTTTGTGGTTGATACCTTGAGGAGTTTGGGACTGTATGATCTTGTGTGCCTGAAGCCCGATGATGACCAAAGAGAAGGTACCTATTGTCCCCTTCTTGTCCGTCAATTCCATTGCATCGTATTCTTCTATAATGATGATGATCGCACTATCACTTGGATGACTGGCAAGGAGAAGTACTCATGCACCTATACTCAGTTCTGTGAGGCCATGGGTTTTGGTGGTGGCCGTGCTCATGGGTTCAGGATTCATTCTCGGCCTAGGCTCGTTAAAGGTGACATTTCCTTTTGCTATCCCCCGAACCCTACAGTTGGTCCTCCCACTATCTCTGGGATGTATTACTCCTATCTTGTACTTGCCAAGATGTTCCGTGAGAGTCTCATCAGCAAGTCAGGCGACTCCAGTGAAGTCAGGAACTACCACCTGAATCTGATGTACTATTGCCATCCTCACAACATAAGGCAAATTGATGGCTGTGATCTCCTTTACTGTGAACTGAAGCATTCTGTTCTGGGCCGCATGACTCCCAACTATGCTCAGTACGTTCAGCGGCTCATCAACAAGATGGTACCTCCTCCCAACAACACGCTCGATCAAAGAATCAAGATGGAACCATTCAAGTTCCCTACTCAGGACACTCGTCCGGAAGTCCCTGGCATGATGCCCTCTGAGCGCCGTTCCAAGGAACGACATGATCATGCAACTAGCTCCAGCTACTCTCGGCGCCCCAAGCGCGGTGCCGCTTGCTTCTTCTCCAGCTTGTGGCAAATGTGCAAGAATACCAATGATGTTGCACATCAAAGTCTTGCTTTGAACCAGGAGACCCGGAGGCGACATAATGAGTTCATGGCTGCAAGGAATGCCCCTGTTCCCCCTTCTGGACCTGAGATGGAGCCTGTGGTTGCACCTGCTTGGGAGATGCCTCCCATTACTGATGAGATGTTCCAGAATTTCGACCTCTCCATGTATGCTCATGGTGGTATTCCTCCTAGGACTGCTCGTGCCCCTGCTGATGCTGATGATGATGATGATGAAGAGGATGAAGGTGCTGAGGATGAGGATGATGATGGCGAGGGCTCATATTCCCCTGGGCATGAGTTCTACTGATGGGAGCGCTAGCATCTCTCCTTTTTTCTTCACCTTTTTGGTGTTCCGATGCCAAAGGGGGAGAAGAGAGTAGAGTCTAGGATCACGGGGTTTTTTGGTTGTCACAAGCCATGGTTGTTGCTTTATTTGCTTCTTATATGGCTTGTGCTTATTTGCTTTGCTTTCTCAAGAACCATTTGCTACTTTGAATAATTCGTGTATGGACGACTATTTGTATGCTTAATCACTCTATTAGGATGATCATGCTTTATGCTTATATATCTTGATATACTTGTCCATACCATGCTTGTTTCCTAAAGATATTGGGGGAGCTTCTCATATTCCACAAATGGTGCACTTTGCATTCAAACGCAAATTCTCCAAGTGCACACATTATGGGGGAGCTGTCGTAATATCTTATATGGAATCAAGGTTTAGAGCATATCATAATATCTATATGTGACTCTAGCTCTGGTTTGTCATCGTATACCAAAAGGGGGAGATTGTAAGGGTATTTTACCCTTATCCATTATTTTGGTAACAATGACACCGTGCTAGAGTATTTGGCCTAATACATGTTTGAAAGGATAATCCCAGGTATTAGCCAAATAGGCATAAATGGTGTATCAAAGGAACAAGAAGGCTAAAGGAGACCCCCCACTTCGACAACAATCAAAAAGGGGTCTACAGCAGGCAGCCGGTCAGAGGCTCGGTTGGACCGGCCCGTGCGCTGGCAGGCTCCGGTCTGCCGCCCGGTCGACCGGGCGCACAGCCGGGCGCTCCGGCGCCAACCGGCCCCTGTGCTAATGCCTTCCGGGAGACGTACTGGAAGACACGGAAATGTCCCTGGTCGGGGTCCGGTCTGCCGCCCGGTTTGGACCGGCGGGTCCGGTGCCTGGCCCGGTCGGACCGGGCGCTCGACCGGGCGCCCCGGCGCCAACCGGGCTCGGCGCTGATGCCAACCGAAGGGAGTACTGCGCGACACTTCAAGGATCCGGTCTGGGTCCGGTCTGCCGCCCGGTTTGGACCAGCGGGTCCGGTCCCTGGCCTGGTCCGACCGGGCCCTGCGTCGGATGCTCCGGTCTATGGTACGGTTGACCGGGATTCTCGGGAGAAAGCTGAGTTGGCAAGTTGACAACAGCCATATTTCAAGTGACACTATATATACCCCTTTCTCCTACCTCTGAAGGGGTAGGCACTACACTATAAGCTGTTCTTGAGCTCTCTCTCTCTCATACTCCATTGCTAGAAACACCAAAAGCCTCAGATCTACCTCCTCTTCCACCCAAACTCAAATCCTCTGGGGAAACGATAGAGGAGGACCCGATCTACTGTTCTACCAAGCCAAATCTCATTCACCCTTGTATTCATCAAGAAGCTTGCTCTTTAGGGTTCCTTGGAATCCCTAGGTGGGCAAGAGTGGTCCGGAAGCATCCGGGCTGTGGATTTGCTCCTGACAAGATTGTGAAGGTTTGGAGGCTACCTCAAAGTCTACCACAAGTGAGTGAGATATTCCTTCGTGGGATAGGCTCCGGAGAATAGGGTGAGCCTTCCTGGAGTGGGGAATCCTTCGTGGGACCTCCACCCCTCCAAACGTGACGTACCTTCTTGCAAAGGAAGTGAACACGGGAATACATCCTCGTCTCCGCGTGCTATCCGTTATCTCTAACCGAACTCCTTACTTGTGACATAACTGCCTGTGAGAGCCTTCGTGCTTGAGCTACTTGTATCCTCATATAGGTTGTTTCACCTAGTTTGCATTAGGCTCATCTTTATATTCCGCAAAGCCTAATATTGCAAAGAAAGAATTAAAATCTATAGTATTCACCCCCCCTATAGGTTTACCATCTCTGAACTTTCACATGTCCTTCCGCTTCCTCCTCTTGGCCTTCATCAAACGTCAAAATCCAAAATAAATACTCCCTCCGTTCCCACATATAGGGTTTATAGTTTTTGGCACCGAAATTAAGAAACACACATTGAGGAAAAATTACATGAATTTTGGGCAAGATTACCTCTGAATTATTGCTTTGAGAAAATAGAGGAGTTTTCATGAGTTAAGAAAATGCAATCAAATCCGTAAAAAATGTCCAATTGAGTGGTTCTACACAATACACCTTATATTTTGGAGCTTTTTTCGGAAAAACTATACACCTTATATCGAGGAACAGAGAAAGTACAAATTTAGAGAGAAACCTGGTTGAGAAAATGGATGTATTGATGGATTTGGGCTTCGATTTTGAAGATTTACTGGATTACTACGGATTTTGGAGACGGATTTGAAAGAAATTTTGAGGAATAAAGAGGAGCTTGGGAGAGGTTAGGAGTCAGAGGATGGGCCAGGAATATATGAAGAAAGAAGGGGTGGGCCGTCCAACAGGGTTGTGGCCTCACATCATTGCGTTGGGAGTTTTCTTTCTAGATGGCTGCCTCAAATTTTCTTTCCTACGTAGAGTTCATGGAGCATCGACATGTTACTGCCCCCATAGCTTATACCGCAAAAAAGAACAAAAGGTTTTTGAATAGGCAAAAGCTGGTAAAAATAGTTTCAAAAGCAAAGAAAATAAAAAATAAAATGAAAAGTATAGAGTGGGAGGCGAACAACATTTTAGGGTTGGAGCAAGCGCACGTCATGCGTGGTGTACGAGCAACGAGTATGAGGCCTCCTGCCTGGAGCCGACACCGATCACTGCTGACGGTGGCCGGCTCGATGGATCAACTCAGTTGCTTTCCTTTTTTTTTTTTGAGCGGCTCAGTTGCTTTCCTTTTTTTTTTTGAGCGGCTCAGTTGCTTTCCTCGCAAAAAGAAAAGTCTGTTGCTGATCGGTAAGGTGATTGTTACAGGTCGTTATTCAGGTCCTGGGCATAGCAAGTCCACGGATCAGGCCCAACTATGTTGTTTCCACCACAAAAAGTAGTTCATAAACACCTACTGGGCCCTAAATGGGCTACGAATAAACGAAGACACGGATTTAATTCGCTAGTCGTCTCAACTCTATTTTCGAAGCTTCCTCCTTGTTTATTTTTTTTCTTTCAACTAGTATCGTTTGGTAAGAAGTTGCCGATTTCACTTCAGCAAGAAAAGGTATGCCTTGCTGTAAAAAAAAAAAGTATAACTTACATAGCTACTGATATGTGTTAACGTGCATCGACTTAAGAGCCTGCTAGTTCGCAGCCCTACGGAGAACAGGTGAGGAACCCAGATTTTCACATATTTTCAGGCTTTCAGCCAGGTTTCAGAACGGACTCGGTATCAGTCACACCGGTGTGCAACATTCTATATCCTGGTTCTGAATCCAGGCCTCCAGGGTTTCGACTTCCCCGGAAGATAAGGAGGGTGTTAGAGCATCACTGGTAGTACCTCTAAACTCTCAAATCCTCAAAAATAACAGCTTTTTTACAGTTTTGAACGATAAAAACGAGTAGACTAGAACCCTAGAACCCCTAAACCCCCAAAAAAAATCCCAGGTCTAACCCCTACTCCCCCTTCCAACCTGTAGAAGTGGGGGTTGGAGAGGCATTTTTGCCCCAACCCCTACTCCTCTCGTTTCCCTTCGCGAACGAACGCGGGAGGGATTTTTCAGCTCGACGCCGCGCCCTCCCGCCGCCGCCTCCCTCCCCTCCAGCCTCCGCCGCCGCCTCCCTCCCCTCCGGTCTCCGCGCCCTCCTGCCGCCGCCTCCCTCCCCTTCGACCGGCCGCGCCCTCCCGTCGCCGCCTCCCGCGTCTCTCGCGCCTCCGCCCCCGGCCCTCCCGCGCCCCGCTCGTTCCCGGCCCCGCCGCCTCCCGCGCCCGGCCGTCCCCGCGCCGCCTCCGCCCCTTCCCGGTCGCGTCGCCTCCTCCGCCGTCGCGCCTCCTCCGCCGTCGCGCCTCCTCCGTGCCCCATCGCCTCCCGTGCCCGGCCGCCCCCACGCCGCCTCCGCCCCTTCCCGCCCGGCCGCCCCCGCGTCGCCTCCCGCCTCCCGCCGCCGGGGGAGGGGGGGGTTGCCTCGCCCCGGCCCTCCCGCTGCCGTGCCCCGACCGGCCCCGGCCCTCCCGACGCCCCGACCGGCCGCGCCTCGCCCCGGTATGCCCCTTTTTGTTTTATTTTTTCTTTTAGATTCATTGTTGGAAATTCATATATTAGTTTTTGTTGTATTATGTAGATGGACACCGACGATACGGCGTCGTTGTCCGAAGATTCTTGTTGGTCGTCGTCGGATGATTCGGATATTGAGGAGTTGCTTCAAGACGACGATGTCGAGATGATGAGCCTCCTCGTCGACGTGCAAGAGTTTGAAGACCGCACGAACCTGATGGATCAGAGGAGAGGGTCGAAGATGGGGCGAGTCATCATCTACCGGAACCGCGCTCTCGACCACGAGTAATTGATGCACGACTACTTCGCGGAGGTACCGACATACCCACCACGCATCTTCCGGAGAAGGTACCGAATGCGCCGTAGTTTGTTCGTGAAGATTGTCACCGATTGTGCGGTCGCCTCAGATTACTTCAAGCGTCGTAGATCCGCCGCTGGTATCATGGGGTTTAGTGGGTGCCAAAAGATATTGGCGGCAATGCGGGTGCTCGCCTATGGCATACCCGCGGACTACACCGACGAGTATCTTCGCATTGGACAAGATACAACCACGGAGTCCGTCCGTAGGTTTGCAAAATTGGTCATCCGGTTGTATGGTGATGTGTATCTTCGAGTACCCAACGAGCAGGATACAAAGAGATTGATGGAGATGAATGAAAAAAGGGATGGCCGGGGATGCTTGGTAGTCTTGATTGCATGCATTGGACATGGAAAAATTGTCCAAAGGCATGAAGGCATGTATTGCGGTAAAAGCCGTGATGCAACCATTGTGATTGAGGCCGTGGCATCGGAGGACACATGGATTTGGCATGCATTTTTTTGTTTGCCGGGCACACTCAATGATATCAATGTGCTCAATAGGTCTCCTTTGTTTGCAAGATTAGTTTCCAGGGATGCTCCTACTTGCAATTACAAGGTCATGAACAATGAGTACTCAATGGGATACTATCTCACCGATAGCATTTATCCCGAGTGGGCAACTCTTGTGAAGTCCATCAAAGAGAAAAATGGGGTGGCATTAACCAAAAAAGAGGCTCATTTCACCAAGGCACAAGAGGCAGCCCGCAAGAATATTGAGAGAGCTTTCGGTGTTTTGCAAGCAAGGTTTGCCATAGTTCGGGGTCCAGCTCGTTTTTGGGACAAAAAACCTTGAAGAACATCATGAAATGTTGTGTGATTCTACACAACATGATCCTCGAGGATGAGAGAGGGTTAAACCTGCCTTGTTTCTATGACAATGTTGGTACCCGTGTGCAACCGGAAAGAAACAGTTCTCGCGTACAAGCTTTTCTTGAAGCACATCGTCAGATTGAGAATGAAAAGACTCATGCCCAGCTCCGGGATGATCTAGTAGAGAACCACTGGCAGTTGGATGGGCGGCGCCAAGGCCAATGATCTACCTTTGTTTTACTTTTCTATGTCCTATTTGAATCGAAATATTATTGTTATTTGGAAAAACATTGTTGTAATAACTTGAATGATTTTATTATATGCTTGAAAGTACTATTCGGTGTTGTAATAATAATTAGAATGATTATTGTTTCCTTCAAACTGTTATTGAGAGATGTGTGATATGTCATATGACAGTTTGAAGGGTTGAGGTTGGGACAGACTAGAACCCTCAAACCCAACCCTTACAACGGAAAGGGTTGGGTTTGAGGGTTCTAGTCTTTGCCCTAGTTTTTCAACCTCTAAAAGTGCCAAAAAAATGCTCATTCTCAACCCTTAAAATGGTTTGAAGGTTTGAGAGTTTAGGGGTACTACTAGTGATGCTCTTACTCCTCTCAGCATCATCCTACCTCCTCGGTCGATCAATGTCAGTTGCAAATAAGCTACCTACACGCTGATCTAATTTACACCCCACATGCTATGCATTGATCAGACAGATTCCTTTGTTAATGTTGTCAGTGCTGCAGTTCGAGGCAATAAAACGACTCTGAATCATAGGTGCTCCTATTGACTGTTTCCAGAATCACAGGCTACTATACATATGGTCTATGGCACTGAAATAATTATGTTATTATGCATAAAATTAAGTTAGTGCGGATTGCAGAGTAATTTCCACGTTATAAGAGCATCCCAGCCGCGTTCCGACGGAGAGCAGCTTCAACGCCCTCGATGTGTTGCATCGGGTACAAATGGGCTAGTATTGCAAAATTTGGCTAAAATTGTTTGTTCAGCTCATTTATCAGACACATAGAAAGCGTTCGACAAAATATAAAATATATGAGCCAAACATAAATTTTAAGGAGTTTAATTTAGGGAATCGGCTACAAAAGACTAGAGTTTAGAGAAGTAAATATACTCCTCTAAAAGCCCCGCAAAAAAAAAATACACCTCTAAAAGATATGGAGGCGTTTACTCATCTGAATCAGTTAGAAATGTACTTAGGCATTAAGATGAGGTACACACTTCTGCAGGAATAGGAATTTAAAATGTACGGGTGCAACAATAAGAGAGCTGGCTTTCTTCTAGGCTTGCAGGAGACCAAGGATTTTTTGTTTTTATTTTTGCTGCATGCTCTTAGTTACCTGTTTTACGTGGCCAGGATGCAGCTTTAGGCCTTGTCCGGTTAATCCTCTAGGCAAGTGAATTGGAGTGGATTGGAGTGAATTGATGGGTATTTTGACTTGTTGGGGATCTAAACCACCTCAATCCCCTCAAATTTGCTGAAGCCGAACAAGCCATTAGAGCATCTCTAGCAAAGCCCTTATTCTTCCGAACCGAAAAAAGTGAGTTCAGTCTCCCAAAAATAAAAAGCGAGCGGTTTTTAGCGTGGCGTAGAATAGCACCCGCATTCAGAACCGAACAACGTCGATTTCAAAATTTACCGGTAAAGTGATCATCGCAAACAAGCAGTAGAACTGAAATTCAAACATATTTAGGCATAATTCGAGATATACGATCGATAGATACATTGCATTTGAGGTGGTCGTCGGCGACCACTTCCAAAACTAAACTAATTTCGCTGGCGGCGAGCTACTATGCGCGCCGCGGAAGACTTTGCCGTCGTCGGCCTACTCGGAGTCGAGGTCGACGACCTCCTGCTTCACGCGGCGGACAGCCGCCTCCTTCTGCGCGGCCTCGTACTCGCGCACGGCACGGATGGCTTCCGCTTCCTCGCGGCGGAAGCGCGCGCGCCTCGGCAGCGGAGATGACACCTGCTGTACCGCTGTTGCCTCCTCGTCGTCGTTGAGGACGAAGTCCCCGGACTGCAGCTGGAGGGTGCGCACCGGCACCTCCTCCTCCTCGTCGCTGCTGTCCGAGGCTGGCCGCCACAGCGCACGGCCGGACGCGGCCGAGGACGACCCCTCGCTGCTATTTGCATAGCGCGCGAGCTTCCCCGACAGCGTCAGATCCCAGTTGGTCCAGCGTCGCGCGCTCCGCTTCCGAGCGCCTTCGGTGCGGTTCCATTTGCGCCGCTCGGCCTCCGAGCGGAAGACGTGGGGGGGGGGGGGCGGAGAGTTGCTCCCGCCAATCCGCCCGGGTCCCCTACCTCCGCTGTTCACCCCGGCCATGCGGTCACGGTGTTGGTGGAGAGAGAGGAGAAGCGGCGGCGGTGGCTCCGCGATTGCTCGCCGGAAGTCAAACCGTGCGTGCGGCGGAGTGGGAGGACGCGACGGAGGGAGTAGGGTTTTGGAACCCTACTCCCCTCCGCGGCCTGTATATATACGGGTCGATAGTCCAGTTTATCGGGCCCCCAAACTTCCGATACGGGCCGGCCCACCAATTCGGGTGCTGTTCTGCGTCACTTTAGACCCAAACCCGTAAATTCGCCGGAAAAATTCAATTCCGGCAGGATTTTAAAGATGCTCTTAGGTGGGTTTATGTCAGTTGCAACTCTTTGTCCGACTGATTGGCCAGCTTCTTGTCGATCCTCTTGACGTTTTCTAGTCTGTCTTTTCGAAGCTTACATACGTCTTGAAGACTCATGTTTCCTATGAGGCTTGTCATGTTGCGCACATTGTTTTCAGTTGCTGCAGGGGTACGGTGATAGTACTAAGATACTTCCGCCTGGCAGGTGCAGGCACAGACATGCTGGCGCAGCCCAGCTGGGAGTATGCTTTAAGCCATTCTGCTGCAGTGCAGGGCTCACTACTTCCGATACACAATTGCGCGCGATTTTGACCGGGGAAAATTTATTAACAGACTGAACCCGTTACGAGAGCAGACTTCCAGACATGTTTATCTGAAGAACACCCTGTAGACATTTTAAAACGCATACATCAAGCATTAAGAGCATCTCCAGCCGCGTCTCTCAAACCGTCCCCCAAAGCGCGCCGGATCGAGCGTTTGGGGACGTGGTTTGTTCGTGCCGCGTTTGGGGACGTCGCTCCCCAGCCGCGTCCCCCAAACGCCGCCCCCAAACATTTAAAATAATTTTTTTAACACATAAACCATTTATATCAAATGTTGCATATGAATAAAAATATTTGCGAGGATTGTTTTCAAATTAAATTACAACAAACAATAAAACAAGTAATCAAATATAATAAATAGGGCTAGATGCTACATCAAGGTGTCACGGTATTTCCTTTGATCCTCCACAAATGCTCAACGAGATCAGCTTGAAGTTGCTCATGCACATTGCTGTCACGGATCTCTGCGTGCATGGCGAGAAAATCAGCAAAATCTGCAGGCAACTCATGATCAACCTCCGCGAGAGGGCCTTGACACTCATAGGGACCAACATGTGATCTAACATGATTCTTGCGGTCATCCTCGATGATCATGTTGTGCATGATCACACAAGCCTGCATCACCTCCCACATTTGGTCATGAGACCAGCTTAGAGCAGGGTACCGGACAATGGCAAATTGTGCTTGAAGCACACCAAATGCCCGCTCGACATCCTTCCTGCAAGCCTCATGTCGGCAAAGTGAGAATTCTTCAGACATGATGGATTCGAGATTGTTTTGACAAAAGTGGCCCATTTTGGATATATACCATCGGCTAGATAATAGCCTTTGGTATATTGGTGGCCATTGATCTCATAGTTGCATGGTGGAGCATGCCCTTCCACTAGTCTGCTGAACACCGGAGACCGCTGCAACACGTTGATGTCATTGTGTGATCCCCCATGCCAAAGAAAGAATGCCAAATCCACAGGTCATAATCTGCCACAGCTTCAAGCACCACACTGCAATATCCATGACGGCCTTTGTATATACCTTGCCAAGCAAACGGGCAGTTCTCCATGCCCAGTGCATGCAATCGATGCTTCCAAGCATTCCAGAAATCCTCCGGCAGCATTTTGTGCCATGGTCCTTGCGATCTCTTCCTCGCTTGGCCCTCTCAAGTAGTATTTGCCAAACTTTCCCACCACAGCTCGGCAAAACTTGTACATGCACTCAATGGCAGTAGACTCACTCATGCGAAGGTAGTCGTCCCGTGTATCGGCAGGTGCTCCGTATGCAAGCATCCTCATGGCGGCGGTGCACTTCGAATCGACGAGAACCCGAGAACGCCTACAGCGTCGAGCTTGAGCTTGAAGTAGGGGTCGAACTCTCGAACGCCGTGGAGGATATTCATGAACAGCCCCTTGCTCATCCTGTACCGGCGCCGAAAATTGTCGGCCTCGTGTTGCATCGTCGGCGAAGTAGTCGTTGTGCAGCATGGCATGCCCCTCCATCCTCTCGCCGGGGCTTCGACTTCCTTCTTCCCGGCCTTGATCCTCCGCGGCGCGACCTCTTCCTCTTCTCCGCCTCGGCGTCAAGCATGTCCTCGAGGGACGCGATGATCAGCAAATGCTCCCGCAGGTCGTCGTCGAACGCTTGCTCGTCCTCCGGCCAGCAGGGCAACCATCTCATCGTCGCTGTCCATGGCTAAAGCAAAATCAATGGTTAAAATTGCGCCGAGGCGGACGACGCAACAAACAGCGACCAATCGCGCCTACCCGGCAAGTCGTCGAGCACCTTCCGTGCGCGGAGGCGGGGCGGATTTGACGGCGCGTTCGGGACGCGCCGGCGACGCGGCGGCGGTGGCACGACCGGCGGGAGCCCCAGCCCGCGACAACGGTGCCGACTCTCGGCGAGAGATCGACGCCCAAACGGCCGGGAAATCCAGCGGCGGCGGTGGGGTAGGAGGCGCGGGAAGGAAGGAGCGACGAGAAAGAGGCGCGAACCAACGGTTTATGCAAATAGTCGCCGACATGTGGGAGCCCGCCTCGCTTCGTTGTGTCCGGCGTCCCCGGAGCGTCCCCTGTGGGACGGGGACGGGCTCGGGGCGCCGGACACCGTATAGGGGCGCGCCGGACAAAAAAGGGCTTTGGGGGACGCGGCTGGAACGCATTTTTCGTCCGGCGCGCCCCAAATCCCTTTGGGGGACGCTTTGGGGGACGCGACTGGAGATGCTCTAAGCTTAGGCATTACTGTGAGCAATATTTAACTGTGGGATTGACAAATTTGACGTTCTACGACCAACCACCCAGCATACAATGTTATATGTATAGCTGAGATGACATTCAGCCAGTTTCAGCATCTCCCGGCCGAAGGCAAAACACAGAGCGAGTGAGCGACATGGGAGCCAGCAATGGCGCGCGGTATCTCGCTCTTGTAAGTAAGCACTAATAATCGAACAAAAGTTGGAACTATTTAACAGGAATAATATGGATCAGCAGGCATGAAAAGTGAGGAGCACGATGCCGGAGTTGTGCGAGCCACCCGGAAACTGAGGGCCGTATTAGAAGACATGCACCCGTGCGTGCTGGTACGTTAGATTACAAGGGACAACAAAGCAGCCATGGCCCATCTACCCGGCCGTCTCCTTCATGGGCAAAGGAGACCATCTCAGCCATGATTGCATTGCAGCTCTGTTGCACACATACATCCTGGCCAGATTGTGCATTTCCCTGTGCCATGTGGGATCATAATTTGGGGTTACTCTTTCTTTAACTACTAATCATCACTTTATCGAGAAAATTACTAATCATCATGATCAAAAGAGTATTCTGCTGCATAGACAGTGGTATATATGCACTTTTTTGTAGGCCAGGGATTTACTTATGCTACATGTTCTGTTGGTCTTGCTCCTTTGGGGCTGCTTGTCTGAACTTTTTCGTTTCGTTTCGAGTTGGACGGGCCATGCCAGTGGTTGGTATAGAACCGTATCTAAGAGGAGTTTGTGCTGGATATTACTACGGATTCCATGGATGTAGATTGCTCAATTATTATCGGCTCTTAATTTATTAACTAAACCGAACAAAGTATCAAGTATGCAAACGATAAGAAGTCAGGTTAGCTTGTCTCATTTCTACCCCAGCTTTTCGTGGACATCCGGCTCTGTAGCTAGTGCCTGTAACTACGCTGACTCTCCAGTTTGACACTAGCTCTTCATGACATGCAGACTCTGTCTTGTTTGAAGTGTTATACGGAGTATATGTGATCAATTGCTAGGGTCCTTGTGGTGTAAACCTATCACCTATGTCTGCCTACCAAAACGTCTTATAATTAGGAACAGAAGTAGTACGTCGTAATTGAGTTTGTAAGTACGAACCATGGCAGGGTGCTTCAGTTTCTGAATGATTTCATAGAGAACACCAACACATTTCCATAAGGCCGGGTACTTGCGTACATACATTGTACATCATGAACATATATGCATGTACGTACATGTCTGCCATGCTCGTCTGTCTGGGCGTGTGGGGCTTCGCAGTATGGACATGGCAACATTAGACCTTATTTTATGATTAGACGGCCACCGAAACAAATGAAAAATACGTACGCGTGGGAGAAGCGTATAGACCTACCCGCAAAACACGACCCCGCTTTTCTCTTGGCCTTCTCCTCCTTTTGCCCCCTCGCGCGCTCTGCGTTTGTTATGTTGCATAACTTGAAGCCCTCCTTTTCCTCTGGTCCACACTTGCTAGCTACTCCAAACATATTTAGCACACGAATCCCTCCCACCACCACACCACTACGGCACCATCACCACTCCTACACGCCTCACACTCAAGGACGCCCTATACCTAGGCTAGCTATATATGGCTCAAACACACAAGTTCATTGATGTTTTATCTTTTACTTGTAGTCGTCCTCCTCCACCTACTTTACTCTTACTACAAACAGTTGACTTTGATCACCACTTTCCATAACGTTTTTTCTGAGTTAAACAAAAACAAACTAAACACCATGAAAATACATGTCGTGATGAATCTCTATAATATCAATTAAGTAGCCTATCTGGCGAAATCTTAACTTTTGAGTAATAAAGCGTCCTTTTATCGAAATCTGGGGAAACCTAAACGTTGGTTGACTTTCTCAAATTCAAAAACTCACTAGATTGTCACACCCATGAAGTACGAAATGTAGCTTGTTTTGTGAAGCTTATAAAAGCAATGCATGGTAAAACCATAGCTTTCACGTGTTCATTTTCATCTTGAGACGGTTTATGCAGTTCCTAGAATGCATGCATGGTGAGGTGATCTAGCTATGTGATCCTTGTGGCAATTTTATACTTAGTGGTATGTAAGAACAGAGGGTAGATCCGTAGAGGTAGCACCACTTAATTTTAAGTTTTAAGCCTCAAACAAAATTTAGGTATAACACAACATAAATCATCAATCATGCAAAGGTGCGCTCGGGAGCATCCGAGCATGCATGTTCCCCGATCGGTGAAAAAGCTATCGTCCTGATATACACTAATTTTGAAGAAACTACAAGTGTCAATGTTCGAGCTAATACTCTGCAATTGTAAATTTTCAGCTTAAAACTGCTAGTTTCACATCCTTTGTAACAAAAACCGAGACACATATATTCTTGTTTCTCATAAAACTTCAGAAGCATGTAAAATATGTGAACAATATTTTGCGGTACTTGTGTACATTTTAGTTGCAACCGCTAGCCATTCACCCTCTCTTAGAATGTAATTTTACTAACATAAGTAGTTCTCCTATTTTGCATAATTAATTTGATGATAGTTCTTACACTTGTCTAGCTACACACATAATTGCAATTTTGGCAACTTACAATATTGATGGAAGTTATTTTCATTGCGGACTCGGTACGGGTAGAATCTCAACAAGTATTACATATTTTTCTAGCATGGAGAATTCCTAGACCATTTTAATTACATGCTCCTAGACGGCTCACCATGTACATTCCCTGGTGCTTCATTGCAAAGGCCTGAACAGTTAGACATATACTCTGACTGTTTAGTTGTCTCTTCCAAGGACTTCGAAGTTTGAACAACTACATCGATCTCCATGACATGCTAATGCAAGTGAATTTAATAATCACTCCCTTTGCCGTGTACCCTCATCGTCCTTATACTCCTGAGTACTGCCCCCTATATCACCACCACCCTCCTCCCCTCCACACCGTTTGCTCACACCCGCAGCTCTCTCCCCTTCTTCTTCCTCCATATCTACACTCCACAACACGTCAACAACACAAACCCATCAACTCACATCTCCATTACCTCCGATAAACTTGCAGCGGCCACTCTTGCCCTCTTCTCTGCTGTTTTTGTTCCCGTCCTCTCCATGGCCGGCTACTTCCAAAGCAGAAGCAACAGAAGGCCATGTGTGCATCCATGGTGGTTCTTGCTGGCGCTTCTATTGCTGCTGGTCTCTGGCTGCCATGCTTCCAGAGGCATGCAACCGTTCAAGGGAAAGCCGTTGGGTAGAGGAATCTCCAACCATTTCTTTGGCTACTTGCCGAGGGGCCGTGTTCCGCCTTCCGGGCCATCGCGGCAGCACAACTCCATTGGAACCGAGGACAAAGAGACTCCATGATCGAAGAGAGAAATGTAGAGTAAGAAGAAAGAGATCTAGGGGTGCGTAGATACTATATCATCATGGTTAGGCAATTGTGGCTAGCATGTAGTAGCAGGATGGTGTACATGAGCCTTTTTTTTGCGGGTTCCTGGCTGTGTTTCTTTCATTGCTTCTTCCTTTTGGAAATATACTAGCAACCCTACAAGTTCTTTAATCTTTGGGCCCTTTGTTTCCCTTGTTGTTCCTTTTCTGTGCAGAGCTAGCTGTTGATGCTTCTGTTGCCTACAATATTTTCTCTTTTGCTTTCCTGAAAGCAGGAGTGCAACCACTAGTACTAGATCATTGAATATATGTTCCAGTACAAGTTACAACCATCCATTATGATCATCATCTTCATGCATGCATGCTGTGATTGCTTCTGCATGTAAGTTGTAAGTCTTCTTCAGAGTTTAGATGGAGCAGAGGAGAGAAAGAGATAGATAACTGAAAGAAGCTGCTGCTAGACTTTGGAGCAGCTGGATGATAATGGGCTTGGTTGCTGCACAGATACATGATAAAGCTGGCAGGCTGGCAAAATGTGAGATTTTGGCAAGAAAAATATTGAAGTGCTTAGTTAGTATTTTACTCTGCAACTCATTTTTTTATTATCATTTGCTAGAGTAGTATCATTACTATAACTTACAGCTAGCACAGACGAGTTGTTGCAGAATATACAAATGATTATGTGCAGCAATTGTGATTTGAAGTCATTGATTTCTCCTGTTCCTTGAATGTAGCATTGGAAGGATTGATCTGAGCTGCAATGCCCCTCTCCTGTCTTCGTCGTTGTCAGCATCTTTCGTTTTCTTTGGTTGGCCATTAACTGAAAGCAGGAGTAATTTGCAGGAAGCTGTTGCTTTACTAGACAGTCAAGAAAGGCGGTCTCCTTTAGACTTGAGAGCTAGACTAGATAAACTATGGTGCTGCGTGTGTGCGTAGTAGATGAGATGAAAGACATGGGATGGTTTTGCTTGTCAAGTTGAGCAAAAAGGACTATAGTTAGTTGGCGAGAGACGTGACCAAGAGGGGATATGATAGTCGTTCTCCAATAGTGGCGTGTTTTTTTTCTTCAGAGACGACTTGCCAACTGCAAAGATCTCTCGCGGAGTTTGGTCACCACGAAAAGGTAGGACAGGTAGGCCAGCCATCAGCGATCCAAACCGACACGCCGGCCGGTTGACTTCACGGCCTGACATGCTCAAATTTCAACTGCACGCGAAGAATTTTTGTGGTCTTAAACAGTTCAATACTACAGTACCATTCTTAAGTTCTGTCCAGAACTGTATGCGAGATGTTATTTGACAGTTGAGTTTTTTCAATAATTTGCAACGAACGAACAATTCGACGACATGATTTAGTGTTCAATACACACCAATATCAATGTCCATAGCACCGCGTATTGAGAAGCAAATTTAGACAGAATCAATCCAGTCATTGTTTAAAGTTTGCCCGTTTTAAGAAAGCCACCGAAGGAGAGATGCGGGAGTTATTGCGGGCCTTATATTGGAAAATTACAGATTTTCAAGGCAGTATAAGAGCATATCTAGCAGATCCTCAAACCGCAAACCTTAAATAGCGTATTTAGGCCACCCCAAACAGGTTTTGCGGGCTGTAAACGGTCACGCAGTCTAGATGGGCCAAACGCTACCCACATAACAGCATATTTCCGCATTTGGCGCGTCAGAACTGCGCGACCGTTTTTCAGCCCGCAACCAAAAACCGAAAACAAAGGATTTATGCAAATCGTCCTCTAATTCTCAATGCATCGACATAATCATGCAAAATAGATTATTCGAAGTACTCAATCATACATGAAATACGGCACCAAAAGAAGATCAAACATCACATCATCAACATCACCATCGGTTGCCGGCGCATCGACATGGCCTCCACCACTCGCCGTAGCATCTTCACCTCCGGCGTTCATCATAGCAGCCATGTAAGCGCAGGCAGCTTCCCTCCTTCGCGCCAAGATCTGCGTCTTCGTAAGCTTCCACCAGTCAAGGCTAGGCTCATCCATGTCAGTCGGGTTCATTATCATAGTGGCATTCTCCGTCGCGATGAGCTCTGCCATGGCCCGGTTCTCCTCGGCGCGTGCTCTTCTCTCGTCGATGTCGGCCTTGCGCTTTGCATCCTCCCAGAGCGTGATCCATCTTGCCTCCTTCTCCTTGTTCTTAGCCTCCATCATCTCCTTCTTTGCCTCCAAAGCTTTCATCACCAACAACTCTTTGGATTTGACCATAACATCGATCTTGAGAGACAATGATGCGGCCTCTCCTTGTTTCTTGATCTTGTCCTTGGTCGTCTTTTGCTTTATCCGGCCTCTTCGTGTTCTTCTTGGTCTCAAGCACATCATCCTCTTCCACATCCTCCAACTCGACAAGCTTATGCCTCGGCGGTGGCGCCTCTTGCTCCCTCAACTTCCATTTTGGATTGTGCTCAAGAAGGGTATAGCAATGACGGAATGTAAATGGCTTGCCCTTCAACCCCGACATTTCCCGATACCTTATTTACGCGATAGCATCCCAATCGCCGGCGTTGGTGCTACCGGTGGCGAGTTCCTCACGCCCTCAATGCAACCAGCCCACCGGTTGCACGCCGTCTTGATGGTATCCCATCGGCCTTGGAGTGAACGGTAGAAGCGGGTTAGAGTAGAAGAGACAAGCGGCATCAATTGGAAGAACTTGTCCTCGATGCGTTGCCAATACCTCTTGCCGGTTTGATCGGTGCCGGTCATGGCATCCATCGAAACCGCTTCCCAAGCCCGAATCAAGATCACATCCTCAAATTCGGTGTAGTTGCCGGACCGGATCGCTCTCCCCTTCGCCTTGGCCACCGCCCCATCAAACACCCCCTCTTCTATCTCTCCCAACTCATCTTTGTCCTCGTGGCCGGCGTCTTCTCCTTCCTCAAACTCATCGCCCTCGAGTCCCTCCTCCAAGCCATCATTGTAGTCATCGTAATCCGCAAGCGGTGGCGAGTTGATGTCGACGGAAGCCTCGTTGACCATGTCAACGTACGACTCCGGCGCGACATCAACGGCGGGACTTTCGTCGACCACGTTGCGCGCAGCAGCCGACGCCGATGGCGCCTTCGCCATCACTGCCATCAAAGCAGTCAGTGACGCCATCTTGGCTGCGGGTGGCTTCTTCGTAGCTGCCTTCTTCGGCGCTGCCTTCTTCTGTGCCGGCACCGATGCCTTGTTGCCCGGCAGCCTCGCCCTCTTAGTCGCAACGGCAGGGGCAGCCGGTGCGGGAGGGGCAGTGATGAGCGCAGATTGCACACTGTTGGGGAACCCCAAGAGTAAGGTATGATGAGCACAGTAGCAAGTTTTTCCTCAGTAAGAACCAAGGTTTAATCGACTAGTAGGAGAAAGGCGTGACTTCTGAAGGTGTTGCTAGCTGACTTGTGGTAGGGCGCACTACCGATATCAGCAACAACGTGGAACCTGCACACAACACAACCAAAATATTTTTCCCCAACTTACAGTGAGGTTGTCAATCTCACCGGTTTTGCTGAAAATAAGATTAACCGTATAGTGTGAAAAGAGATGTTTGTTTGCAGTGAAATTAAAGAGAACAGTGCTTGCAGTATGTAAACAGAACAAGATGATTTTATTAGTGTAAAAGAAAGGACCGGGGTCCACAGTTTATTAGAGGTGTCTTTTCATAAAGATAAATAACATGTTGGGTGAATAAATTATAGCTGGGCAATTGACAGAATAAAGATCATACATGACAAGATGATCACTGTGAGATTTGTTTGGGCATTACAACATAATACATAGACCGTAATCCAACTGCGTCTATGACTAATAATCCACCTTCAGGTTATCATCTGAACCCTTTCCAGTATTAAGTTGCAAGCAACAGATTATCGCATTAAGCAATGTGTGTAAAGTAAACAATAGAATTACCCTTAGATAAAGCATTGTTGTTTTCTCCTTAGTAGCAACAGCACATCTACAATCTTACAAGTTATAGTCACTCTTCCAGATTACTAGAGGCATGTACCCACTATCGAGCATAAATACTCCCTCTTGGAGTTACAAGCATATATTTGGCCAAAGCATCTACTAGCAACGGAGAGCATGCAAGATCACAAATAGCATATGAAAAGTATATAATCGATCTCAACATAGTATTCAATATTCATCCGATCCCAGGAAACGCAACATGTAGCATTATATAAAGATGATCTTGATCATGATAGGCAGCTCACAAGATCTAAACGTGAAGCATAAATTGGAGAAGACAACCATCTAGCTACTGCTATGGACCCATGGTCCAGAGATGAACTACTCACGCATCACTTCGGAGGCGGGCATGGCGATGTAGAGGCCTCCGGTGATGATCTCTCTCTCCTGCAGGGTGCCGGGAAGAGCTTCAGAACCCCCCCCCCCTAGCTAGGGTCAGCGATGGAGGCCGCGATGGAACTTTTCGTGGATGGAGGCTCGGGTATTTAGGTTTTCCCAGACATCGTGAATAAATAGGCGGAAGGGCGAGTGGACGCCTGGGCGGCCCACACCACCCCATGGCACGGCCAAGGCCTGGGACGCACCATGGCCTGGTGTGGCCGCCCTGTGGCGCCTCTTCGTCTCTCCTTTGGACTCCATCTTCGTTACGGTAAAATAAGAACTTCGGCTTTTGTTTCGTCCAATTCCGAGAATATTTCCTGTACAACTTTTCTGAAATACAAAACAGCAGAAAACTGGGAACTGGAACTGTGGCATCTTGTCAATAGGTTAGTGCCGAAAATGTATAAAAGTGCAACAAAGTGTAAACAAAACATATATAAATTCGTGTAAAACAAGCATGGAGCATAAAAAATAATAGATACGTTTGCAACGTATCAGCATCCCCAAGCTTAACTCCAGCTCGTCCTCGAGTAGGTAAGTGATAACAAAAATAATTTTTGAGGTGACATGAAGCCAACACAATCTTGATCAAGTTTATTGTAAAAGTATTGTGAGCTGGGACCAAAGTACTCTAAACATAGGCATGATAGATATAACTCTAACAATAGAACTTAGCAACTATGTTACAACATGAGAAGTAACTAAAACAAAGGGCATGAATAATTGTGCACTGAAAGCAACTATTTGTTTTTTTATCATAGATAAAACATAGCAAATTGGTACTCAGCTTGTCCTTTATGAAGTAGCAAAACATAAATGCCAGGACACCTTTAAAGTTCAAAGGGTGACTAGATACAAGTAATTTAAGAACAAGCCATGTTGTCTTAATTGGTGCATAAAGCAAGAAGATAAATTTTGGGACTATCATAATCATGAATCAATCAATAATAAATTTTGGGACTATGCACATTATACTCAGAATGAAAACCATGTTGTCTTAATTGGTGCATAAAGCAAGAAGATGAAGACTCAACATAAAAGTAAAAGAAAGGCCCTGCGCAGAGGGAAGCAAGATTACTCGTGTGCTAGAGCTTTTTATTTCGAATGCAATAATGGGAGTGTTGAAATTTTGAGAGGTATGCATGTCTATGTCAACGAATGGCATCAAATGATCTATCATCCTTTCATATAGTGACCTCAAGAGCGGCTCCCATGTAGTTCTCCCACACCATTATGGATCTCTCCAGTACATAATGTGCGGAGCTTTATTTGTTTATTTTATATTTTGAGTGGGCTGGGCACCCTGTTGCCTTGCTCTTGCCTTGCTCTTTTTGCAATATTAAGTACTTAGCACATTATCCATACTAGTCACGGAATGAAGTCATGAAAAGACAATAAACCATTCAATACTTCCTCATGAGCTAAAACAAAACACAAAACAGGTAATAATGTTTGAAGGTTTAAAGGTAGCACACAAGCAATTCACTTTGGAGTGGAGGTGAAATACCACATATAGGTATGTATGGTGGACAAAATTGGCAACTAGGGTTTTTGGTAGTTGGATGCACGAGTAGAGCTCATACTCGCATACAGGCGAAGGCTAGCAAAAGACTGGGAGCGACCAACTAAGAGAGCAATATTGGCCATAATCATGCATAGCGACAAAAATTATTAATCAAAGTATAAAGTGATATTACAACTCAAGAACTAAATGATCATAGAGGCTTTAGGTGACTGGTTTGTACACATAACATGATGTAAACATGTGCCAAGTCAACCCAATAGAGCATCAAAGGAGAATACCACAATATTATGCTTTTTATGATGGAAACAAAATATGATTCTTTTCAATGGCACATTAAGCACTCTCAGCTATTTGAGACAAGTCATGTTACAACAATAACTACTAAGCATATGATAAGAATAACATCCAATATGACATGCCAAAGTCTAAACAAGCTTCCTTTTGCACCACTATAGATATGAAACATTTTGCTCGTCTCCAACATTAATCAACTTATTTGAAACAACTCTCATAGATAATAATCAATAAGACCGGAGAGCTAATCATACCTAAATAAATAAAACTAACAAGCTCTGAACAAAACAAGAATGAAAAACCATGATCTAAACGCAGTACTAGCAAAGGAGAACACTCCCAGAACAATAAGAGTGAAAACTAGAGTGTTCTATACAATTAAAACGGAGTGTGACATTCTCCAAAAAAAATGCTGGGAACCAACCATATTCTACAACAACAAAAAAACTAAACTAAACTAAAAAACAAAAATAAAGACACTCCAAGAACAACACATAGCATATGAAGCAATAAAAATATAGCGTCTAGAAACATAACATGATGCTTTGTTGATGAACAGGGGATGCCTTGGGCATCCCCAAGCTTTGACGCTTGTACCTCTTGAATATTTATTGGGGTGACATGGGAATCCCCAAGCTTGAGCTTTTGTCCATACTTCATCTCATTACATCATTCTTCTCTCCCTACACTTGAAAACTTCCTTCATACAAAACTTCACACAATTTTTATTAGCAGCATTAGTACAATCAAAATAAAAAATCCACTTGGGTTCAGTTCTAAAATATATCAAACATACATTAAAATATTAGCTACTGTAGCAACTTCTTCAAAAAGCTCTTCCCTCAAAAGAACTCAAAAAGAAAGAGATTAAGGGGCAAATGCAAATAGTGGCAGAAATCTGTCAAAACAGAACATCCGAAAATCTTGTGTTGCTCAGATCGAAAAGTTCTCAACTAACGAAAGTTAGATAATAACCTGGGGCATATGCTCAAAAATTGGCAGCTCAAAATTATGTTCTGGCTGGGAATACGATTTTTTATGGTTACAGCACAAAATCTGTTTCAGGACAGCAACTTCTCCAAATCCTACTTGCTTCCTATTAGAGGCTATTCTTGGGACAAAAATGAAATAAAAATGATAAGGAGAGGTTATTACAGAGGTAATAACTTTCAAGACTAAAAAAAGAAAAATTACAGAAATAAAACATGGGTTATCTCCCAAGAGTGTTATTCTTTAACACCTTTCAGCTAGGCTCCGTAATTTGAGAAGATGCTCACATAAGAAATATGAATTGAAGCAAAGGAGAGCATGAAGGAGCAAATATGAAACAAATTTAAGTCTAACCCACTTCCTATGCATAGTAATCTTGTAAGAAAATAAATCAAATAAGCACATAGTAACAAGCATGGGTAGGTAAATCAAGAGCAACTTGGGAACTTTTAATATAAAGAGAGGTGTTTTAGTAACATGAAAATTCCAACAACCATATTTTCCTCTCTCATAATAATTTTCAGTAGCATCATGAACAAACTCAACAATATAAATATCACATAAAACATTCTTATCATGAGCCACATGAATAAAATAATTATTACTCTCCACATAAGCATAGTCATTCTTATTAATTGTAGTGGGAGCAAATTTAACAAAATAAATATCATTATTATTCTCATCACCATAATCATCAGATATAGGAGACATATTGTAATCATAATTAATTTTCACCTCAATAGTAGGTGGACTGAAAATATCATATTCATCATTGTAATCATCATAGCAAAATTTCTCCTCTAAAGCCGGGGAACTAAAAAGATCATTTTCATAAAAACTAGCTTCCCCAAGCTTAGACTTTTCCATAGGATTATCAACAATGGTGTTCAAAGAATTCATACTAATAACATTACTATTAGCATGCAAATAAAGTTCCATAGGTTTTTTAATTTTCTCTTCAAACATTTCATGTCCTAGCTCAAGATAAATACTATAAAGCTCTCTAATTTTGTTGTTGTTTTCCATTAAGCCTAACTAGTGAAAAACAAGAAACATCAACATGGGAGGTGAGCATGGAATAAACTAAGCAAAACAATAACAAAGTAAAGATATTGGAAGTGAGAGACTCCCCTTGTAGAAATCCTTTTTCTCACCGGCAACGGCGCCAGAAAAGTAGCTTGATGAGCGCAGATTGTACACCGTTGGGGAACCCCAAGAGGAAGGTATGATGAGCACAATAGCAAGTTTTCCCTCAGTAAGAAACCAAGGTTTAATCGACCGGTAGGAGAAAGACGTGACTTCTGAAGGTGTTGCTAGCTGACTTGTGGCAGGGCGGACTACCGGCGTTAGCAAAAACATGGAACCTACACACAACACAACCAAAATACTTTGCTCCAACTTACAGTGAGGTTGTCAATCTCACCAGTTTTGCTGAAAACAAAGGATTAACCATATAGTGTGGAAAGAGATGTTTGTTTGCAGTGGAATTAAAGAGAACAGTGCTTGCAGTAAGTAAACAGAACAAGATGATTTTATCAGTGTAAAAGAAATGACCGGGGTCCATGATGCGCGTGGTTGACGTATTGTCTTTTCGTTCGACACGCGTCCGTTGGGAACCCCAAGAGGAAGGTGTGATGCGCACAGCGGCAAGTTTCCCTCAGTAAGAAACCAAGGTTTAATCGGACCAGTAGGAGTCAAGAAGCACGTTGAAGGTTGATGGCGGCGGGATGTAGTGCGGCGCAACACCGGAGATTCCGGCGCCAACGTGGAACCCGCACAACACAACCAAAGTACTTTGCCCCAACGAAACGGTGAGGTTGTCAATCTCACCGGCTTGCTGTAACAAAGGATTAACCGTATTGTGTGGAAGATGATTGTTTGCAGAGAAAACAAGTAAAAACAAGTATTGCAAGCAGATTTGTATTTCAGTATTAAAGAATGGACCGGGGTCCACAGCTCACTAGAGGTGTCTCTCCCATAAGATAAAAGCATGTTGGGTGAACAAATTACAGTCGGGCAATTGACAAATAGAGAGAGCATAACAATGCACATACATGACATGATAAGTATAGTGAGATTTAATTGGGCATTACGACAAAGTACATAGACCGCCATCCAACCGCATCTATGCCTAAAAAGTCCACCTTCAGGTTATCATCCGAACCCCTCCAGTATTAAGTTGCTAAACAACGGACAATTGCATTAAGTATGGTGCGTAATGTAATCAACAACTACATCCTCGGACATAGCGCCAATGTTTTATCCCTAGTGGCAACAAGCACAACACAACCTTAGAACTTTCACGTCACCGTCCTGGTGTCAATGCAGGCATGAACCCACTATCGAGCATAAGTACTCCCTCTTGGAGTTAAAAGTAAAAACTTGGCCGGAGCCTCTACTAGAAACGGAGAGCATGCAAGATCATAAACAACACATGTATAATAACTTGATAATTAACATGACATAGTATTCTCTATCCATCGGATCCCGACAAACACAACATATAGAATTACATATAGATGATCTTGATCATGTTAGGCAGCTCACAAGATCTAACAATGAAGCACAATGAGGAGAAGACAACCATCTAGCTACCGCTATGGACCCATAGTCCAGGGGTAGACTACTCACTCATCACTCCGGAGGCGACCATGGCGGTGTAGAGTCCTCCGGGAGATGAATCCCCTCTCCGGCAGGGTGCCGGAGGCGATCTCCTCGGATCCCCCGAGATGGGATCGGCGGCGACGGCGTCTCGCAAGGTTTTCCGTATCGTGGCTCTCGGCACCGGGGGTTTCGTCACGGAGGCTTTAAGTAGGCGGAAGGGTAGGTCAAGAGGCGGCACGAGGGCCCCACACCACGGGCCGCGCGGCCAAGGGGGGCCGCGCCGCCCTAGGGTGTGGCCCCCTCGTGGCCCCTCTTCGTCTCGTCTTCGGACTTCCGGAAGCTTCGTGGAAAAATAGGCCCCCGGGCTTTGATTTCGTCCAATTCCGAGAATATTTCGTTACTAGGATTTCGAAACCAAAAACAGCAGTAAAACAAGAATCGGCACTTCGGCATCTTGTTAATAGGTTAGTTCCGTAAAATGCACAAATATGACATAAAGTGTGCATAAAACATGTAGGTATCATCAATAATATGGCATAGAACATAAGAAATTATCGATACGTCGGAGACGTATCAAGCATCCCCAAGCTTAGTTCTCGCTCGTCCCGAGCAGGTAAAACGATAACAAAGATAATTTCTGAAGTGATATGCCATCATAACCTTGATCATACTATTTGTAAACATATGTAGTGGATGCAGCGATCAAAACAATGGTGATGACATGAGTAAACAAGTGAATCATAAAGCAAAGACTTTTCATGAATAGTACTTCAAGACAAGTATTAATAAGTCTTGCATAAGAGTTAACTCATAAAGCAATAAATCAAAGTAAAGGTATTGAAGCAACACAAAGGAAGATGAAGTTTCAGCGGTTGCTTTCAACTTGTAACATGTATATCTCATGGATAATAGTCAACATAGAGCAATATAACAAGTACAATATGCAAGTATGTAAGAATCAATGCACGGTTCACACAAGTGTTTGCTTCTTGAGGTGGAGAGAGATAGGTGAACTGACTCAACATAAAAGTAAAGAGAATGGTCCTTCAAAGAGGAAAGCATCGATTGCTATATTTGTGCTAGAGCTTTTATTTTGAAAACATGAAACAATTTTGTCAACGGTAGTAATAAAGCATATGAGTTATGAAAGTTATATCTTACAAGTTGCAAGTCTCATGCATAGTATACTAATAGTGCCCGCACCTTGTCCTAATTAACTTGGACTACCGGATCTTTGCAATGCACATGTTTTGACCAAGTGTCACAATGGGGTACCTCCATGCCGCCCGTACAAAGGTCTAAGGAGAAAACTCGCATTTTGGATTTCTCGCTTTTGATTATTCTCAACTTAGACATCCATACCGGGACAACATGGACAACGGATAATGGACTCCTCTTTTATGCATAAGCATGTGGCAACAATTATTATTCTCATATGAGATTGAGGATATGTGTCCAAACTGAAACTTCCACCATGAATCATGGCTTTAGTTAGCGGCCCAAAGTTCTTCTCTAACAATATGCATGCTCCAACCATGAAGGTGGTAGATCTCTCTTGCTTCGTACAAGACGGACATGCATAGCAACTCACATGATATCCAACAAGAAATAGTTGATGGCGTCCCCGTAAACATGGTTACCGCTCAACAAGCAACTTAATAAGAGATAAAGTGCATAAGTACATATTCAATACTACAATAGTTTTTAAGCTATTTGTCCCATGAGCTATATATTGCAAAGGTGAATGATGGAATTTTAAAGGTAGCACTCAAGCAATTTACTTTGGAATGGCGGGTAAATACCATGTAGTAGGTAGGTATGGTGGACACAAATGGCATAGTGGTTGGCTCAAGTATTTTGGATGCATGAGAAGTATTCCCTCTCGATACAAGGTTTAGGCTAGCAAGGTTATTCGAAACAAACACAAGGATGAACGGTACAGCAAAACTCACATAAAAGACATATGGTAAACATTATAAGACTCCATACCGTCTTCCTTGTTGTTCAAAACTCAATACTAGATGTTATCTAGACTCTAGAGAAACCAAATATGCAAACCAAATTAGCAAGCTCTAAGTATTTCTTCATTAATGGGTGCAAGGTATATGATGCAAGAGCTTAAACATGAGCACAACAATTGCCAAGTATCAAATTATCCAAGACATTTTAGAGTTACTACATGTAGCATTTTCCAATTCCAACCATATAACAATTTAACGAAGGAGAAACTTCGCCATGAATACTATGAGTAGAACCTAAGGACATATTTGTCCATATGCAACAGCGGAGCGTGTCTCTCTCCCATAAAGTGAATGCTAGGATCCATTTTATTCAAACAAAACAAAAAACAAAAACAAACCGACGCTCCAAGCAAAGTACATAAGATGTGGCCGAATAAAAATATAGTTTCAGGGGAGGAACTCGATAATGTTGTCGATGAAGAAGGGGATGCCTTGGGCATCCCCAAGCTTAGACGCTTGAGTCTTCTTAATAATATGCAGGGGTGAACCACCGGGGCATCCCCAAGCTTAGAGCTTTCACTCTCCTTGATCATATTGCATCATACTCCTCTCTTGATCCTTGAAAACTTCCTCCACACCAAACTCGAAACAACTCATTAGAGGGTTAGTGCATAATAAAAATTCACATGTTCAGAGGTGACACAATCATTCTTAACACTTCTGGACATTGCATAAAGCTACTAGACATTAGTGGATCAAAGAAATTCATCCAACATAGCAAAAGAGGCAATGCGAAATAAAAGACAGAATCTGTCAAAACAGAACAGTCCGTAAAGATGGATTTTATTAGGCCACCAGACTTGCTCAAACGAAAATGCTCAAATTGAATGAAAGTTGCGTACATATCTGAGGATCACTCACGTAAATTGGCATAATTTTCTGAGTTACCTACAGAGAATTAGACCCAGATTCGTGACAGCAAAGAAATCTGTTTCTCGCGCAGTAATCCAAATCTAGTACTTACTTTACTATCAAAGACTTTACTTGGCACAACAAAACATCAAAACTAAGATAAGGAGAGGTTGCTACAGTAGTAAACAACTTCCAAGACACAAATATAAAACAAAGTACTGTAGGTAAAAACATGGGTTGTCTCCCATAAGCGCTTTTCTTTAACGCCTTTCAGCCTAGGCGCAGAAAGTGTAACTCAAGTAACATCGAGAGATGAAGCATCAACATCATAATTTGTTCTAATAATAGAATCATAAGGTACCTTCATTCTCTTTCTAGGGAAGTGTTCCATACCTTTCTTGAGAGGAAATTGATAATTAATATTACCTTCCTTCATATCAATAGTAGCACCAACGGTTCGAAGAAAAGGTCTTCCCAATATAATGGGGCAAGATGCATTGCATTCAATATCCAAGACAACAAAATCAACGGGGACAAGGTTATTGTTAACCATAATATGAACATTATCAACTTTCCCCAAAGGTTTCTTTTTAGCATTATCAGCGAGATTAACATCCAAATAACAATTTTTCAATGGTGGCAAGTCAAGCATATCATAGACTTTTTTAGGCATAACGTAAATACTTGCACCAAGATCACATAAAGCATTACAATCAAAATCTTTGACTCTCATTTTAATGATGGGCTCCCAACCATCCTCTAGCTTTCTAGGAATAGAAGTTTCAAGTTTAAGTTTCTCTTCTCTAGCTTTTATGAGAGCATTTGTAATATGTTTTGTGAAAGCCAAATTTATAGCGCTAGCATTGGGACTCTTAGCAAGTTTTTGCAAGAACTTTATAACTTCAGAGATGTGGCAATCATCAAAATCTAAATCATTACAATCTAAAGCAATGGGATTATAATCCCCAAGGTTGGAAAAAATTTCAGCAGATTTATCACAAGCAGTTTCAGCAGTTTTAGCAGTTTCAGGTAATTTTGCGCGCTTTGCACTAGGAGTAGAAGCTTTGCTAACACCAATTATTTTACCATTGATAGTAGGAGGTGCAGCAACATATGAATCATTAGCATTGCTAGTGGTGGTAATCGTCCAAACTTTAGCTACATTTTCCTTTTTAGCTAGTTTTTCATTTTCTTCTCTATCCCACCTAGCACGCAGCTCAGCCATTAATCTTATATTCTCATTAATTCTAACTTGGATGGCATTTGCTGTAGTAACAATTTTATTTTCAATATCCCTATTAGGCATAACTTTCGATTTCAAAAGATCAACATCAGAGGCAAGACTATCAACTCTAGAAACAAGAATATCAATTTTATTGAGCTTTTCCTCAACAGATTTGTTAAAGGCAGTTTGTGTACTAATAAATTCTTTAAGCATGGCCTCAAGTCCAGGGGGTGTATTCCTATTATTGTTGTAAGAATTCCCATAAGAATTAGCATAACCGTTACCATTATTATAAGGATATGGCCTATAGTTATTACTAGAATTGTTCCGATAAGCATTGTTGTTGAAATTATTATTTTTAATGAAGTTTACATCAACATGTTCTTCTTGGGCAACCAATGAAGCTAATGGAACATTATTAGGATCAACATTAGTCCTATCATTCGCAAGCATAGACATAATAGCATCAACCTTATCATTCAAGGAAGAGGATTCTTCAACATGAATTTACCTTCTTACCTTGTGGAGCTCTTTCCGTGTGCCATTCGGAATAATTAACCATCATATTATCAAGGAGCTTTGTTGCTTCACCAAGAGTGATGGACATAAAGGTACCTCCAGCAGCTGAATCCAATAAATTTCGCGAAGAAAAATTTAGTCCCGCATAGAAGGTTTGGATGATCATCCAAGTAGTCGATCCATGGGTTGGGCAATTTTTAACCAGAGATTTCATTCTTTCCCAAGCTTGAGCAACATGTTCATTATCTAATTGTTTAAAATTCATTATGCTACTCCTCAAAGATATAATTTTAGCAGGGGGATAATATCTACCAATAAAAGCATCCTTGCATTTAGTCCATGAATCAATACTATTCTTAGGCAGAGATAGCAACCAATCTTTAGCTCTTCCTCTTAATGAGAAAGGGAACAATTTTAATTTTATAATGTCACCATCTACATCTTTATATTTTTGCATTTCACATAGTTCAACAAAATTATTGAGATGGGCAGCAGCATCATCGTAACTAACACTGTAAAATTGCTCTCGCATAACAAGATTTAGTAAAGCAGGTTTAATTTCAAAGAATTCCGCTGTAGTAGCAGGTGGAGCAATAGGTGTGCATAAGAAATCATTATTATTTGTGCTAGTGAAGTCACACAACTTAGTATTTTCAGGGTTGGCCATTTTAGCAACAGTAAATAAAGCAAGCTAGATAAAGTAAATGCAAGTAGACTAATTTTTTTTGTGTTTTCAATATAGCAAACAAGACAGTAAATAAAGTAAAGCTAGCAACTAATTTTTTTGTGTTTTTGATATAATGCAGCAAACAAAGTAGTAAATAAAATAAAGCAAGACAAAAACAAAGTAAAGAGATTGAGAAGTGGAGACTCCCCTTGCAGCGTGTCTTGATCTCCCCGGCAACGGCGCCAGAAATTTGCTTGATGCGCGTGGTTGACGTATTGTCTTTCGTTCGACACGCGTCCGTTGGGAACCCCAAGAGGAAGGTGTGATGCGCACAGCGGCAAGTTTCCCTCAGTAAGAAACCAAGGTTTAATCGGACCAGTAGGAGTCAAGAAGCACGTTGAAGGTTGATGGCGGCGGGATGTAGTGCGGCGCAACACCGCAGATTCCGGCGCCAACGTGGAACCCGCACAACACAACCAAAGTACTTTGCCCCAACGAAACAAGTGAGGTTGTCAATCTCACCGGCTTGCTGTAACAAAGGATTAACCGTATTGTGTGGAAGATGATTGTTTGCAGAGAAAACAGTAAAAACAAGTATTGCAGCAGATTTGTATTTCAAGTATTAAAGAATGGACCGGGGTCCACAGCTCACTAGAGGTGTCTCTCCCATAAGATAAAAGCATGTTGGGTGAACAAATTACAGTCGGGCAATTGACAAATAGAGAGAGCATAACAATGCACATACATGACATGATAAGTATAGTGAGATTTAATTGGGCATTACGACAAAGTACATAGACCGCCATCCAACCGCATCTATGCCTAAAAAGTCCACCTTCAGGTTATCATCCGAACCCCTCCAGCATTAAGTTGCTAAACAACAGACAATTGCATTAAGTATGGTGCGTAATGTAATCAACAACTACATCCTCGGACATAGCGCCAATGTTTTATCCCTAGTGGCAACAAGACAACACAACCTTAGAACTTTCTCGTCATCGTCCAGGTGTCAATGCAGGCATGAACCCACTATCGAGCATAAGTACTCCCGCTTGGAGTTAAAAGTAAAAACTTGGCCAGAGCCTCTACTAGAAACGGAGAGCATGCAAGATCATAAACAACACATGTATAATAACTTGATAATTAACATGACATAGTATTCTCTATCCATCGGATCCCGACAAACACAACATATAGAATTACATATAGATGATCTTGATCATGTTAGGCAGCTCACAAGATCTAACAATGAAGCACAATGAGGAGAAGACAACCATCTAGCTACCGCTATGGACCCATAGTCCAGGGGTAGACTACTCACTCATCACTCCGGAGGCGACCATGGCGGTGTAGAGTCCTCCGGGAGATGAATCCCCTCTCCGGCAGGGTGCCGGAGGCGATCTCCTGGATCCCCCGAGATGGGATCGGCGGTGACGGCGTCTCTGCAAGGTTTTCCGTATCGTGGCTCTCGGTACTGGGGGTTTCGTTACGGAGGCTTTAAGTAGGCGGAAGCGTAGGTCAAGAGGCGGCACGGGGGCCCCACACCACAGGGCCGCGCGGCCAAGGGGGGGGCCGCGCCGCCTAGGGTGTGGCCCCTCGTGGCCCCTCTTCGTCTCGTCTTCGGACTTCCGGAAGCTTCGTGGAAAAATAGGCCCCGGGCTTTGATTTCGTCCAATTCCGAGAATATTTCGTTACTAGGATTTCGAAACCAAAAACAGCAGTAAAACAAAGAATCGGCACTTCGGCATCTTGTTAATAGGTTAGTTCCAGAAAATGCACAAATATGACATAAAGTGTGCATAAAACATGTAGGTATCATCAATAATATGGCATAGAACATAAGAAATTATCGATACGTCGGAGACGTATCAGTCCACAGTTCACTAGAGGTGTCTCTCCATAAAGATAAATAACATGTTGGGTGAATAAATTACAGCTGGACAATTGGCAGAATAAAGACCATACATGACAAGATGATTACTATGAGATTTGTTTGGGCATTACAACATAATACATAGACCGTAATCCAACTGCGTCTATGACTAATAATCCACCTTCAGGTTATCATCCGAACCCCTTCCAGTATTAAGTTGCAAGCAACAGATTATGACATTAAGCAATGTGTGTAAAGTAAACAATAGAATTACCCTTAGATAAAGCATTGTTTTCTCCCTATTAGCAACAACACATCTACAATATTAGAAGTTATTGTCACTCTTCCAGATTACTAGAGGCACGAACCCACTATCGAGCATAATACTCCCTCTTGGAGTTACAAGCATATACTTGGCCAAAGCATCTACTAGCAACGGAGAGCATGCAAGATCACGACAAGTATATAATAAATCTCAACATAGTATTCAATATTCATCGGATCCTAGAAAACGCAACATGTAGCACTACATAAAGATGATCTTGATCATGATAGGCAGCTCAAAGATCTAAACATGAAGCATAAATTGGAGAAGAAAACCATCTAGATATTGCTATGGACCCGTAGTCCAGAGATGAACTACTCACTCTTTCACTTCGGAGGCGGGCATGGTGATGTAGAGGCCTCCGGTGATGATCTCCCTCTTCGGCACGGTGCCGGGAAGAGCTTCAGAACCCTCCCGAGCTAGGGTCGGCGATGGCGGCCGTGACGGAACTTTTCGTGGATGGAGGCTCAGGTATTTAGGCTTTTCCCGAGATCGAGAATAAATAGGCGGAAGGGCGAGATCGATGGACGCCTGTAATATCCCAGGTTTAGAGGCTACAAAATGAGAGAACACCAAAGTGTGTATTGCATTCATGCATAGAAAATCCAGGAAATTTTCGCGCTTTCAAATAAAACTTACCACAGTAACTGAAGTTTCACTTGACTTGCTGGAATGGAAGTAGATCATCAAGTCAAGCTGATAGGGCAAAGGTGTCCGATCTTTCGATGAGAGTATGATAACGTCGATTTGTTGGTGGAGTTCGTGCTTGACGATCCGACTACACGTGCAAAGCTCGTGCGCCAATGCAATCGCTAGGACAATCTCCGGGAGTTACCGATCTTGCGGATGCACGATCAGCCCGACCGACGAGGGTCTTAATTCCTACCTGAAATCGAGAACAAGTAAGAACTAATATTGCAATCAGAATATTGCGGATATGGATGAAAGCTTTATTGAATAAGGTGGGATTCCGAATAGTCGGTCTTGTTCTGGGCGTTGGCCTCAAAAGAAGTACACGAGAGTTGCAGCGATGGCTAACTTTTAATCTAATCAAAATCCGAGTCTAAACGTGACGGCTATGGGGGTATTTAAAGGAGGAAAAGGTGGGGTTTCGGCCAGCCATGCATATGGTGGCCGAACCAAACCCTAGAAGGCCTTTCCCCCTTCAATACGGACTCTAAAAAGTGGCTGACTTAAATCCTGCGAAAATTACATGGGCCTGGCCCAAAACTAAAGGTGTCGCAGCACCAAGAACTCATGTGGACGAAATTATGAAGTGGAGAACTTGATATTTCGTCCATGTCTTCATCTCCAATTATGGTGGCTTCAAAGTTCTGAAATCTCCACTCGCAGCGTCTTCTTCAATCCTCATATGTTTGCTGCCATCTCCTCCATGTGTGATCATGCTCCAATGCTTGTCCCTCTCATCCATGCTAGGTCCATCATTCCTAAGAGTAACAAACACATCTGATTTAGGCAGCATCATATTCTCATGTATGTGAGGAATAGTTCCAAGGAACGAAAGTACCTGATAGTTAAGTTGTTTGGCACGAGCTCGAGTGATCGGTCCTTGAATTTGTGTGGCTGTAGGTACAGCGGTTGTATCAATAGATGGGATGTCCTCATCACAAGCGCTATAAACTTCACTTTGATCTTTGCTAAAACCCTGTTTTGGGTAGAGATGATTTGATCTATGGACTAGATCAAATGGGATTAGCCTTACTATCACAACACCTTAAGTGAGGATCAAATACCAAATCCTGTAAAGGATCATAGTATGGTATTCCTTACAACAACACATTCTTTAAGAATCAAGCCCTAACTTATTAACACTTAAAAGTTAGCAACTACCTTTGTGTGTAATTTAATTCACTTCTAAACTTATTACCAAATAAGGTAAACCACAGGGTCTAAAGTGCATAAAATCCCGGAAATTCAATTCGGCTCCAGGGTGCGTATGCTCCCTATACCGAAAAATTATATTTCGAGTTGTCGAAAAATTTTGACAAAAAATTCTACATGTACATCTCCATAATATATGTGCATTCCTCAAGTTTCGGGAAAAATCAATATTTTTTGTGGTCTATGTAAAAAAGAGAAAATTTACCTTGTAAAAAACATTATTTTTAGCACTGAGTTTTGTCTTTTTTACACACGTCACATGACAAGTCCATTTTTTATGAAACAACTTTGTGAGCGCGTAGCACGTGAAAATGTACGTGCGAATTTTTTATTTCAATTTTTTTGAAATTAAAAATATGTGTAAGATGAATTTTAAAATAAAGGGAGCATATGCTCCCATGTTCCAAAACACCACTCCCAAGAAAGCCACACATCCTTATTTAAATCATAACTTATTAAATATATGGAATATCATAAAACTAAATCCGTTTGCATTACGAATAATAGTTCAAACTATTTGAATAAAACTATATGAGTATTTTGAAACTCATATGATCATGCCTTGGTGAATTCAAACACCAACTATCCAAAATTGACAAATAACCCTCAGCCTTGACCTTTTGACCTATATTATAACATAAATCCAATCATACATGATATGGTGCACTATTCACAAGTATAAAAGCATTCACAAGATATTTAGTAACAAATGCCACTTGGCTATCAAAAAATAAATCATATGAGAGGATAATGATCATGCCACATTGGATGAAAATATCTACATGACCTGCATCCCAAGCTTTGCCACCTCATGCTCAAAGGATTGCTATGGATGAGGGCATGATAACCAAGCACCTTACTCATCAAACCAAAACAAGAGTCACCCACCTATGTGTCATGATACTAGAGCTTGCCCAAGCCTATAAAAGGAGCCACATCCTTCATCCATTTGATCATCTTGTAGCATGATACAAGGAAACAAACACATAGAGCCACTCCATGTGCATTAGCTAGGATCAAGATGAAGAAGCTAGGAGGTGGAGGCATACCACAAGATGCAGGTTTATCAGATTTCCAGAAGAACAAGCTACATAAGATACCAAGGTAGAATTCTTAGACAAACCATATAGTTACAAGATCATATCATCATATTTTGAGTAGAGCCCTAGGATGTGTCAAGGTATTGAGAAGTGAGAGAAGTGATAATACTAACCATACCCATGCCCATACAAGAATACTAGAGTAGTGCTAATCCTAGTTGTTCAAGACAACATTTGATCTTGGAGGTGAAAATCCTATTCCAATAACAATACCTTAGTAAACCAATTCCATAATCATCACAACTTGGTAGTGATCATAAACCCTAAGAATCTAGGAGGAGTGTTATGAGAGGAATAATAAAGAGAGATTAGTGAGGAATAAGTTGATCATGTCTAATGCATGATCATGCTTTGTAGATATACATGATATATAAGATAAACCTATGTGATAAGTAGATACCATCCATCACATAAAATGATAGGTAAAACCCTAGCCAATTAAATATAACTGTAGCCTATGCTTAATCCCAGTTGTGTATCACTTGGGTGATCACAACTAAAATCCTAGATCCCAATTAAGTTCCAATACATGTATCACTTGGAATTATAAGTAGAACCATGCCATACCTCATGCCTATTTATACTTCAATTTAGTGAAGCTTATGCAAAACCCTAAACCCTTTCACATAGGATCCACTTTAGAATAAAATAAAATGCCTTAACTTGTGTATCATGGATCACAAGTAGAAACCAAGTCAGTTATACTTAAGCTTAAATGATAGTTAAGTGATTAGAGTGAAACCAATATCCAATTCTATTTTTGCCTTCCAAGTAACTTGTTTAGCTAACCAAATAAAGTAGTGTTCTATAAAAAAGAACCACCATATCAACAATTGAATTAACCATGAGCATAGGATCTATCCTAAATAATTTAAGCTAAAGTTTGTTAATTAAGATTAGAGATTATAGAGTTTATTGATACGTCTCAAACGTATCTATAATTTCTTATGTTCCATGCTACTTTTATGATGATACTCACATGTTTTATACACATTATATGTCATTATTATGCATTTTCCGGCACTAACCTATTGACGAGATGCCGAAGAGCCGATTGTCTGTTTTCTCGCTGTTTTGGTTTCGGAAATCCTAGTAAGGAAATATTCTCGGAATTGGACGAAATCAACGCCCGAGGGCTTATTTTTCCACGAAGCTTCCAGAAGACCGAGGGAGAAACGAAGTGGGGCCACGGGGCGCCGCCACACTAGGGCGGCGCGGCCTAGGGGGGCCGCGCGGCCCTAGCGTGTGGGGCCCCCGTGACTCCTCCGACTCCGACCTTCCGCCTACTTAAAGCCTTCGTCGCGAAACCCTCTGTACCGAGAGCCACGATACGGAAAACCTTCCAGAGACGCTGCCGCCGCCAATTCCATCTCGGGGGATTCAGGAGATCGCCTCCGGCACCCTGCCGGAGAGGGGAATCATCTCCCGGAGGGCTCTTCATCGCCATGATCGCCTCCGGATCGATGTGTGAGTAGTTCACCCCTGGACTATGGGTCCATAGCAGTAGCTAGTTGGTTGTCTTCTCCTCATTGTGCTATCATGTTAGATCTTGTGAGCTGCCTATCATGATCAAGATCATCTATTTGTAATCCTATATGTTGTGTTTGTTGGGATCTGATGAATATTGAATACTATGTCAAGTTGATTATCAATCTATCATATATGTTGTTTATGGTCTTACATGCTCTCCGTTGCTAGTAGAGGCTCTGGCCAAGTTGATACTTGTAACTCCAAGAGGGAGTATTTATGCTCGATAGTGGGTTCATGCCTCCATTGAATGCTGGGAGTGACAACAACCTCTAAGGTTGTGGATGTGCTGTTGCCACTAGGGATAAAATATCGATGCTTTATCTAAGGATATTTGTGTTGATTACATTACGCACCATACTTAATGCAATTGTCTCGTTGTTTGCAACTTAATACTGGAAGGGGTTCGGATGATAACCCGAAAGTGGACTTTTAGGCATAGATGCATGCTGGATAGCGGTCTATGTACTTTGTCGTAATGCCCTGATTAAATCTCATAGTACTCATCATGATATATGTATGTGCATTGTTATGCCTTCTTTATTTGTCAATTGCCCAACTGTAATTTGTTCACCCAACATGCATTTATCTTATGGGAGAGACACCACTAGTGAACTGTGGACCCCGGTCCATTCTTTACATCCTAAATACAATCTACGCAATTGTTCTTTACTTGTTCTTCACAAACAAACATCATCATCCACACTATACATCTAATCCTTTGTTTACAGCAAGCCGGTGAGATTGACAACCTCACTGTTACGTTGGGGCAAAGTACTTTGATTGTGTTGTGCAGGTTCCACGTTGGCGCCGGAATCGCTGGTGTTGCGCCGCACTACACTCCGTCACCAACAACCTTCACGTGTTGCTTGACTCCTACTGGTTCGATAACCTTGGTTTCATACTGAGGGAAAACTCGCTGTTGTACGCATCAACACCTTCCTCTTGGGGTTCCCAACAGACGTGTGTCAACTGCACGCCAGCATTTATCCAACCACTTTTCCAAATCCTTAGAAATCACTATCCACATAAAATCATAAACCAACCTCATCCTCATTACCACTTATTTTTAAAAAGTCTAGCCCTAATTAAATAAACATGAATAACCAATGTGGTTAAGCACTCTAGTAAAATCTAATACTATGTTTACCATGCCTAGGTTATGAATTTTGAAGTCACTTAAACAGAATTAGTTACTAAATTAAAAAGGAATTGAGATAAATATTTTAACCATATCTATTTTATGTTTACCTCACTAAAACTCCAATTATAATCAAATATTAAACATCTTGTTAAACAACAAAACTATGCGAGTGAGCATAATTGTCAAATTGTATTGATATTCAAATATTTTAGAACCCGCAAACAACATAGAATTCAAATCAGATTCAAATAACAAATTTAAAACAGGAAAATAAAATAGAAAAGAGAGAAGAGAGAGAGGAGCTTACTCGGTGGACCGCAGCAGCCCACAGAGCAGCCCACGTCGAAGCCCAGCCCACGAACTAAGCAGCCCAGACCACCGTACCGGTTCGGCGAGAAAGAAAAGCGAGCCTTTCTTCTTCCTCAGCGTCGACAGCGCACAGGAGCTTCGCGGCCACGTCGTCGTTGCCGATAGGGATAACCCTGGATGCCAAGACCATGCCCAACACTCAATTCAAGTTGCACCGAGTCTGTGTGATCCAAAGTTCACCAAGATTCGTGCCCTAACCGTGTGCGTCGTCGTCGCATCTCCACCTCTGTCGCCGGCGAGACAACGTTTCCGATCACCACGAGCTCTATAAATAGACAAGCAGAAGCTCCTCGCAACCCTAGTTCCGCACCACCTCTTCTCACTCTCTCTCCATCTCTCAAACTCTCACATTCATCCGTGCTAGGTCGCCGGTGTCGAGCACGACACCGTCGACTTGGGGCACCCCGGAGTCCATGAAGTGGATGAGGAGAAGCGTCGTGTCTCAAGGAGCATCCTCGTGGAAGGAATTGAGGAGAGGAGGTCTCAGCTGGCGTCAAACGACCGTTCCCTTTCATCGGCATCCCGCAGGAAAATGAAGATCGTTGTCGTTCTCGTCTCCGGCGGACTTCGTCGAGCATATGGGAAGCATCAAGGTGAGCAGGCGCGTCGAATGAGCTATTCCTTGCTTCCTAAAGTTCATCCTAGCTAGTTCGTATGTTGGCCGGAGTGCGCTGCCGCAGTAGAGCTCGCCGGAGTTAGCTCAGGTGATCCCCTCGCAAAACCATCACCACCACCAACCTCAGCGTGTCGAGGAGGTTCGAAAACCACTAGTAGTCCGTCCCGGGAGGCTGTTAATCGGCGGCACCGTCGTGCGCTGCCCACCGGCGTTTAACCGCCGGCAATGCCAACATGGCATGTGGGGTTTCCTGGTGTCGTTGACTGGTCGTTGCCCGCGTGGCAACTGACCCAGTCAATGGCCCCACTAGTCAGTGACTGTGGCTTGAACTAAATCGGTATCTTGTATTTTTCTATTTAGTTAAAAACCAGTAAATAACTGAAACTTTGTAGAAATAAATAAAAGGGATTTCTATTTTCGTGCCCTCGGGTCCTTAGTTTTGCTCAGTTTTCCCCAGCTCCTTAGTTTTTCCTCAGTTTTCCCCAAGTCCTTGTTTGAAACGCGCAGAAGCAGCTCAGACAGCAGGATTCCCGTTTAGTTGACCGTTCCGTGCTGACGTGTGGGGCCGCGTGCTGTGGGCCCGCGTCGCGTGGGGCTGGTAGAAAGGGACCGCGTGGGACAGGACGAGATAGCGTTTGGTTGCACGTGAGCAGGAGCTGGGTTTTGTCTCTCTCGGCCCAAATTGGCATTTTCCCTTTTAAGAGTACCTTTTCCGCCTCCTTCTCTCTGCCTTTTTTCACCTAATTAGTATCAAATCTAGAGAAGCTTGCATTTCTGTCTTTCTTCAATTATTATTTGTGCCTTTTGGCCCTCGTTGTTTGCCCAATATGGCAGCAAATCTAGTAGGGACCCCAATCTAGTACTCCATCTGGTCCATATGTATGTAGTTAAATCTAGAAGCAAATCTACGAGGAATGTACGATAAATTCACACGGTCATATAGTAGAATAGGGATAGATAATAGGGATCCCTCCCTAGATAATAAGCTGCATACGGCAGCCAAACATAGTAACGAGTTCGAGGTTCTTCACGAGCACCATCATACTAACAACATAACAACAAGGGATCCCTAGCTAACAACAAAGGGATCCCAACAACAAAATGGAGGAGGCGAGCAGCAGCACGTCCGGGACTCCGCCTACCCCATCCGCCTCTGCCTCCACTTGTTGCTCCCCTTGGGAGCCTTGGGCTTGAGCGGAGGCATGCGCCCGGCGGAGATCTCCACCCGCTGAATGCTGCGGAGGTGCATGCCGAGTGCCATGTGCTTGGCGCGGAAGGAGTGGGGGTTCACCGACGCGCCGACCTTGGGGTTGGTGTTGCCGATGTTCTCGGCATGCGTGAGGAGGCAGTTGAAGTTAGTGCCGCCGAGCCTCCTAATGCAGAAGGGGCACCTATAGACACCCTTGGCGAAGTAGGAGATGTACTGGCCGACCTGCAGCCTCCACAGCACCTGGCGAGTCTTGATGTCATGGTGCTCGTCGTCGCTACCGATGTCGCTGCCAGACAGCTGATCCATATCAAACGGGAACTATTAGTGAATGAGTTGCAACGATGACTAACGTGCATGATAACAAAGTTAGGAAAAATAGAGGCAGCCTCAGTTAGAGTGGACACGATTATATGTCTACAGGGATGTAGTCAGCGAACCAAAGCTCATGCACAACAGATTTGTACACAGAAATGGTTCGCTGAACCCTCCCTGTAAAAATCTGTGCCCACCGATTCATCATAGGCAAAGAAACAGATTCCAGATCTGAACTTGAACACATTCTAGATTATTTGCAAAATTAAACGGTTGATATCTTTTGATTCGTGCATAAAATAACTGATTGAGATCCTATGATTACTTGCATAAATTAACTGATTGAGATACCATTATTACTTGCATAAATTAACCGAATGGCCGAACCCCAAATCTTAAACGAAATCAAGGAGGGATCAAAGCAAAATGGAATAAAATCAGCGCAAATATTAGCCCAATACTCATCCATCCACAGATCCATCTACACCAGCAAAAATATGGTTCAAAAAGGAATGGGGAACAAAAAAGCAAGCAAACCGTAGTTACCTCGTTCCATGCGTCCTCCATGGAGGTGTCGTAGGGGTTCGGGGGCAGGACGTACGACACATACTCGTAGGGGTCATATCCCGGCGGGATCTGACCGCGACCGGTGGCAGCAGCCTCCGATGCACCGGCGGAGGAGGCGGCGACGTCCGTTGAGGGGACGGAGGCGACGTCCATTGAGGGGACGGCATCGAAGAGGGAGGCGTCGCGCTTGGAGCCGACGGCGCCGTGGACGATGGGATTGGCATTCTCCTTGTCCATCTCGCCGGCAGAGGAGAGGGAGAGGGAGAGGGTTTTTTGCTTTGGAGAAGATGATGGGACGTGAGAGAGGCGGCGTTGCGTGGGCGAGTGAGAGTGACAGAGATAGTGGGAGGAGGCGTCTATAAAGGCGAGGGGTGGTTAATGCGACCCGCGTCCTACGCGTCCACCGCTGCACGTCTGCACATCTTGGACTTCTGGAATGCGACACGCGTCCACGATTGCACGTCTTCGACTTCTGCACCGCGACCCACGTCTACGCGTCAACAATTGCACGTCTTCCATTTCTGCACCGCAACACGCGTCCTCGAGTCTAACCCTGGAAATTTAGATATACTCAGGTATAACCTCGAGTATTATACTAGCATTTTTTGTGTGTTCAGTTTTCCCCTTGAGTGATAATATTGGCTAGTGCAATATGCTCAGTTTTACCCTCAAGTGGCTGGTCAACAGACAGTCAACAAATGGGATTAACTAGTTAAATTAGTCATTTAATTTGCAAAAAATTCCAAAAAATAGTGGCACATACTCATGGAGTATTTACCACAAATTACCAGTTCTCAAAACATAGATAAGTCATAGATAAATCAAGTTCTACCACAAATTGCCACTTCTCAAAGGCCTTCTCAAATCACCTAGTAGCTATGAAGGTGCATGGTTTTCCACAATAAGCCCTTCCCAAAACAGCTTTCCCCAAAACATACTTTGTCTAAATGAGGCCAAAATTCTCACACTCATGTATATTTGTATTGCAAATAGTTTGAGATAGGCCAAGATGGGTTTCATTGTACAAAACACGTATTCTCCATTTTTTAAATCTCATATTTGAATCCCTTAGTCTGTTTATTACATAGGTGCCCTTGGTTTCTTGATACTACTCAGTTTTGCCCTCTCCCTCCACAAATTCTCTCACACGTGCAACATTGCCCTGATTGGTCTAGCCCATGTCACGCGGATCGTGCCCGCCGACCGTTGATCGTATGATCTAACGGGCAGGATAACCCCTCTCTCTTTCTATCGGCGGTTACCTTCCACTCTCTAAGTATGCTAAAGGGCGGTTTTCTGTATTCATTTTCGCGCGCTAAAAATTATAAACTCTTTTAGGCATTACTTTTCACGCAAAAAATGATAAACCATCACCGATTTGTGGTAGCCATTAATTTTCACGCAAAAAATGATAAACCATCACCGATTTGTTGTAGCCATTAATTTTCACGAAAAAAATGATAAACCATCACCGATTTGTTGTATCCATTACTTTTCACGCAAAAAATGATAAACCATCACCGATTTCTTGTAGCCATTACTATTCACGGTAAAAATGATAAATGAACCAATCTATCTATCTCTGTATTTGAAGTTTGGAAGGGTTCACCATCTACTTATGTTAACTTTCGAGGTTTTGACCTGAAAACAAATGGGTATTATGAAGGGAAATAAAATTTCAAAAAAATGTAAAAATGAAACAATCTACCTATCTTTGTATAGAAGATTGTCTGTATGATTTTTGAGGTCATTTAGAGAAGGTAGAAAAAATCCCTTTTGAGAAGGTCGAAAAAACCTAACTTGTTACAAAAGCTGGTTTCAGTGAGACCTAACCAAATTTGGCATACATTATGCCATATCTATAACAACAAGGAATATCTAAAAGGGAAAGTTTCACCAAATTTGAAATTTAGGGCGAAAATGATGCCATACATGATGCTGTTTTTCGAGGTTTTGACCTGAAAATCAATTGGGTATTATAAAGGGAAATAAAAAGTTCGAAAAATGTAAAAATGAAACAATCTATCTATCTATGTATAGAAGATCAGTCTGTATGAAATTTGAGGTCATTTAGAGAAGGTAGAATAAATCACCTTGTTACAAAAGCTGGTTTCGGTGAGACGAAACGGCATGCGTTTAAGCAAAGTGATTTTTTCGAACATCTCCAAATGACCCCAAATTTGCCATACATGATGCCATACGTGTAACAACAAGGAACCCTATCTAAAAAGTGTCAAAAAAGTTTGCCCAACCGTATAGCTCTATCAAAAAGAACCTCACCATGGCGCTAGTGTAATTTTGGGCTTAGTTACAAACTTTCTTTACCTAACCTTCAACACGAAACTTGTTTCAAATCACTTTTGGCGTACAAGAAACAAATCCCACCTTGATTCGAGCACCACAGCCTCCAAACGATGCCGATGCCGATATCGGCATGGTCGGAACGGCTATGCTCGCCGCCATCGCTAGGTCACCGTCGGGATGCACCCTCAATCCCATCCCCTCATTCGATCACTGACACACCAGAGATACCGCCGAGGCCAATGCCGAACGTACATGCTGATGCCAATGCCGAACATGCATGCACGCCACTGTGGGCACGGCCACGCCGCCCCGCTATGCTGGACGCCACAGACCACCGCGAGGTCTTTCCCTTCGCCACCACACTCTTCTAGCACCCATCTATACACGCCAGAAAGGAGAGACACTAGTTTTCTCTACATTGCTCGCGTTCGTGTCGGACACGGTCAATCAAAGTTTTGAGGTAGTCGTCGATGTCGTCGACCATTTCTTCTCTTCTTTGCATGGTTAAACGCGTCTAGTTCATATATATCTAATACGTCTGGTCTCGCCTCATGCAGTTCTTTGTGGACGTCGATCTCATCTCGGCACCCCGCAGGCCACCTCCTCCGTGCCATCGTTGTAGATCTCCGTTTAAAAATATATTCCTACCCGTGTATTGCCCCTTGTATCAGCGCCATGGCCCACTTGTCATTCGATATACCGAAGCCCCACTCGTGCGCGTTTTGGTCAGGGATACATCGATGCTTACGGTCAAACAAAGATGGATGGTCTGACGTGTCTTTGCGGGCTTGATACGTCTCCGACGTATCGATAATTTCTTATGTTCCATGCCACATTATTGATGATATCTACATGTTTTATGCATACTTTATGTGTTTTCCGGAACTAACCTATTGACGAGATGCCGAAGTGCCAGTTCCTGTTTTCTGCTGTTTTTGGTTTCAGAAATCCTAGTAAGGAAATATTCTCGGAATTGGACGAAATCAACGCCCAGGGTCCTATTTTTCCACGAAGCTTCCAGAAGACCGAAGAGGAAATGAAGTGGGGCCACGAGGCGACGACACAACAAGGCGGCGCGGCCTGGGCTTGGGCCGCGCCGGCCTATTGTGTGGCCACCTCGTGTGGCCCCCTGACCTGCCCTTCCGCCTACTTAAAGCCTCCGTCGCGAAAACCCTACGACGTTCGACGAAACCAGAGAAAACCTTCCAGAGCCGCCGCCATCGCGAAGCCAAGATCTGGGGGACAGGAGTCTCTGTTCCGGCACGCCGCCGGGACGGGGAAGTGCCCCCGGAAGGCTTCTCCATCGACACCACCGCCATCTTCATCAACGCTGCTGTCTCCCATGAGGAGGGAGTAGTTCTCCATCGAGGCTCGGGGCTGTACCGGTAGCTATGTGGTTCATCTCTCTCCTATGTACTTCAATACAATAATCTCATGAGCTGCCTTACATGATTGAGATTCGTATGATGATGCTTGTAATCTAGATGTCATTATGCTAGTCAAGTGGATTTTACTTATGTGATCTCCGGAGACTCCTTGTCCCACGTGTGTAAAGGTGACAAGTGTGTGCACCGTGTGGGTCTCTTAGGCTATATTTCACAGAATACTTATTCACTGTTATGAATGGCATAGTGAAGTGCTTATTTATATCTCTTTATGATTGCAATGTGTTTTGTATCACAATTTATCTGTGTGCTACTCTAGTGATGTTATTAAATTAGTTTATTCCTCCTGCACGGTGTAATGGTGACAGTGTGTGCATCGTGTAGTACTTGGCGTGGGCTATGATTGTGATCTCTTGTAGATTATGAAGTTAACTATTGCTATGATAGTATTGATGTGATCTATTCCTCCTTTCGTAGTGTGAAGGTGACAGTGTGCATGCTATGTTAGTACTTGGTTTGGTTATGTTGATTTGTTATGCACTCTAAGGTTATTTAAACATGAATATCGAATATTGTGGAGCTTGTTAACTACGGCATTGAGGGTTCGTGTAATCCTACACAGTTAGTGGTGTTCATCATCCAACAAGAGGGTGTAGAGTCTAGCATCTATCTATTTATTCTGTTATGTGATCAATGTTGAGAGTGTCCACTAGTGAAAGTATGATCCCTAGGCCTTGTTCCTAAATACTGCTATCGCTGCTTGTTTACTATTTTACTGCATCTTTACTTCCTGCAATATTACTACCATCAACTGCACGCCAGCAAGCACTTTTCTGGCGCCGTTACTACTGCTCATATTCATTCATACCACTTGTATTTCACTATCTCTTCGCCGAACTAGTGCACCTATTAGGTGTGTTGGGGACACAAGAGACTTCTTGCTTTGTGGTTGCGGGGTTGCATGAGAGGGATATCTTTGACCTCTTCCTCCCCGAGTTCGATAAACCTTGGGTGATCCACTTAAGGGAAACTTGCTTGCTGTTCTACAAACCTCTGCTCTTGGAGGCCCAACACTGTCTACAAGAATAGAAGCACCCGTAGACATCAAGCTATTTTCTGGCGCCGTTGCCGGGGAGGAAAGGTAAAAGGCACTCATACTTCGGTCCCAGGTAAAGTACTTTTCTGTTGCCGTTGTGTGTGTGTTCGAAGCTATTTCCTTTAGATCCTGCAATTGCATCTTTTTGTTTCTTGTTTACACTAGTTTGGCATAATGGACAACAATGAGCTTCTTATTCTATTTCCTGATTTAAGACATGGATGGTTTGATGCGAAAATTAAAAAACCTATGGAACATATTAGTATGAACGCTTTGAACACCATTGTTGCTAATGATATAGAAAGTTCTAAGCTTGGGGAAGCTGGTTTTGATGAGCATGATCTTTTTAGTCCCCCAAGCATTGAGGAGAAAATTTACTTTGATGATATTTTGCCTCCTATTTATGATGATTATAATGATAGTAGTCTTTTAGTACCGCTCTGTTATGGAGGATAAATTTGATTATGATTACAATATGCCTCCTATATTTGATGATGAAAATAATAATGATAGCTACTTTGTTGAATTTGCTCCCACTATTACTAATAAAATTGATTATGCTTATGTTGGGAGTAGTAATAATTTTATGCATGAGACTCATGATAAGAATGCTTTATGTGATAGTTATATTGTTGAGTTTGCTCATGATTCCACTGAAAGTTATTATGAGAGAGGAAAATATGGTTGTAGAAATTTTCATGTTACTAAAATGCCTCTCTATGTGCTGAAATTTTTGAAGCTACACTTGTTCTATCTTCCTATGCTTGTTACTTTGCTCCTCATGAACTTGTTTATTTACAAGATTCCTTTTCATAGGAAGCATGTTAGGCTTAAATTTGTTTTGAATTTGCCTCTTGATGCTCTCTTTTTCTTCAACTACTATTTCTTGCGAGTGCATCATTAAAACTGCTGAGCCCATCTTAATGACTATAAAGAAAGAACTTCTTGGGAGATAACCCATGTGTTTATTTTGCTACAGTACTTTTATTTTGTATTTGTGTCTTGGAAGTTGTTACTACTGTAGCAACCTCTCCTTATCTTAGTTTTATGCCTAGTTGTACCAAGTAAAGTCTTTGATAGTAAGGTTCATACTAGATTTGGATTACTGCGCAGAAACAGATTTCTTTGCTGTCACGAATCTGGGCCTAATTCCCTGTAGGTAACTCAGAAAATTATGACAATTTACGTGAGTGATCCTCAGATATGTACGCAACTTTCATTAAATTTGAGCATTTTCATGTGAGCAAGTCTGGTGCCTCAATAAAATTCGTCTTTACGGACTGTTCTGTTTTGACAGATTCTGCCTTTTATTTCGCATTGCTTCTTTCGCTGTGTTGGGTGGATTTCTTTGTTCCATTACCTTCCGAGTAGCTTTGGGCAATGTCCGGAAGTGTTAAGAATGATTGTGTCACCTCTGAACATGTGAGTTTTTGATTATGCACTAACCCTCTAATGAGTTTGCTTTGAGTTTGGTGTGGAGGAAGTTTTCAAGGGTCAAGAGAGGAGGATGATATACTATGATCAAGAAGAGTGAAGAGTCTAAGCTTGGGGATGCCCCGTGGTTCATCCCTGCATATTTTAAGAAGACTCAAGCATCTAAGCTTGGGGATGCCCAAGGCATCCCCTTCTTCATCGACAACTTATCAGGTCACTTCTCTTGAAACTATATTTTTATTCGGTCACATCTTATGTGCTTTGCTTGGAGCGTCGGTTTGTTTTTTTTGTTTTGTTTGAATAAAATGGATCCTAGCATTCATTGTGTGGGAGAGAGACACGCTCGCTCCGCTGTTGCATATGGACAATATGTCCTTAGGCTTTACTCATAGTATTCATGGCGAAGGTTGAATCTTCTTCGTTAAATTGTTATATGGTTGGAATCGGGAAATGCTACATGTAGTAATTCTAAAATGTCTTGAATAATTTGATTCTTCTCAATTGTTATGCTCATGTTTAAGCTCTTGCATCATATACTTTTCACCCATTAATGAAGAAACACCTAGAGCTTGCTAAATTTTGTTTGCATATTTGGTCTCTCTAAAGTCTAGATAATTTCTAGTATTGAGTTTTGAACAACAAGGAAGACGGTGTAGAGTCTTATAATGTTTACAATATGTCTTTTATGTGAGTTTTGCTGCACCGGTTCATCCTTGTGTTTGTTTCAAATAACCTTGCTAGCCTAAACCTTGTATCGAGAGGGAATACTTCTCATGCATCCAAAATCCTTGAGCCAACCACTATGCCATTTCTGTCCACCATACCTACCTAGCTACTACATGGTATTTCTCCGCCATTCCAAAGTGATTGCTTGAGTGCTACCTTTAAAATTTCCATTCTTTACCTTTGCAATAGATAGCTCATGGGACAAATAGCTTAAAAACTATTGTGGTATTGAATATGTACTTATGCACTTTATCTCTTATTAAGTTGCTTGTTGTGCGATAACCATGTTTTCTGGGGACGCCATCAACTACTCTTTGTTGAATATCATGTGAGTTGCTATGCATGTTCGTCTTGTCTGAAGTAAGGGAGATTTACCACTCATTTAATGGTTAGAGCATGCATAATGTTAGAGAAGAACATTGGGCCGCTAACTAAAGCCATGAATCATGGTGGAAGTTTCAGTTTTGGACAAATATCCTCAATCTCATATGAGAACATTAATTGTTGCTAATTGCTTATGCATTAAAGAGGAGTCCATTATCTCGTTGTCTATGTTGTCCCGGTATGGATGTCTAAGTTGAGAATAATCAAAAGCGAGAAATCCAATGCGAGCTTTCTCCTTAGACCTTTGTACAAGCGGCATAGAGGTACCCCTTTGTGACACTTGGTTAAAACATGTGTATTGCGATGATGATCCTGGTAATCCAAGCTAATTAGGACAAGGTGCGGGCACTATTAGTATACTATGCATGAGGCTTGCAACTTGTAAGATATAATTTACATAACACATATGCTTTATTACTACCGTTGACAAAATTGTTTCTTGCTCTCAAAACCAAAGCTATAGCACAAATATAGCAATCAATGCTTTCCTCTGCGAAGGGCCATTCTTCTACTTTTATGTTGAGTCAGTTTACCCATTTCTCTCTATCTTGGAAGCAAACACTTGTGTTAACTGTGCATTGATTCTTACATACTGGCTTATTGCACTTGTTATATTGCTTTACATTGACAATATCCATGAGATATACATGTTATAAGTTGAAAGCAACCGCTGAAACTTAATCTTCCTTTGTGTTGCTTCAATACCTTTACTATGAATTTATTGCTTCATGAGTTAACTCTTATGCAAGACTTATTGATGCTTGTCTTGAAAGTACTATTCATGAAAAGTCTTTGCTTTATGATTCAGTTGTTTACTCATGTCATTACCATTGATTTGATCGCTGCATTCATTACATGTGTTTACAATAGTATGATCAAGGTTATGATGGCATGTCACTCCAGAAATTATCTTTGTTATCGTTTACTGCTCGGGACGAGCGAGAACTAAGCTTGGGGATGCTGATACGTCTCAGACGTATCGATAATTTCTTATGTTCCATGCCACATTATTGATGATATCTACATGTTTTATGCATACTTTATGTCATATTTATGCGTTTTCCGGAACTAACCTATTGACGAGATGCCGAAGGGCCAGATTCTGTTGTTCTACTTGTTTTTGGTTCCGAAATCCTAGTAAGGAAATATTCTCGGAATCGGACGAAATCAATGCCCAGCATCCTATTTTTCCATGAAGCTTCCAGAACACCCGAGAGCCACCAGAGGGGAGCCCTGGTGGGCCCAGATGATAGGGCGGCGCGGCCAGGGCTCTACGTGGCCCCACTAGTCAGAAGATAACGGTCAACCGTCGGGCAACCGGCCGTTACAGCACCTGTGATGGTTTCAGACAAGGTCTTGGGGAAAACTCAGGAAAAACTATGTAGCTGGGGAAAACTGAGCACAACTAAGGAACCGAGGGCACGAAAATATAAATTCCTAAATAAAATTCATTTTTGCTCAGAAAAATATGAGTAATATATCAAAATGCTCACAAAAATAAATCATACTCAATAAAAATATAAATTAAAAATGTGTGTCAAAATAAAAATTCAATTATTTTTAACTTTGTTAATTATGCTTTTTCATTTGTTTTAAATACAATTTGAATTAATAATATCTAATCAGTAAGTAAATAAAATGTTAAGATTGACTTTCTTTTTCATATTTCATTAACTAAATTATTAGTAGTATTTTTATAAACCCTAAAGTGCAAATTACCATTTACCATTTTCTTTAGATAATAATAAAGAAAGAAAATATTAAAGGCTAATATTATTTTGGTATTTCAAAACTTGTTTACTTAAACATCTTTAGTTAACAAATTAAGTGTTTTAAAACCTAATAATAATTATAAAACCCCAATTCCTAAATGAAACCCTAAGTAGTATTTATCTTGAATATTAAATCATTTAAAATTAATAAAATGTTAAGTCCATTATTAATTTATTTCAAAGTAGTTAATAACTTCAAATCCACTACCAATCATTATTTTAAGAATTGTATCATAATTTAGAAACCCTAATTCTACTATAAGTAAGAACCTTGATTCCATTATTTATGTGATCATCCCAAATCGTTTTAACTCTAAAACCTTAGTTGTTTATCACATGTGATCCTATGAACTTCATCTTTACCTATAGAAACTTAATAAGCAACAGATGGATGCATGCTCATGAACCACGAAAATAAAACCAACTCACATAAAGTCATCATTTCAAGCCCTTATTCTTGAATAAACCTTGTATGATTCACTAGTGCCATCTAGGTGTAAACCCTAGCTTATTACTCTCATATTAGCACCATTGATCACCATTCCTAAATACCACCTCAGTGGAATCAACCTTAACTATCATTATCTAGTTGAACCATGGTGATCAATCATAATATCAACTTGTGTAGTAATTCACATCGCATGTTCCTATTCAACTAAACCCTATTTAGGAAATAATAAACCATCTAGCGTAGGAACACATTATTAATTACTTAGTGAAGCAAATGAGATGTCATAGTAAACCCTAATATCTAACTCATAGCACCATCTTGTTGACATCCTTTGATATGATAACCATAATCAACCATAGTAATAAACATGCCAATACTTGCCGCATATAAACCCATTCTACTTAAGAACCCCACTAGTCCCTAATAATGAACTAAATGAACCCAATAGTAAACCCTAGAAGCACTTAGCTCCAATTTATAGTAGTTCTTATTCTTATTTATTCTGTTATTCAAAAGTTATTCTTTTGGAGTAAATTCAACAAACCATAGAAGCCCTAGTTCTTATTTGAAATACTTATTACTTCTTATTAAACATGTTCTTCAAAAGTTATTCTTTTGAAGTATAATATATGTAATAATCAACCATGCACCATAGAACTTAAAATTGACAACTGCTCTTTACATATTACTCAAATACAATTCCTTTATGTGTATGCTTGTTATGATGCATTATATTACTTGTTTATGCTATTCATATCACCAAATCCTAATAAGAACCTTGTTTGAGAACCATTCTAAAAGTGCAACACACCCTAAAGAAATCTCTACAACTCATCCATCTTAAATCATTAGGGTTAGATTACGCTCGGGTTGATTGCATCTCATACTATGCATTATCGCATCTTTGCCAGTTCTTTAAACATTGTCCTTACCGGACAATAATGGTATTTCCGAATTTGAAGTTATCACGTATCGAAGCTTTTGCCTGCATAATCTTGCAGTCAAGAAAGGCAAGTTCATCGCTTGCTCACGTCATTTGATTATTTTTATCAAACTATATGCAAAGTACTATACTTATCACTCCTGCATTGAAAAGCAAAAATATTATTTTACAATTATGAATATGACTATGTGGTGGGCAATGGAACCATGGTATGTGTTGATATGGTGGAGGTTCCATTGCAAGGGTAGTACTCATCTAGGACTAAGTACCAATGTCGTCCAGTGATTCTAGCGCCGTACATATCGCGCTAACCATAAGTTGTATCTTTTCCCTCTTGCATATCAACGGACTTGATAGAGCCTGGCTGGGTGTTGGGATAACACTGCAGTAGGTTGGGAAATCCTTTAAAATCCCCATCCGTATGGATGGGAGGCCCTACCGTCTATGATGGATTGTCCGTAGTACATCAGGGGTAAAGTTGTACGATAGGGAGAAGTTTACCGGGGATGTACGGATGGACAAAAGGGTGGATATGCAGGGTCGCGGAGAAGGCAGTGATTGGCTTGGTTCTTATACTGGGCCTCACACCAAAGGAAGTGTGGATGGGGATATGCTCCTGGCCGGCAACAAGGATAAGTTCTCTTATGGGAAAAGTAACGCACCTCTGTAGAGTGTATCAAATTGTGGCTGTCACTCCCTGTTCCGGGAAGGGAACTACGAACGCGGCAGGAAAGGAACTCCATGAAGTTCTGTTCAACCTGTGAAGACTGACGGGCATAGTTTTCAGAATAAAATGAACCTTTTGAAGAAATGTTTACGAAAACTTGCATCCGCCTATGACTTTCTGGTCTATGGTTATACCTAGTGCATGATACACCTATTTCCTATAATGAACTTGCTGAGTACGCTCATACTCATTCCCTCCAATTTGAACCCCCTTATTAGATCAAGGCACCGAAGGAAAAACTACCGTGGAACTCGAAGACAAAGGAGTCAACTGCAACAAGATGAAGAATACAATCAAAGAGGTCAATGGAGTCAACTTCTGCATCAGCTAGAGTAGAAACTTAGACTAGTAATAGAAGGAAACATTTCCCTAATCCTAACACCTAAGTAGCTAGAGTTCTATAGCAAGACAAGTAGCTCTAAAGCTAGAGTTAGCAATAAGTTAGACTACGAGTCGTTCTTCTAGAGTTTTATTTGAAGTTTTACCTCACTGTAAAGTAGGAAGCTGTGTTGATCTTCTGTAAACAGTTCGTGTATCCTTCTATAGACATACCTTGGACTCGCATATGTTTCTGTTGTACCACTCTGAGGGATGTAATATGAGTGGAACGGTGTTCCACTTGTGTTATGTCAATGACTTGTGTACTACACCATGCAGTGGTATGCTGAGTCACCGCAATGCCTGGGGGGCCCACACCACCCCATGGCGCGGCCAAGGCATGGGATGCGCCATGGCCTGGTGTGGCCGCCCTGTGGCGCCTCTTCGTCTCTCCTTTGGACTCCGTCTTCGTTATGGTAAAATAAGAACTTTGGCTTTTGTTTCGTCCAATTCCGAGAATATTTCCTGTACAGCTTTTCAGTAATACAAAACAGCCGAAAATTGGGAACTGGTATTGTGGCATCTTGTCAATAGGTTAGTGCCGGAAAATGTACAAAAGTGCAATGAAGTTTAAACAAAAAATATATAAACTGGTGTAAAACAAGCATGGAGCATAAAAAATTATAGATACGTTTGCAACGTATCAGGCAGCTGCAGCGGGAGGCGCGGCGACGATGTGCTACCCCAGCCGCTTCCGCTTTCCGTTGGGGAGAGCAGCAGCAGCGGGAGGAGCGTCGGCCACGAGATCCTCGGTGGCTGTTGCCGCGGCGGCGCTGGATCCAGATGCGGTCGGTGGAGCCGGTCTGCGCGGCGCGGCTTGGCCTGGGAGCAGCGGCGGATTGATGTCGTCCATCTCGGTGCGGGTGCGCGGCTGTGGTGGCCGGAGAGGAGTGGATGCGGTGGAATCAGGGATGCTAGGTGGGGCAAAAGCGTGAAATGGACGAGCTGGAACTTCCTTTGCGCCAACGCGGGGGGAGAAGATGAGGTTCGCGCTCGCACAACCTCCCCAACCCGGGAACTTGGGGTTTCCGCGACGCGAAATGGGATAGCCCGGATTTTTTTTTTGTTTGGAGATCCGATGCAGTGTCTGAACTGTCTATTTTTCCCATCCAAACCGAAAAACGGCGGTTATTAAACGGATGGGGTCCGATGCGGGGTCTGCTAGAGATGCTCTAAGCCAAATAAACTGAAAATGTGGGCAGTACTAGCTATACTGCCTCTGTTTCTTAAACGAATACCTATAGTTTTTTCCAAAGTAAAATAATGTAGAATTTAATTAAATAAATGCAGAAACAAAATTAACATTTGCAACACCATATAATATCATTTGATATACCATTAAAGTTTTTTACATTTTTTTTTATAATCTTGATCAAATTTTACATTGTTACATTGACATTATCTCTACAAGATTCTAGGTAATTGTTGAGTACCTGAGGGTTTGCGGAGTACATTTTATCGTGCACTCTGTGTCGCGGTAAAACACTCGGCATATCCATAGTTTCATTTTTTCGATAAAGGGAGCTTTATTACGAAACACCCGGACTCTGCATATCCATAGTTTGATGGGTCTTTCTTGGCATGACACTTGTCAAAAACCTAAATACGTGTCCATTTTAACAGCAGATGATGTCTGGTGGACGGCGGAACCGACTCTGTCAACCGTCTTTTAAAAAACACTCGGAAAATAAATAAAAGAAATTATCATGCACATATATACATTTGGATATTGAAGGAATTTTTTTTTTTGAACTTTGAGTTTATTTTCTTCAATAAAAATAAGTACTTTTACTTTGTAATAGTTATTTTATATGGAAGAAATAAATAATACCTACAACTGGTAAGAAATTTAAACTATCTTCCAGGGAGCAATATTTTAGATATATGAGCTTAGGATAAATAAGATCGTCCGATATTTTTTTAAAAAAATGTACATGCTTCATGATAATGTGCCCATTTTTCATTTTCTATGTGCCAAAAATAGTTTTTCATGAAGCAAGTGCAGAGAATAAGGTGCAAAATGGCACCTCTCTAATTTTCACACGAAGTAGACTATATTGGTTGTTAAATCCCAAAAATAATAAGAATTGTCTCATCTTCTAACTATTTTTGTCATATAAATGAATTTTGGGTGATTTCCCGACAGTATATCAAATTTGTTCTACAAGAAAGTTATAGTATGAGCCTAAAAATTGGTAAAAAAATCATTTTAATTTAATAAAGTGAGATTTTTTTGCAATAGCCATGGAGGGGTTGAAAAATTCAGTCCCTTGCTATGGATAGTTATGTCAACAATTTTGACCATGTTTTAAAATAATAAAAGGAAATGAAGAAAGTGTCAAAAAAATGCAATCATTCGCATGGAGTCCTTCTATTTGCACTAGCTGGCACGATAAAGAATAAACATGGATTTTTACATCTTTTGCAAAAAAAAATCACAAAATGGTCAATCGTGTATGAACATTAATGGCTTTCATGCCAAATAATCAATGTCATTGGCATTTGCAAAGGTGCGTCCTGCCATGATAAATAATAGTCCCAAAAGAAGTGTCAAGTTTTAATTTTAATTTCAATTTTCAATTTTGCAACTACCAAAATGGTTTTTTTAAGCAAGTGTTGATAATATGGTGCAAAATGGAACATCCACAATTTTCACACAAAGTAGAAAATTTTGGAAAGAAAAATCCCAAATATTTAGATGTTTCTCGATTTCTATGTACTTTTGCCAGGTAAATGAAAATAGTAATTCAAATTTGATCTGCAGGCCAAACCTAATTTGGGCCTATAAATTTCCAAACAAAATTAAGGTACCAAAGTAGGATTCTATGCAATATCCATAGAGGGTGTTCAAAGATTCATGCCTTTGCTATAAGTAGTTATGCAATAATTTCCACACCATTTTGGAAAATAAATCAAAGGAAGCAAAGAAAATGTCAGAAAATTGTAGTACTTTTGTAGCGAGTCCTTTTTTGTGTACTATTTGTCATGAAAAATTTACAAACATGGATTTTGAAATATATAAAAAAAACCTCCACAAAATGGTCTATCACATTATGAACATTCATGACTTTCAGGGCAAATGATCAAGGTCATGCTCATATCCATGACATAATTCATGATAATGTGACCATTTTCCCATAACAAATAATAGTGATATAAGATGTTTCTAACTTTTATTTGAAGTTTTCCATTTTTCAAGTGCCAAAAATAGGGTTTTTGTGAAGCAAGTGCAGATAATATGGTTCATAATGGCACCTACCCAAGTTCATACAATGTAGACCACTTTGGGTGGTCAGATTTAAATATTAAAACTTATTTCAATTTTTAGATTCGTTTGCCCTTTTAAATAAATTTAGGAAGTTTCCCATAAGTAATGTAATTTTGAACTACAAGTGTGTTTCCCTTTGATCCTAAAAACTACCAAAAAATATTTTAATTACCTAACTGTAGTTCTATTCAATAGCCATAGAGGGTGCTCAAAGATTCGACCCATTTCTACAAATAGTTGTGTAGACACCGTTTTGAAAAATCAAAGAAAATGAAGAGAATATCTAAAGTGTGGCCCTTTACTATGGAGTCCTTTTATGTTTATTGGTTGTCAAAAAATGGTAAACATTTATTTCGACATCTTTTGAAAAAAAAAACATAAAAGTGGCCTATCCTTTTATGAATACTCATGACTTTCAAGTCAAATAACCAATGGCATGATCCTATATATACCATAGTTTATGATAGTGTCTATCTTTCAAACAATGGTACATCTTGCCATGACAAATAATAGTGCTAGAAGACTTTTTCAAAATGGACCTTGTCCCCGTCGATGGAGCTCGGTGATACGGGGACTTGGCCCGATCTTTCACGGTGCGCCTCCTTGATCCATAGGATCCGATAAGTCTCCCAACCACGTGTGCAATACACGCAGCCTGAAGATGGGGAACGCCAATCCAGCGAGCAACTCGACAAAGAACGCCGAACCTCTTGCAGAATAGACACGCCAAGCTTGATAACCCTTGACAGTTCGAGAACCTTCTCGCACGCATGATCACCCTTGACATACTCGAGAACTCTCACACCTTTATTGATAGATAACTGGACGAACGTCCGAGACGCCGTCACACACGCCGATCCCACAGGAACGGTGATAACTGGAACTCAAGGTTCTACATGATCTGAATCAAAACTGGTCTGCCCCTAACCCTAGCCGCCCCACCTCCTTATATGAGGGGAGTGTGGCCGGCCAACCCCTATTGGGCTGGGGCACCCACTTATGGGCCTAACCCTAATTCGACTTGGACAGGCCCAAGTCAAATAGACACAACTAAAACCCTAATTTGGCCCACCACATGACCTGGCTACACTATTCCCTAATAACAATACTACGATACAAGACTGGTACAACCTTAGACTAATCATCATATCAACGGCTGTTCTAGTGTACCAGGCTGCTTGGATGTCCTCATCACTCGGCCTAGGCGTAGGTGGAGACGGCTGCGGAACACTATCGCCCTAAAGGGTTGTTTGGTTGGGCTTATATCTGGTTTTTAGACTCTACCTTATAAGTCAAAAAAATACCTAAAATATGTGCTTTTTTTGCTTTGGATTTTGGTTTTTAACCCTCAAAGTCAAAATCAACGGCACCTGTTTAGATGCTTTTGTGCTAATAAGTGAAAAGCCAGAAATAAGCATAACCTCCCCTAAGCCACGGGATGATGTACTAATACAACAGTACAAAGATACCTAAAATAAATAAAAATTACAAATAGATCGTTCAACCACTAAAGATACCGAGAGGAGGATACTTCAGTCCGTATAGTCTGTGCAACTAATAATATGGCTGAAAAATGCCTTCAAGAATTTCAACAAGTCAAACAGATTTCATATGACGCTATTTTAGAAAATAGAGATGATGTTGGGACTCTCAGCTGGGGATCTAAATATACAGCGAGGAAATTTTATAAATACTGCTTCAGGATGACTACACCGCCAGAACCTTTCTCTTGGATCGGGAGCTCTAAACTATGGACGAAACTGAAGGTATTCGCGTGGTTGTTATTATCTGATCGTTTAAATACTAGAAAGATAGAAATAACATTATTTTTAAAGGCTTGAGACCCTTAACAGACTCCTTGAAGACAAGAGTTAAAGCTGATCTGCATCTACTTAGGTTCGGGGCCAGCCAAAACCTGGAAAACAATATTTCTCTTTTGAGAAACACAGTACAAATGTAGATGTTCATATACACGTGCATACACTTATCCTTATGAACGCATACACGCACACTCTATCTCTATGAGCACCTCCGGAAGACTGAGCCGGCGGATTGGATCTTGAAATTGTCGAAATCACCACAGACGCCTCATTTGTAGACGGGAACATCACCTCCCACTGAATGAATATTACGCCTTTATGAGACACACAGATATCAAAACTGAGATTTAAACTCTAGTGGGTTAGGGGTACAATCACCGTCCTAACCACTCAACCTCAGGTTGGTTCTCAAATAATATTTCTCTTTGTATTGATAGAATCTGATTCTTCTTTGAAAATGGGTGTATGCACCCAAAAATGATGCAAACATTTGTGGTTTTAATATAGTACCAGTACGAACCTCTCCTACTATTTTGTGGTAAGAAAACAAAAAAGCACTGAAACGAGCCGAATTCACATCACCCGTCCCCCCCCCCCATCATCGGAGCAGAGGAAACCTTATCTTAGTAGAACCTTTTGTAGTAGATGCATGGGATGTTGTCGTGCTAAAGCCGCAATGGACCAACGTAGCAGAGCAACAACCATAACCAATGATGAGAACTGTAGATTAGGAGAGCACGACCTGAGACCATAACAACAACCACGAAAAAGGACAAGATCCTAGAAGATACACCGGACACACAACTCCACGCACCCTCCATCGACCCTAAGCATATGATTGGAGCGAGGATAGGGTGGAAGATTCTTATTCTGACTTCAGAATGTCGCCACCGCCTCACATTTATGTAATGTCCCAGGTTTAGAGACGATCGAGGGGTAGATTTTAGAAAGGGATGTGCATTGCATCGTAAATTCTGGGGAAATTTCACGCTTTTAAAATAAAACTACATCGAAGGGGGACAAGTTTCTCTCTCGACACCTTACAGGGTTAGGGTTTCGAGAGTGCGATAAACTTGCATCTCACTTAGCTCAATTAGGGTTTTTGAGAAGAGAGTGGAGTTAGTGCATCGCAACTTTAAGTTGCATGGTTGAATTCAAACAAAATTGTGTTTGAATTTCAAATTCAAACATCATATGAATATCTCATAATTCAAAATTGAGGTAATTCATTAAACAAATATGAATAATCAAGAATATAAATAATACATCTATTAAGTAAAGCTCATTAGAGAAAATTGGAGCTTTATTGATTTCACACAAATAATACATTGTCATTACAATATTCCCAAACGAATTATTAATATTACAACACATTCCAAGAATTGAATACAAGGAAAATAGAAAATGAAAATTACAAGAAAGTGTAAACAGCTAAGCTAGACAACTAAATCTTCATGAGTTGTTTAGACACCACTTGATTGATCTTCCTGATCAACTTCTTAAAACCTGCAAAAGAGAAACAACAAATACAAAAAGAACAAGAGTTAGGCCAAGTGGTAAAACCACTTGGCAGGTTAGCAAACAATTGAAATGGAGAGGATATGACCAGGGATCAGCCGAGCTGATCCATTCTAGCCCAAGTCCCAAGCCACACACACAGGCAGCACACAAGGACTGCTGCATGTGTAACAACACACAAGGCCAGGGAGAGTCACCAAAATAGCCAGGCAGTGTTGTCGACCAGGAGAGCTAGTAGAGGACCAAATATAAGCTTTTCACCAGCAAACCCTAGCCATTCCATCAACAGGCTTCAAAGGGTAAGAACACTAAGAACACCAAGAACAGCAAGAACAGGAAGAACAGCCACAGTTGTTCAACCTATCCCAACAACCACAGAAATTAATCAAGCACCACAAGCTGGCAAGGAGGAGCAGGGCAAGCAAACCAAACCCACCAGAAGCAATCCTCTACACCAACAACTTAATCTAGGAGCTGGAGTAAGGTATACAGAAGAAATCATGAGCAAACATCTGTCTTGCTCATAAATAAGCATGCTATGCATCACATGAGTACAGAGGGGTAGAAACCCTGTTTGTGTCATCATCTGGCTACAAAGTCTGTGGTGCAAACAACTATGGGAGAAACTAATAGCAAAATGAACCAAGGGAACACTAGTTATGCCAGATCAGTGGCATAACCAAGGAAATCCAGCAAGGATGCACACCTATCTAGCCAGCCCAAGTTATCCAGCACCTACAACCAGTACACCATCAGACAGATAGACCATGTGTGTCTATTTATGTTTGTCATCATCAAAAGCTACTGGAAATTCCCTCAGGAATCAAACAGATAGCATGAGAGAGCCACAACAAAGCCACAGAGAGGGGGAGCTACCCAGGACAGCATCAAAGAGCTGTCAGGGCCACCTCAACCCACAGCCAACACCTTAAGCCACCACATCATCACCCAATAGGGTTTAGTAGTGGGCTAGGGTACCCAGCCAGTGGTTGGCATCCATCTAGCCTTAACCAAATTCATTGAAATGATCATTACTGCAAGCAGTTCCCATCATTTATCCATTTAATAAAGCAAGATAACACAGATAAATGAACTACACAAGTAATCAAAGCACCAGCACCTTGCATATGATCCAAGGGATCACTGCAAGCATCAACTGATGCTTGAGCAAGCACCAGCACACACTAGCACATGTATGTGTGTCACACAGACACCAAAGAGAGCAGCAGTGAGGCACAGACATGAAACAACATCTTTTACAAGCAACTGATGATCATATGATCATCAGAAGCTTGCTAGGGCATGTCAAAGCATGCTAAGGCCTGCTAGAACCAAGCCTAGCAACAACACAGTAACAACATGAATTAAATGGCCACATAATATGAACAATTGCATCACAGATAATTAAATAGAAGCATTACAATTGTATCCAGAAGCACACCATCAAAGGAAGGTGCTGCATAGCCCACAAACATGCTCAATGGAGCATTTCCATGTATTCTAGCACAAGGGATAGCACACTAGGAGCACTGGTTCTTGCAAATTGCAAGGATTACACACAGAAATCAAGCCACGGCAAGTAATTGAATACACTTGATCATCTAGCAAGAGTAGTATCAAGCACAGAGGCACAGGGATAGTTTCAAGCAAGAAAATGCAAGCATAAGCAAGCACATAGCTTAGGAAAAATTGCACAGAATCCTGCATAGCAAGGCAGAGCAGCACAGCATCAGTAACCAGAGTTGTAGCAAGGCAGAGCTACGCACAGCAGCAGTACAAGCACAGGCATGGCCACAGAAGCAATGGCCATGGCCAGCAGAGCACATCCACAGCAAGCACAGCAGTAGAGCATATAGGGTAGCAGCAGCAGCACAATCAGGTGGATGCCAGGGCATCCAAAGGAAGGAGAAGAGGTAGAACATGTAGCAGAGGAGAAGAAGGAGCACATACCGGGGAGGAGGTGGTCGACACGACCATGGCGGCCATGGCGGCGGCCAGGGCACACGGCGGCACCAGGCCTGGCCAAGCCAAGCCACGGCGACCACCACAGCATCCCAGCGCAGCACCACGCGCCCAGGGGAGCGCCTGGAGGAAGGTCCACGGCACCTCCGATGCGCGGCGGCGGCGGACAACAAAGGCCTGGCGCACGGGAGAGTCGAGGGCGAGCGAACGAGGACGCGAGCGTCAGATCGACGCGGACCATCATGTCCGCCATCGAGAGGCGGTCTAGATCCACGCCACCTCGTCGCCGGTGATGGCCGTAGACGGCCGGATTGAAGCGGCGACGGCGGAGGCGATTTCGGCGTCGCTAGAGCACGAGAGAGCTAGGGTTTCGCGAGAGAGAAGAGGAAGGGGCGACTGATTCCGACCGAGCCGGTTGGTGCGGCTCGGGTTCGACCTAACCGCTCGGCCACCCTGACAGGTGGGTCCAGGGGCATTTTGGTCTTTTCACAAATTCATTTAAACCAGCAACTTTGAAATTAAATAGAAAATTGATAAGAGCTCTAGAAAAATAATTAAAAATATGAAATCTACTTAGGATAAAATTCTCTATCATAATAAAATATGAAAAGGATGTTTTGGAGACAAACAAGATTGAGTCCAAATTTGATGATTAAAATAATCATTTAAATCACATCTTATATTTTCAATAATGAAAATAAGTCCATAAATTCACTTGGACTTTAAAAACACCTTGACAACATTTCAAGGTTGTATTTTACCCTAAACAAAGTATTCCTAAATTGTTCTTAGTATTAACCTCTCACATAAAATGATGAGACACCGGAAGGGGGGAAACAAACCCTAAAAGCTGAATCATGCATAATTGCTTCTTTAACCATTGCCCTTATCGGACAATGATGCTATTTTTCAGCAACAGAGGACAAGGGACAGTCCACACCATCCAACTGCAACACTTTGCAGTGTTCAGGCAAGTTCATCGCTTGCTCATTCATTTGAGTATTTTTACCAAATTACTTGCAAGGTACTATGTTTATCACTATTGCATAAAAAGCAAAACCACTATTTTCATAACTATGAATATGACTAAGTGGTGGGAAATGGAACCATGGATTGTGTTGATATGGTGGAGGTTACATTGCAAGGGTTTATACCCATCTAGGATTAAACAACAAATGTCGTCCAGTGATTCTTGTGCCGTAAAACTCGTGTTAACCATAAGATCTGGAGTGGGACGGAATAGTAAATTGTATTTCCACCTCTCGTACATCAACGGATGCGCTTACCGTAGACACTTGACCCAGGTTGGGCAAGCGGTGGGGTGGGGATCCCATTCTAATTCCCCACAGTAATGTGGTCTATGATGGATTGCATCTACCGGCGAAGGAGTTTGGTTAACTAGTCCCAGACTTTCGTCGTGGTCGGGGTCCATCCTTAATTGGTATAAGAGGACCGGCGAGGACCTAGGGTAGGGGATTGCAACAAAGGGTGGGTGTGCAAGGTAGCGGAGGAATATGATTGGCTATGACCTTATACCGGGCCTCACACCGAAGGAATTGTGGACGGGAAAGCTGCCCGGTTGGCACCAAGGTTAAGATCTCTTATGGGTAAAGCAACACACCTCTGCAGAGTGTAATGAATCGTGACCTGTCACTCCCTGTTCCGGGATTTGGAACTGTGAACGCTGCCGGAAAGGAACTCCATGAAGTTCTAATAAACCGGTGAAGGCTGACGGACATAGTTCTTTGGAATAAAAGCAACCTCTTGAAGAAATGTTTATCAAAACCAACATTGGTATTAGACTTTCAGGTCTGATATCATAGATAGTGCATTAAACACCTCTTTTCTATAATGGACTTGTTGAGTACGCTCGTACTCATACCACTCTTAAATCCCCTGCTTAGATTGTCTGAATCGACTGGAGGAGGACAACGACGACCCTGAAGGAGCCGAACTCATCGGCTATGAAGAACCAGACCTCTCAGGAGGTATCGAAGGAGTAGACTACCTCATAGTCTACGGAACCGGGGAGGGTTCCGGAGGAGAGCAAGCTTAGACCTACCGAGTAGTAGTAGCATCCGAGCAGTACGAACTCTTAGTACTTAACTGCTCGAGGGAATAAAATGTATAACTTAGTAAGACTCTTATATTGTAAGTTAAGTCGGGTTCGCCTCGAACCCAGGAGTATTCCTCTTAAGACCCAAGAGGAGCTCCGAGATGATATGTACATGTTGCTTGTAATAATAAATGAATGAGTTATGGACCTGCTATGTTCTGTTGTACTACTCTGAGGGATGTGATATTTGCGGATTGGTATTTCGTGAATGTTATATCAACGACTGGCATACTACAACATGCAGTGGGATGCAGGGTCACCACAATTTCAAAGAAGACACTAAAACTGCCCAAAAAAAATATGGAAATCCTCCCACCGGCAAGAGGACGTGGTCAACTGCATCTCCAACGCCCCTAAGGACCGCCGAAGGCGGGCTGGCTTTAGGAAGAAACACAAAGTAAAAATTAGATGATTTGGATCAAGCAATTTTCTAACTATAAAAATCGTCACCAGAATGTACAGTTAACTAATAGCTTTGAGAAATAAGCAACTTCCTAATCTTCAGAAAGCCGAAAAAAGAAGACACTAAAACTGCAAAAAAGGGGACGAAAACCCTTCAACCGACGAGGGGCCGTGGTCTGTCGCAACTTCAACGCTTCCAAGGGGGGCCGAAGGCAGAATGAACCTTAAGGTACTACAATTTAGGAAGAAAATAAGGTACGAATAGATGATTTAGAGTAAATCAAGCAATTAACTAACTGTAAAAATTGCCACCAGAACGTACAGTTAATAACTTTAAGAAATATAAGCAACTTAAAAGAAATATAAGCAACTTCCTAGATCTTCAAAAGGCCGAAAAGGAAATAATCGCGCACTCACTTGGAAGGAACGGCGGCGACAAAGATGACCGGGAAAAGGCGGACACAGGGCTGGATTCTCACGTATACATGCACCATGCGAATTAAATCTACGTACGACGTACGCACGTACGCGCTGCTGTCCTGTTCTCCCATCAATTCCTTCCTCTTCCTGTCAAATACAAGGACCCGGCCGGTCGCCGCTGCAGGAACAGCGCGCACGTACACTGCAGTTCAATTCGATCCATCTATCAGTGAGTTACGTACTTGCAGCAGCAGTGGTGCATCGAGCAGTCATCAGTGTACGCAGGGAGGGGGCAAAGAGAGCGCGACAGGAGCAGACGAGACGCGTGAAAGCTAGCTAGGCCACGGTCGCTTGAACGCGTCGGCGTGCCGGAGGGTCACCGGCCTACCTGGTGCAGCGTGGACTCGCGGAGCTAGATTGCGAACCCGTCCCACAAAGCGAGCTTGTTGAGTTCGTCGCGCTCGCTATTGGCCAGTGCCATGGCAATGGCCTCCTCCTTGGTAATGTCCGGCGGCTGGGTCTCCGGATCCCATGCTGGCCCGCCGTCGTTGTGGTCGTACTCTGCGCGCTCTACCTGCTCGTCCTCGTCCTCGTCCGCGTCATCATCCGCGTCCTCCTAGTCGTTCTCCTCTTCTTCTGCGGTGATCTCGTAGTCGAAGTACTCGACGTCCCTGAGGTAGCAAGCACGGCAGCGTGCGTCGAACTCCCACGTTCCGAAGGACATCCAATTGTAGGAGTTGAGCGGGTACACCAGATCTTCTTAGAGATCTGGCGGCAAGATGGCTCGGCGGCGGCGCACCTCGTCCCGGCGCTCTTGACCCTCGCGCGGTACTGGGGGTACCGACACGCGCCTGGAGTTGAGGTACCAGCCTCCTCCAGGCAGGTTTGCGTCCGGCCATGGCACCGGTCGGTTTTCCTCCGAAAGGCGGCGCGCGAAGTCGATGCGGACGTACTGCCCGATCCGTGGCTTCTTGCCGGACCGCGAGCCGCTAGCCCGGGCCAGCATTTCTTCCCCATCGTCGGTGGGGTGGATTGTATTGGCTCTGGCAATGGTGTGGTCGGGGAAATGGGCGCCGATAGCGTATCTTTAAGAGGCTCGGAAGCCATCTCGTCTTCAATGTCCTGCCACTACGACGCCTGTCGTGGTATCGTCACGGCATATGCCATAGGGTGGCTAATCGAAGGGGCTCCTGAGAGATCTCACGGCGGTATCCGGAAGCGGGTATGGGCACGAGCGACACGGCGACGTACCCAGGTTCGAGGCCCTCCGGTGGAGGTAACACCTCTACTCCTGCTATGAGTGTATATGGTAATCACACAGTACAATGGTGCTCCTAGAGCTGTATCCGGCTGGCCCTGAGAGGCTAAGGGAGACGATGGTCTCTCTCACAGGGCAGCTCTGTAGGTAGGTGAAAGCAGTAAATGATCGATCGTCCCTGCACGAGAGGGGGTAGTGCGGCTTATATAGGCACCGGCACTTTACATATAAGACCCTATAGTCTACTAGCCGGCTTGGCCGGCTTCGGCTTCCGCTCCTTCCCGAGGCGGTGACGTCAGGAGCCGTTGAGGCGTCATGGCCTGTCCCATCCGGCTGCGTTGGTCAGCGGTATGGAGAGGAAGCGTCCCTGTCGCCGTCAGCCACTGTAGTCTGTACGGCGCGTCGTAAGCCATGATGGCCCGTCCGGCGCGTGGCACTGTTGCTCCACAGTGCCCCGCGCTTTACGGGAGATGAAGTCAGCGTGGACTTTGGGAACCCGGATCACCAACCCGGTTCCTTCCAGTGCAAGACTCGCCAGCCTCGAGTCGGTCCGAGGTACTGGACCCCCAGTCGGATATGGCTTGTAGAAGCCGGCCCAGCTACAGCATTGGCGGTCGTAGCCAGGCCGACTAGGACCTAGAGCCAGCCGGCTTCCGGACCAGCCGGCCACGGCGCCAGCCGGCTGCTCCTCAGCCGGCCTTTGTCGCGAGCCGGCCAGTGGCCAGCCGGCTACTCCGCGTCCATTGCCCTACCCGGGGTCTTCCCCCCGACATTAGCCCCCGAAGCTGGCAAGGTCCTGCGTTTAGAAGGACCTAGGCAGGTTTTCCTGGCTTCTGGAATATATTTGACGGCACTTGAAGGGGCCGACTGGGAATTTCCATTCAGCCGGCTGCGCCCTCATCCGGCTCGTTCCTGCCGGCTGCTCCCAGCCGGCCGCTTTTTACACTTGTATAGTTTTTTGCTCTCTCGCAAGATTTGGTGGCGCCTTCGCCTTGCTGAAGGATTTTGGTTCGAGTGGAACTTTTTGTCCGGCTCCGGCTCGCTGCGCGCCGGGGTCTCCGCCGCCTCGGGTCCTGCGCCCGACTTGACCGGTCTGACGCCTGGCCTGGCTGTCGGTTCGTCTGGTCACATCAATGTCCCTCCGGATCCGGTGCGGCAGTGGGCGACGTGGTGTGGCCGTTTCCGATAACCGTCGTGGACGTGGGAGGAGTTACGGCGCAGTAAATCCGGGGACGTGGCCCACGACCGCCACTTGGAGGCCAACCGCCCGCGGCGGGAGGCTATAAATGCCGTGGGGGAGGCATCGAGGCGGCCACTTGCCATTCTCTTCCTCCTCGCGCTCCTGCTTCCATCGCTCTCCGCGCGCACGAGCTCGCTGTTGCTCCGGCGAACGCTTCCCGCTGGCGAACTCCGGCGGGCAAATCTCCACCGATCCGCCGCCGCCACTCCATCAATCCGGCACCACGGGGCCGCGCGTCTCGACGGAGCGTCCTCAGCCGCCGTTGTCGCCGCCGCGGTCGCAAGGTTCTTCCTCGCCGTTCCGCCTCTCCTGGTCATCTTCTTCCTCGACCTCGTCAATGGCGTCCCCCAGCGGATCGTGGAGGGGCTCCTACATGCGGGAGGATGACATCGAGCGCCTGGTGCGCCTCCGGCGGATCCCGCGGTCGGTGATCACGCGGGCGCCCGGCGGGGAGGTGGAGCCCAAGCCGGAGCCCGGCGAGCGCGTCGTTTTCGGCGCGCACCTCGATCGCAGGCTGGGCCTGCCGGCCCGACGTTCTTCCGGCGATTCTCGGACCACTTCGGCCTTCAGCCGCATCACTTGCCGGCCAACGCGTGCGTCCTCTTGAGCTGCTTCGTAGCGTTCATGGAGGCTTACGCCGGCCTGTGGCCCGACATCGACTTCTGGAGCCGGCTCTTCTACTTGAAGGCCCAAACCACTGAGGGCCGCCTGCGGGCCTGCGGCGCCGCCTCGATCTACACTCGGCCTGGCACGCCTTTCCCCAAAATCCCCACCGTCGACTCGGTGAAGAACTGGCAGATGTCATTCTTCTACGTGCGCAACGACGGGGCGCTCGTCGACCGGATCAACTTGCCGGAGTTCAACCCGGCTCCTCCGATCGGCCGGATCAGCCGGAGCCACAACGCCCGCTCGACGGATCCGAACGCCGAGGTGAACCTGCTTTGGGACTTCTGGCGACAGCCACCGATGGCGGGCTGACCGCCGAAGATCTCCTCTGCACCATCGCCGAGCGCCGGGTGCTGCCGCTCCCGATTGCGCACCCACAAGATCGGGCACATGTCCGGCCGGTTCGATCCGAACCGGACGTCCAAGGCGCCGCTCAACAAAGCCCAGGTGGCCAGCCGGGTGAACCACATCACCAAGGCGAACCTAACGGAGAGCTGGAGCTACGGGCTGGTGCCTTGCGACAGGGAGCATCCGCCGGCGCGGGTAAGTCTCATGTTTTTGCCATTTTCCGGCTTGCGGCTGCGAGGCCGACTTCCTTTTCTTCGCCGACTTCCGGCTTGTCATATGTTCATGTTTTTTCTGTCTTTCTAGCTTTTTGAGCGCCAGAACACCGAGGACGGCGACCTGGCAACGAAGAGGTGGACGCCGGATCACGTCGATCCGGCTGACCAAGCCGGCGAAGGTGCCGGCGACGACGACCTGCCGCAGGCGCCTGATCTAGGCGGCCAGGGGGAGCACAATCCGCCCCCTTCACCAGAGCAGCAAGAGGAGGAGGAGGAGCCGGCGATGTCCGGCACGGGGCCCATCCCCGCCGTGCCTCTGCGTACGAGGCCGCCAAGCACCACAGCGACTTCAGCGTCCAAGGGCACGAAGCGAGCCGGCTCCACCGCCGCCTTGGAGGCGAAGGCGAAGAAACTGCGCCGGCAGCAGCCGAAGATGGTCCCGGAGCAAGCCGGGTGAGCTCTTTCTCTCCTTTTCTTGTTTGATTCCTTTTCTTTCCTTAATTTTATGCTTATTATCTCTTTGTTTATCCGGCTAGGGCCCCTATCAAGTTTGCCCAGGGCGGCGGCTCCCGGCAAGCTCCGCGCGTTGTGTCGCCGCTTCCCCGCCGAGAGGAGGGAGCAGACGCCGCAGCCTTCCTCGCGCGCATCTACACCGCCGCCGCCTGTCACAGGGGCGCCTTCCTTTGCCGTGCCGCTGGCCTCAGCGCCTGATCGCGGCACGCGGGTTGAGCCGACTCGCCAGGCGACGCTGGACGACATGTTCCCGGGCCGGACTCGTCCTCTGGGCCCAGCTGCTGGGGCTGGTCTGGGAATGCCGCCGTCGACCGGAGCCGGAGCCGGCAGTTCCGCACCGCCTGCGACCGGAGCCGGAGCCGGCAGGGCTGCGCCGCCCACGATCGAAGCCGGAGCCAGGCCGAGCGTGGTGGTGCTGGACGAAAGCCCGGAGGGGGCGCCTCAGGCGCCGGAGATGGCTGCGCCGACACCACCGGAGCCGACTATGGGGGAGCCGGCCAGGCAGGAGCCGGCGAGAGACGAGCCGGCGCGCACGGAGGGCGCCGACTCGCGCGCGCTGGTGAGGACGGGAACCTCATCGGCATCACCGCAAGGCCTGCACGTGGCCAAGGGCGCACTTCTTCTTCAGGTGCCGTCCGCCTCCGACTCCAGCCTCGGCTCGGCTGCCACCATGGAGCAGGCGTGGCTCCGTGCCGACTCCTACGAGGTGACCAGCCGGGAGGGGATCACTGGCCAAGCATCGGTGGAGATGTTCTTCTCCAGCCTGCAGGCCAATCTCAAGGCCAGGGCAACCGAGGCCGCGGCTAACGTCGCCAAGGTGGAGGAAGCCAGCAAGGTAAGCTTCGACTGTTTTTGATCTGATTATTATCCTGGTAGCCCTCCGAGGCATGGGCCGGCTGCTTGGAGCCGGCACGGGTTTCGCCTGATCGACTAACTTTTCCTTTTCCTCAGGCTGTGATGGACCGGCGCACCACTTTGTATAATCGCGCCGTCACCCATTACCACAAGGCCAAGCTGGACCGGGCCGACTTGGCCCGCGAGCTGGAAGCCGTCAAGGGTAAGCTCTATGCTTCCTTCGACTTGATGTCTTGTTTTCTTTCTAGTCTTGGTTGGCTGACATTTCTTTCTGGCCGTCTTGCAGTTGAAGCCGCCAAGGTCCCGCAGCTGGAGTCGGATCTCCGAGCCGCTCGCGACCAGTGCGCCGTGAGCGAGGAGGCGGGCCGATCCGCCGCCCGCAAGCTTAAGCTGGCTGATCAGGAGCTGACGCGGCTGCGCCTGCTGGAGCAGAACCACCTCACCGAGCTCAACTCCCTCAGGACGGCGGAGAAGGAGAAGGTGGATGATCTGAGCCGGCGGCTGACGGAGGTGGAGAAGCGGCGGCTTGCGCTGCAGCAGGAGGTCACCGCCAAGTCCACGAGGCGACGGCTACCGCCAAACGCTGGACCGACGATTTTGGCGCGCTTGATCGCGGCTTGGCAGGTGAGTGCATCTTTATGTTTCTTTCCCTTTGCCGGCTTTCGGCCGTCGGCTGCCGGCTTAGGTTGGCAGCCGGCGGCAGAAACTTGATTTTTTCGATATCTCCATCTTCGGGCTAGGGGCAGTCGGTTCTTGCCGGCTGCCGCCAGGCTTTTTTTTCTTTTTACTTCGAAATCTCCATCTTCGGGCTGGGGGCGGTCGGTTCTTGCCGGCTGCCGCCGAGCTTACTTAGGACTTGAAAATTTGCATTTTTCAGCTTATTTCGGCTTTGACGGCTCCGACATGTTTCTTCTTCTTGCAGCGGCCTTCCCGGAGACGCGGGAGGCGGCTTGACAGCCGTTGGCGTCGCGCGCGACTCCCAGGAGGCGGGAGACCGGCGAAGGCAGCTCGGAGTATTTCTCCATGGAGGATCACCTGGCGTCCATGGGTGCCCGCATCGAGCCCATCACCAAGCTCGGCTGGGAGCTTCGGAAGGCGGCTGAAGAGCTGGTGCCCATGTTGTGGCCTGAAGAGGCGGCGCCGCAAGATATCTCCGGCCTCATCTCTGCGATGGAGCGGGCGCCGGACCGTTTCCTCGACTGGAAGGAGTCGGCCACGCGCGCCGGTGCCGACATGGCGCTGTCCTTCGTCCTCTCCTGGTACAACGAGGTGGACCTGGGGCAGCTTGAGTTCCGGCGAGCCGGCGTGGAGGACAAGCTCCCAGCCGATCTCAAGGCCGCCCGCCTTGCTCGAGCCAGTACCATCGCCGAGTTCGTCGACAAGACCCTCTTCGTCGCGGACCCGAACCCTCCTCCGTCCGATGGAGATTACATGGACGATGAGGAGGCGGAGGACGTGCTGAAGACGACCGGCAGCCGGCTCCGCTGATGCCCCTACGGCTTAGATTTCACGCTTTTCAGTTGTTCTTTTGCCAAGACAATTTATTAAATCCCCGGGATGCCGGGTGCAGATGTATGAATATTATCGCCCTTTAATTATGTCGCACTTTAGTGTGTTTGTTAATCATTTGTGTGCCGAGTTGCTTTCTTTCGACTCGTTCGCTTTTCCCATCCGCCCCACTCTTTGGCTGTGCCCTTGCCGGTCGTACGTCCGACTTGCGATCCGTCGCCGGATCAAGAGCGGGCCGGCTAGGTGAGGCCGGCAGTATTTCGATCGAACGAGCTGAATTCGGCAATCCGGCACTTTTATGAAAAGTTGCAAGTCAACTCGCTTTTACTCTTTCCCTTAGTCGTTTTTCGCGTGTCGGCTCCCTAGGCCTTACTCCCGCCAGCCGGACAGCCGGGTTGCGGTGCATGTAGCTGGATCGGAAGCCGGCTGTCGGAAGCCGGATCACGTTACTGAGCCGACCGCGTGAGAGGGTTCAAGCCAATTGGCGAAATAAGGTAAAGTACGCGAAAAACTTGTCGGAAACGGCGCTCTTGGCGCAAGCTTTTCATGACTCACAAAAGGGGTACAAGGGATACATACATTCCTGCTCTCATGTGTAAAATGGGCGGAGTAACCTGACATTCCGGGGACGTTTAGTCTCCTCGTCGGCCTTGTCCGGCTTGCTTTTCTTAGCCTCTTGGGCATCTATGAGATAGTAGGAATCATTGCCTCTTGCCTTGCTCACGATGAAGGGACCCTCCCATGGGGATGCTAGCTTATGCTTGTCCCGGCTGTCCGTTGGATCAGCCGGAGCACTAGGTCTCCTTCTCGGAATACTAAGGTCTTGACCTTCCGGCTGTGGTAGCGACGGAGGCTTTGTTGATATACGGTTGACCTGGACTCGGCCATCAGCCGGACCTCTTCAACCAGGTCGACTCCATCTTCGCGAGCTTCTTTGGCTTCAGCTTCCGTGTAGAGCTTGATCCTTGGCGCGTCGTGCTCGATATCAGTCGGCGGGACGGCTTCGGCCCCGTATACGAGGAAGAAGGGTGTGAAGCCGGCCGAGCGGTTTGGCGTTGTGCGCGAGGCTCCACGGCACGGCTGGGCAGCTCTTCAATCCAGCCGCCGGCTGAGCGCTCAAGCGGCTCCACCCGCCGGGGCCGGATGCCGGCTAGGATCAAGCCGTTAGCCTTCTCCACTTGGCCGTTGGTTTCCGGGTGCGCCACGGACGATAGGTCCATCCGGATTCCCATCTCTCCGCGATAGCGTTTGAAGATGCCCTCGGCGAAGTTGCTGCCATTGTCGGTGATGATGCTATGCGGGTAGCCATATCTCACGATTATTTCCTTGAGGAATGTGACGGCTGTGGAGCCGTCCAGCTTCTTGATCGGCTTGGCTTCGATCCACTTAGTGAACTTGTCAATCATCACCAAGAGATGAGTCATGCCGCCTCGGGCTGTTTTCAATGGGCCCACCATATCCAAGCCCCATACGGCAAATGGCCAGGTAATGGGGATGGTCTTTAAGGCGGAAGCCGGCGTGTTCCTTTGCTTGGCGAAGCGTTGGCAGCCGTTACACTTCTTCACCAGTTCTTCTGCGTCTACGAGCGCGATCGGCCGGTAAAAACCGTGCTCGGAAGGCTTTGGCCACTATGGCTCGGGAGGAGGCGTGGTGGCCGCACTCACCACTGATGGATTTCCCTTAGGAGTTCAATCCCTTCAGCCGGCTCGACGCACCGGCTGGAGCACCCCACTTACGCTGCGTTTGTACGGCTCGTGGTTGATGATTGTATAGGCCTTGGCCCTTCTCTCAATCTGCCCGGCCTGGACTCTATCATCGGGCAGCACACCGTCGGTGAGGTAGGAGAGGAATTCTTGTGCCCATGAAGGTACGCATCTTATCTCGAGTGCGCTGACCAGCAGGGTCTCCCGCGTGGGAGCTTCCGGCTTTGGCTGCATGGTCGCCGGGTTCGGCTTGCTAGCCGGCGGGTTCGGCTTGCTAGCCCCGAGTGTGGCGATGAAGCCCCCGGGTTGGACTGAGAAGTCCCCGGGTTCGGCGTGGTAGCCGGCGGGTTTGGCTTGTTAGCCCCCGACTTGGGCGATGAAGCCCCGGGTTCGGCTGAGCAGCCCCGGGTCAGCCGGCACGAATATTGAATCCGAATCCGGTGACGGTATGATGGACGGCTTCTTGATAACCGCCAAGGCGATGCCGGCGGAATGGCTTGCCGGGTTGAGCCAATCTTGGACAAGGCGTCAGCCGCCTCGTTGTTTGCTCGTGGCACATGGTGGAACTCGCAGCCGTCGAAGAAGCCGGATAGCTGCTGGACATGGAAGCGGTATGAGGCCATGTTGGCGTCCTTCGCGTCCCAGTCGCCAGATGCTTGTTGTATAACCAAGTCGGAGTCGCCGAAGCAAAGTATGCGACGCACGCCAATCTCCTTGGCCAGCTTCAGCCCATGTATGAGCGCTTCATACTCCGCCACATTGTTGGATGCGGCGAAGTGGATCTGCTGGACGTAGTCCAGCCGGTCTCCCTTGGGAGAGGTGATGACGATGCCGGCTCCCAAGCCGTTGCGCATCTTCGAGCCGTCGAAGTGCATCTTCCAATGTGTGGAATCCGGCACGGGCGGCGAGTGTCGCATCTCAGCCCGGTCGACGAAGAAGTCCGCGAGGATCTGCGACTTGATGGCTGTGCGTGGCTCGTAGAGGATGGTGTGGGCGGCTAGCTCCAGGGCCCACTTGGCAACCCGGCCGTTGGCATCCTTGCTACCGATGATTTCCGCCAGAGGCGCTGTGGCAACCACCCGGATGGGATGTTCTTGGAAGTAGTGCTTGAGCTTCTTGGCCGCCATGTAGACACCGTAGGTGACCTTCTGGTAGTGGGGGTAGTTTTGCTTCGATTGGGAGAGCACTTCGCTGAGGTAATAGACTGGGCGCTGGACCAGCTGCTCTCTGTTTTCGGCTTCTTTGCGCTCCACCACCAGGACAACGCTAACAACTCGGTTGGTGGCTGCGATGTACAACAGCATTGGCTCCATTGAACCCGGCGTTGCGAGGATTGGCGCGGTTGAGAGCACGCGCTTTAAGTCACGGAAGGCTTCATCCGCCTGCGGTGACCAGACGAACTTGTCCGCCTTCCTCATCAACTGATATAGGGGCAGTGCCTTCTCCCCGGTCCGGCGACGAAGCGGCTCAAGGAAGCCGGACGGCCGGCGAACTTACGGACGTCCTTGAGGCCTCTGCGGCAGCTCCATCTTCTCAATGGCACCGATCTTCTCTGGGTTGGCTTCGATTCCTCGGCGAGAGACGAGGTAGCCCGAGGAGTTGGCCGGCTGGCACGCCGAAAGTGCACTTGGCCGGGTTGAGCTTCATCCGGAATCTTCGCGGATTGGTGAAGGTTTCTCTCAGGTCATCAAGGAGGGTAGGCATCTCCTTGGTTTTTACAACGACATCATCCACATATGCGTGAACATTTACTGCCGATTTGATCCATGCAAACACTTTTGCATGCACCTTTGGTAGGTGGCGCTGCATTTTTCAAGCCGAACGGCATAGTCGTGTAGCGATAAGCCCCGTACGGGGTAATGAGCGAAGTCTTTATTTGATCATCCGGATTCAAAGGAATCTGGTGGTAGCCTGAATAGGCATCTAGAAAAGACAACAATTCACAGCCGGCGATCGAGTCTATGACTTGATCTATGCGCGGCGGGGGAAGGGTCCTTCGGGCACGCCTTGTTCAGGCTGGTGTAGTCGATACACATGCGCCGGGAGCCGTTCTTCTTCAAGACCAGGACCGGGTTCGCCAACCAGTCCGGGTGCAGCACTTCCATGATGAAGCCGGCAGCTAGGAGCCGGGCGATTTCTTCACCGATGGCCTTCCTTCGTTCTTCGGCGAAGCGCCTGAGAGGCTGCTTCACCGGCTTGGCTTCAGGCCGGACGTGGAGGTGGTGCTCAGCCAACTCCTCGGCACACCCGGCATGTCTCTTGGAGTCCATGCGAAGATGTCCCGATTCTCACGGAGGAAGGCTGGTGAGCTCGCTTTCCTATTTCTTGCTCAAGCCGGCACCGATGGTGACGTACTTGTCCGGCTGCGCCGGGTCCAGCGAGGATCTTCTTGGTGTTGTCGGCCGGTTGGAAGTGAGTCGTCCCGGCCGGGTTGCCTGCAGCCGGCATGTCTGTCTGCGCGGCCTTGGCGAGGGCAACGGCGTCGTGGATGAGCTGCTTCTCGGTGGCGATGACCAGCGTCTGGGCCATCTTGGAGCTCTGCGTGGCGCGGTCCATGGAGCGGCGATAGTCGCCGGCTATGGTGATGACCCCCTTTGGGCCGGGCAGCTTCATCTTCGGGTACCCATAGTGGGGCACCGCCATGAACTTGGTCGGGGCCGGCCTGCCCGGGAGCGCGTGGTAGGGACTCACGAGGTCCACCACCTCGAACTCGATTCTCTCGGTGCGGAAGTGATCCGGCTTCCCGAACATCACCTCCGGCGTGATCCGGCCGATCGGGCTGGCAGCGGTGGCCTGGCACGATGCCATGGAAGACGGTGGGGGTGGGGCGCAACTCGGCCTCCTGGATGCCCAGCTTGCGGGCGGTGTCGCGGTAGAGGATGTTGATGCTTGCTGCCGCCGTCGATGAGGACGCGCGAAAATCGCACGTTGCGCCGAGTCGTGCCGATGGTGGGGTCGAGGACCATGGCGTAGCTGCCCGGCTTCGGCGGGACAGCCGGTGTGTCGCGGCGATCGAATGTGATGGCCTGCTCGACCGGTTTAGGTACTGGGGGACCGGCGGTATGACCGCGTTGACCTCGAGGGAACGGCTCTGCTGGCTCGTCTTGTCCTCGGGCTCGGAGGTGAAGATGATGTAGGTAGCATCTTCGGCCCGATATCGGCCATGGTGCACTTGGTTAGCCTCGTGGTGCTCGAGGTTGGCGTTCTCTGCGCCGCCTTGACCACCCGGCCCGCCGGCTGGAGGAGGCGGGGGTGGAGGGGGGAGGGGTTCGCCGCTTGTCAGCCGCTTCATGAAGTGGCAGTCGCGGGTGGTGTGGTTGGAGGGGTTCTTGCCGCTGTGGTACTTGCACGGCGAGTCGAGCATCTGCTCAAAGGTGTACTTCGGCTTCCATTGCCGGTCTGTTTGCTTCTGGCGGCGGCTGCCGCCTGCCGCGTTGTCCGACACGGCTGCCACATGGGCGGAACCGTGCCGGCGGTCCGGCTGGTCGCTGTGACGCTTGCCGCGGTAGTTGTCCCGCCGGCTGCCATGCGAGCCGCCCTCGGCCGGCTTGTGCTCAGCCGGCTTGTTGTTGTCTCGTCTTGCTGGGGCTGGTGAAACGTCAGCCGGCGCCTTGCCGGCTTCCTCTGCCAGCGCGTACTTGTCGGCGATGGCCATCAAGGCGGCCATCGTCTTGGGCACGCTGCGGCGTAGCTTGTGCCACAGCATGGTGTTGGGCCGGCAGCCTCCCATGAAGAAGGCGATGGCTTGCATCTCGTGCACGCCCTCGCAAGAGTTGCGCATCTCGCACCAGCGCGTCGGTACGCGCGATCCGTCTCGTCCGGGCCACTGCTTGCACATCTCAAGGCTGTTGAGGGCGACCCGGCCGGCGATAGGTGCCGGTGAAGTTGCTGATGAAGGCGGCCTCGAAGTCCAGCCAGCCGTTTATGCTGCCGGCTGGCGGGTTGTTGAGCCACGTGCGGGCGGAGCCGAGCGGCATGAGGGGAGTAGCGCACAACCCGGCGCTTGTTGCCCGAGAGATGCCGGCTGCGGTGGAGTAGTCTAGCAGCCGGTCCTCCGGCTTTGCTGTGCCGTCGTACTTGGGCGTGTCGCGGGGAGGCTGGAAGCCGTCGAGCACGGGCTCGTTGGCGATGCGGGGCCCGAAGCACTTAGGGCAAGCCGGCGCCTCCTCTTCCGCGATGCGGGATTCGATCAGCCGGTCGAGGCGGTCTGCGCGTCGGCGGGCTCGATGCGCGGGCCCAGCCGGGAGTGGGCCGGCTGGCGGCGCCGCCGGCTTCGGAGCCGGCCGATGTGGGCGTCGAGGCTCGGAGTCTTGCTCCTGGTTCCTGCTTGGTGGGGCCCGGCTGCGGCTGCTGCCGCCGCCTGGTTGGTGACTCGGCCGGCTTGAGGCTGCGTGCGTGGCGCGGGAGTCGTTGCGCCGGCTTGATGCTGGGGAGGCGGACTCGGCCGTGTCCCTGGCATTGCCGGCGGCACCACGAGCGTGAGGAGCCCTAGGGTCTCGGGCGTACCTGGGGTCTTTCGACTGCCTGTTGGCAGCCTTCACCAAATCAGCCACCCGCGCGGTCTGGCGGCGTAGCTCTTCGCCCTCGAGGCGGTGCAGCTCTTCTGCGGCGGCTTCGGCCGCGAGCATGTTCTTGTCGGGGGTGTTGTAGATGGGCAGCTCCATGGATGGAGCCGGCTCGTCCGCGCCGTCGCGGTCGATCTCGGCGCCTAGGTCGCGGCCTCTGCGGCGGATCGCGGCCGGCTCGGCCGGGGTTGTCGCCGCCGGGGTGAGGCCGTGGGCGCGGTTGTACTCGCGCCGGGTGATGTCCCAGCGGCGCTTAGCGGCAGCCAGCTCCTCGGTCCGCTTGAGGAGGAGCACGCGGTGCGCCTCAGTGTCTGCCTCGACGGCGGCGGCGTCGGTGCCGGCGCCGGTGGTGAGCGGGGTGCTCGGCTTTGCCGGACTTGCTCCGGCCGGGACGGTGGGGGTGGCGCCTTTGGGCCCGAGCCGGAGGCGTTGGGGTCGACGTTGCGCTCCGAGGTTGGGGCCGCGGGTGCGCGGGTTCTTGGAGGGAGCTCCTCGCCGGCCATCATGACTTGCACGACGGCGGGGCTGGCGGGAGTCGCTGCTGCCGGCTCGCGGAGGAGGGCTGGCGCAGCGCAGCACCTGCCGCGGGTAGCGCGGCGGTGCGACGGTGGCGGCGTAGACGTCGTGGCCGCCGAAGGAGATGACAGCTGCCGCCGGCTGGGAAGGGCCGGTCGGCGGCAGCGCCGGCGTTGTCGGCGGCGCGGTCGAGGAGCCGAATCTCCGGATCAAGCCTGAGCGACTCGCTCGCCGGTGGTGATGGTGAGGCCCGTCCGGATGAAGACACCGGCCGAGGATGCTGAAGGCCCCACGGTGGGCGCCAAATGTCGTGGTATCGTCACGGCATATGCCATAGGGTGGCTAATCGAAGGGGCTTCTGAGAGATCTCACGGCGGTATCCGGAAGCGGGTATGGGCACGAGCGACACGGCGACGTACCCAGGTTCGAGGCCCTCCGGTGGAGGTAACACCTCTACTCCTGCTATGAGTGTATATGGTAATCACACGAGTACAATGGTGCTCCTAGAGCTGTGTCCGGCTGGCCACGAGAGGCTAAGGGAGACGATGGTCTCTCTCACGGGGGCAGCTCTGTAGGTAGGTGAAAGCAATAAGTGATCGATCGTCCCTGCACGAGAGGGGGTAGTGCGGCTTATATAGGCACCGGCACTTTACATATAAGACCCTATAGTCTACTAGCCGGCTTCGGCTTCCGCTCCTTCCCGAGGCGGTGACGTCAGGAGCCGATGAGGCGTCATGGCCTGTCCCATCCGGCTGCGTTGGTCAGCGGTATGGAGAGGAAGCGTCCCTGTCGCCGTCAGCCACGCGTAGTCCGTACGGCGCGTCGTAAGCCATGATGGCCCGTCCGGCGCGTGGCACTTGTTGCTCCACGGTGCCCCGCGCTTTACGGGAGATGAAGTCAGCGTGGACTTTGGGAACCCGGATCACCAACCCGGTTCCTTCCGAGTGCAAGACTCGCCGGCCTCGAGTCGGTCGCGAGTCTGGACCCCCGGTCGGATATGGCTTGTAGAAGCCGGCCCGGCTACGGCGATTGGCGGTCGTAGCCAGGCCGACTAGGACCTAGAGCCAGCCGGCTTCCGGACCAGCCGGCCACGGCGCCAGCCGGCTGCTCCTCAGCCGGCCTTTGCCGCGAGCCGGCCAGTGGCCAGCCGGCTACTCCGCGTCCATTGCCCTACCCGGGGTCTTCCCCCCGACAACGCCGCCCAGCTGCCCACGCTCGCAGAAGCCGAGGCGCGCCATTAACGCGGCCCTGAAAAACTGCATGGCGCCACCCGTAAGTAATACCGCGGAAGACGAAGCAGTTGTGCCCCTGCCAGCGGGCCCGTGCGAGGGCCGGGCAAACGACCACTGCGTTTGGACCATGTTTACGTCACCGCGGATGACCCGATCACTATGTGTCGCTCCACTGAAGATGGTACCAGATGCAGTTTCGGGCCGGACGGCCGTTTGCGTCGCCCCGCCCTAAGGGCATCTCCAACGGGGCGACCCATCCCGCGCCCGCGCGTCCGGATGGGTCCAGCCGGACAAAAACCCGGCCCAACGCGGGGACGCACCGCAAAAGCGGACGGCCGCGGCGTCCGGAACGACGCAAACCTGGCCCAAATCTGGGCCGGGTTTGCGTGGCCGCGGATGGCACGCGGCGTCTTCGCGTGTCCGCCCTGTCCGCGTGGCTGGCCCACTCGTCGGTGCCCCGGTCCTATTAAATGTGGGCTGGGGAAGGGACGGTCCCTATCCGGTCCCCACTTTCCACTCCGGCCGCACGCGCGAGCTCGAAGCTTCCGCGCCGCCATGGCCCCGAAGCGCGAGTTCGAGCCGTCCACCAACGACCACGAGGCCGGCAGCAGCCGGCAAGTCGCGCCGCCGGCGTTCGCAATGGGGCCGCCGGTGCCTCCCAGACGCGAGCGGATCTACGTCACCGTAGCGGTGGCGCAGATGTTCTGGGACGCCGGCGTCCCAATGCCGTGGGGGGACGTGCACCTCCCCCACGGCTGGCACCTGAGCCCAGATCGGGTTCCGGTGCCGCCCATCCCGGGCTCCGGCCGCGCCCGCTACGCCGAGATCCGGAGGCGCCGCGCTCAGCTGCCGGCGGACCTCCGGCACGACCCCACGTACGGCGACGCAAGTCCCAACTGGGACTTGTGGTTCGAGGTGGAGCACGATGCGCGCCGGCGCACATGCTTCACATCCGCGACGGCGCGGCCTCGCGCGCAGCCAGGCACAGCTGCTAGGCGGGCTGGCCGCCGCCCCGGCAGCCTCTACATCAACGAGCCCGCGCCCCAGCCGCAGCCGCAGCCCCAGGAGGAGGAGAACGACCCGGAGCTGCAGGCGGCGCTCACGGCGTTCCGCGAGCAGCAGGACCTCGACGAGCTGGCCAAATGGCCGCACCTCGCCGAGGCGCTGCGCACCTCCGCGCTGGAGGAGGCGGCCAGGAAAGCCCAGGAGGACGCCCAGGCGGACGCGTGGGCCTTCCTCGAGCTGGCGCGTGATGTCTACGGGAGCTTCTATTCTTGTAGACAGTGTTGGGCCTCCAAGAGCAGAGGTTTGTAGAACAGCAGCAAGTTTCCCTTAAGTGGATACCCAAGGTTTATCGAACTCATGGAGGAAGAGGTCAAAGATATCCCTCTCATGCAACCACTGCAACCACAAAGCAAGAAGTCTCTTGTGTCCCCAACACACCTAATAGGTGCACTAGTTCGGCGAAGAGATAGTGAAATACGGGTGTATGAATAAGTAGTAGCAACGGCACCGGAAAAGTGCTTTGCCCGGGACGGTAAACAAGCGGTAGTAACGCGGCGGTAGTAACGCGGTAAAACAGGTAAACAAGCAGCGATAGCGATATTTAGGAACAAGGCCTAGGGATTAGACTTTCACTAGTGGACACTCTCAACATTGATCACATAACAGAACGGATAAATGCATACTCTACACTCTTGTTGGATGATGAACACATTGCGTAGGATTACACGAACCCTCAATGCCGGAGTTAACAAGCTCCACAATAATGCTCATATTTTAGTAACCTTTAGTGTAAGATAGATCAAAAGACTAAACCAAGTACTAACATAGCATGCACACTTGTCACCTTCATGCATATGTAGGAGGAATAGATCACATCAATATTATCATAGCAATAGTTAACTTCGCAATCTACAAGAGATCATGATCATAGCATAAACCAAGTACTAACACGGTGCACACACTTGTCACCTTTGCACACGTGCGAGGAGGAATAAACTACTTTAATAACATTGCTAGAGTAGCACATAGATAAATTGTGATACAAACACATTGCAATCATAAAGAGATATAAATAAGCACCTCACTATGCCATTCAACAGTGAATAAGTATTACGTGAAATATAGCCTAAGAGACCCACACGGTGCACACTGCTTGTCACTTTTACACACGTGGGACAAGGAGTCTCCGGAGATCACATAAGTAAAACTCACTTGACTAGCATAGTGACATCTAGATTACAAACATCATCATATGAATCTCAATCATGTAAGGCAGCTCATCAGATTATTGTATTGAAGTACATAGGAGAGAGATGAACCACATAGCTACCGGTACAGCCCCGAGCCTCGATGGAGAACTACTCCCTCCTCATGGGAGCAGCAGCGGTGATGAAGATGGCGGTGGAGATGGCAGCGGTGTCGATGGAGAAGCCTTCGGGGGCACTTCCCCGCTCCGGCAGGGTGCCGGAACAGAGACTCCTGTCCCCCGGATCTTGGCTTCGCGATGGCGGCGGCTCGGAAGGTTTTCCGTATCGTGGTTTTTCGCCTCGGGGTTTTCGATCCGAGGGGCTTTATATAGGCGAAGAGGCGGCGCGGGAGGGTCGAAGGGGTGGCCACACCATAGGGCGGCGCGGCCGGGGCCTGGGCCGCGCCGGCCTATGGTGCAGGTGGCCTGTGGCCCCCTCTCGGTCCTTCTCGGGTGTTATGGATGCTTCCGGTGAAAATAGGGACTCGGGTCTTGATTTCGTCCGATTCCGAGAATATTTCGTTACTAGGATTTACTGAAACCAAAAACAGCAGAAAACGACAGCGGCACTTCGGCATCTTGTTAATAGGTTAGTTCCGGAAAATGCACGAATATGACATAAAGTGTGCATAAAACATGTAGGTATCATCAATAATGTGGCATGGAACACAAGAAATTATCGATACGTCGGAGACGTATCGGCATCCCCAAGCTTAGTTCCGCTCGTCCCGAGCGAGGTAAAACGATAACAAAGATAATTTCTTGAGTGACATGCCATCATAAACTTGATCATATTGTAAACATATGTAATGAATGCAGCGATCAAAACAATGGTAATGACATGAGTAAACAAGTGAATCATAAAGCAAAGACTTTTCATGAATAGTACTTTCAAGACAAGCATCAATAAGTCTTGCATAAGAGTTAACTCATAAAGCAATAATTCAAAGTAGAGGCATTGAAGCAACACAAAGGAAGATGAAGTTTCAGCGGTTGCTTTCAACTTATAACATATATATCTCATGGATAATTGTCAATGCAAAGCAATATAACAAATGCAATAAGCAAGTATGTAAGAATCAATGCATAGTTCACACAAATGTTTGCTTCTTGAGGTGGAGAGAGATAGGTGAACCGACTCAACATAAAAGTAAAAAGAATGGTCCTTCAAAGAGGAAAGCATCGATTGCTATATTTGTGCTAGAGCTTTGATTTTGAAAACATAAAGAGAGCATAAAAATAAAGTTTTGAGAGGTGTATGTTGTTGTCAACGAATGGTAGTGGGCACTCTAACTACCTTATCAACCAGACTTTCAAGAGCGGCTCCCATGAAGGACGTTATCTCTACCAGCACGGTAGATCATCCCTCTTCTCTTTTGTTTACACATGTACTTTAGTTTAGTTTTTCTTTATTTATGGATGACACTCCTCCCAACCTTTTGCTTACACAAGCCATGGCTAACTGAATCCTTGGGTGCCTTCCAACAATCACATACCATGAAGGAGTGTCTATTTGCAAAATTAAGTTGCTTACTGATGAATCAGAGCAAAACATGTGAAGAGAATTATTAATGCAAGTTAATTAATCGGGGCTGGGAACCCCATTGCCAGCTCTTTTTGCAAAATTATTGGATAAGCGGATGAGCCACTAGTCCATTGGTGAAAGTCTGTCCGAAGTAAATGACAAGATCGAAAGATAAACACCACATACTTCCTCATGAGCTATAAAACATTGACACAAATAAGAGGTGATAAATTTTGAATTATTTAAAGGTAGCACTCAAGCAATTTACTTTGGAATGGCGGAGAAATACCATGTAGTAGGTAGGTATGGTGGACACAAATGGCATAGTGGTTGGCTCAAGGATTTTGGATGCATGAGAAGTATTCCCTCTCGATACAAGGTTTTAGGCTAGCAAGGTTATTTGAAACAAACACAAGGATGAACGGTGCAGCAAAACTCACATAAAAGACATATTGTAAACATTATAAGACTCTACACCGTCTTCCTTGTTGTTCAAAACTCAATACTAGATGTTATCTAGACTCTAGAGAAACCAAATATGCAAACCAAATTAGCAAGCTCTAAGTATTTATTCATTAATGGGTGCAAAGTATATGATGCAAGAGCTTAAACATGAGCACAACAATTGCCAAGTATCAAATTATCCAAGACATTTTAGAATTACTACATGTATCATTTTCCAATTCCAACCATATAACAATTTAACGAAGAGGAAACTTCGCCATGAATATTATGAGCTAAGAACACATGTGTTCATATGAACCAGCGGAGCGTGTCTCTCTCCCACACAAGCATGATGTAATCCAATTTATTCGAACACAAACAAAAATAGAAACAAACAAACAGACGCTCCAAGTAAAGTACATAAGATGTGACGGAATAAAAATATAGTTTCAGGGGAGGAACCTGATAATGTTGTCGATGAAGAAGGGGATGCCTTGGGCATCCCCAAGCTTAGACACTTGAGTCTTCTTGAAATATGCAGGGGTGAACCACCGGGGCATCCCCAAGCTTAGAGCTTTCACTCTCCTTGATCATAGTATATCATCCTCCTCTCTTGACCCTTGAAAACTTCTTCCACACCAAACTTTAAGCAAACTCATTAGAGGGTTAGTGCATAATCAAAAACTCACATGTTCAGACGTGACACAATCATTCTTAACACTTCTGGTCATTGCTCAAAGCTACTGGAAGGTAATGGAACAAAGAAATCCACCCAACACAGCGAAAGAAGCAATGCGAAATAAAAGGCAGAATCTGTCAAAAACAGAACAGTCCGTAAAGACGAATTTTAAAATGGCACCAGACTTGATCAAATGGAAAAACTCAAAACTAATGAAAATTGCGTACATATCTGAGGATCACTCACGTAAATTGGCATAATTTTCTGAGTTACCTACAGAGAATTAGACCCAGATTCGTGACAGACAGCAATGCTTGTTTACTGCGCAGCAATCCAAATCTAGCATCAACTTTACCATAGAGACTTTACTTGGCACAAAAACATGATAAGGAGAGGTTGCTACAGTAGTAAACAACTTCCAAGACACAAATATAAAACAAAGTACTGTAGCAAAATAACACATGGGTTATCTCCCAAGAAGTTCTTTCTTTATAGCCGTTAAGATGGGCTCAGCAGTTTTAATGATGCACTCGCAAGAAATAGTATTTGAAGCAAAAGAGAGAATCAAGAGGCAAATTCAAAACAAATTTAAGTCTAACATGCTTCCTATGCATAGGAATCTTGTAAATAAACAAGTTCATGAAGAGCAAAGTAACAAGCATAGGAAGATAAAACAAGTGTAGCTTCAAAAATTTCAGCACATAGAGAGGTGTTTTAGTAACATGAAAATTTCTACAACCATATTTTCCTCTCTCATAATAACTTTCAGTAGCATTATGAGCAAACTCAACAATATAACTATCACATAAAGCATTCTTATCATGAGTCTCATGCATAAAATTATTACTCTCCACATAAGCATAATCAATTTTATTAGTTGTAGTGGGAGCAAATTCAACAAAGTAGCTATCATTATTATTCTCATCAAGTGTAGGAGGCATAGTATAATCACAACAAAATTTACTCTCCATAGTAGGTTGTACCAAAAGACCACTATTATAATCATCATAAATAAGAGGCAAAGTATCATCAAAGAAAATTTTCTCCTCAATGCTTGGGGGACTAAAAAGATCATGAAAACCAGCTTCCCCAAGCTTAGAACTTTCTATATCTTTATCAACAATGGTGTTCAAAGCGTTCATACTAATATTACTACCAGCATGCAAATAAGATTTCATAGGTTTTTTAATTTTCGCATCAAACAATCCATGTTTTAAATCAGGAAATAGAATAAGAAGCTCATTGTTGTCCATTATGCCAAACTAGTGTAAACAAGAAACAAAAAGATGCAATTGCAGGATCTAAAGGAAATAGCTTCGAGCACAAACACAATGGCGCCAGAAAAGTACTTTACCTGGGACCGGAGTATGAGTGCCTTTTACCTTTCCTCCCCGGCAACGGCGCCAGAAAAGTGCTTGGCGCGTAGTTGACGAGGGAGGAAAAGTGCTTAATTGCCGGGCTTGCCAATGTGTGAGTGCCGTTTACCTTCCCTCCCCGGCAACGGCGCCAGAAAAGTGCTTGATGTCTACGGGAGCTTCTATTCTTGTAGACAGTGTTGGGCTTCCAAGAGCAGAGGTTTGTAGAACAGCAGCAAGTTTCCCTTAAGTGGATACCCAAGGTTTATCGAACTCAGGGAGGAAGAGGTCAAAGATATCCCTCTCATGCAACCCTGCAACCACAAAGCAAGAAGTCTCTTGTGTCCCCAACACACCTAATAGGTGCACTAGTTCGGCGAAGAGATAGTGAAATACAGGTGTATGAATAAGTAGTAGCAACGGCACCAGAAAAGTGCTTTGCCCAGGACAGTAAACAAGCAGTAGTAACGCGGCAGTAGTAACGCAGTAAAACAGTAAACAAGCAGCGATAGCAGTATTTAGGAACAAGGCCTAGGGATTAGACTTTCACTAGTGGACACTCTCAACATTGATCACATAACGAACAGATAAATGCATACTCTACACTCTTGTTGGATGATGAACACATTGCGTAGGATTACACGAACCCTCAATGCCGGAGTTAACAAGCTCCACAATAATGCTCATATTTTAGTAACCTTTAGTGTAAGATAGATCAAAAGACTAAACCAAGTACTAACATAGCATGCACACTTGTCACCTTCATGCATATGTAGGAGGAATAGATCACATCAATATTATCATAGCAATAGTTAACTTCGCAATCTACAAGAGATCATGATCATAGCATAAACCAAGTACTAACACGGTGCACACACTGTCACCTTTGCACACGTGCAGGAGGAATAAACTACTTTAATAACATTGCTAGAGTAGCACATAGATAAATTGTGATACAAACACATTGCAATCATAAAGAGATATAAATAAGCACCTCACTATGTCATTCAACAGTGAATAAGTATTCTGTGAAATATAGCCTAAGAGACCCACACGGTGCACACCACTGTCACCTTTACACACGTGGGACAAGGAGTCTCCGGAGATCACATAAGTAAAACTCACTTGACTAGCATAGTGACATCTAGATTACAAGCATCATCATATGAATCTCAATCATGTAAGGCAGCTCATGGGATTATTGTATTGAAGTACATAGGAGAGAGATGAACCACATAGCTACCGGTACAGCCCCGAGCCTCGATGGAGAACTACTCCCTCCTCATGGGAGCAGCAGCGGTGATGAAGATGGCGGTGGAGATGGCAGCGGTGTCGATGGAGAAGCCTTCCGGGGCACTTCCCCGCTCCGGCAGGGTGCCGGAACGGAGACTCCTGTCCCCGGATCTTGGCTTCGCGATGGCGGCGGCTCCGGAAGGTTTTCCGTATCGTGGTTTTTCGCCTCGGGGTTTTCGATCCAGGGGCTTTATATAGGCGAAGAGGCGGCGCAGGGAGGGTCGAAGGGTGGCCACACCATAGGGCGGCGCGGCCGGGGCCCGGGCCGCGCCGGCCTATGGTGCAGGTGGCCTCGTGGCCCCCTCCGGTCCTTCTCGGGTGTTATGGATGCTTCCGGTGAAAATAGGGACACTGGGTCTTGATTTCGTCCGATTCCGAGAATATTTCGTTACTAGGATTTACTGAAACCAAAAACAGCGAAAACAAGAATCGGCACTTCGGCATCTTGTTAATAGGTTAGTTCCAGAAAATGCACGAATATGACATAAAGTGTGCATAAAACATGTAGGTATCATCAATAATGTGGCATGGAACACAAGAAATTATCGATACGTCGGAGACGTATCAGCGCGCCGTCAGGAGGAGGCTACGCGTCAGGCGGCGCTCCGGGAGGAGGAGGAGCGCCGGGCCGCGCGCCTGGCGGAGGAGGAGCGCCTGGCCACGCAGGCCGCAGCGGAGGAGCAGCTCCGACAGGAGTCCGCGCGGAGGGCACGGCTGTGCAGGCCGGCGAGCCCGCCGAACGCGCACTCCGCCTGGGAAAGGGCGCAGTGGGAGCCCTGGCCGGAGTCCCCGGTGCCCTCCGGCGTGTCGAGCCGGAACAGCACGTCGCCGCCGAGGGGCGTCGTCGTCATCGACGCCGACGATGACGAGTACTACTGGGGGTAGTACTGCCAGCGGCCACCGTGCTCGCAAACCCTGTCTAGGGTTTCTTTATTTTTAGTTTAAACCCATATAGGGCTTTCTTTTGTGTAAAAATTGCCCAAAATAGGGCTAAGTTTAATTAACCACTAGTTTAATGTTATCTTTGGCTGTTTTCCTTTTTTATTTTCATATGCGGTGCGTCCGCACGTTGGGCGCAGCGTGCGACCCAAACGGACACGCGGACGCGGGGCGCTGTCCGGGTGTCCGTTCGGCCACCCAAACGGCCCAAAACGGACGGCCCAGCGCGTCCGTTTGGGTCGCCCGCCGCTTCTTGAAAGCCACTCCTTCTCCGGCTGAGTCATCTGCTCGGATTTCTACCGTGATAATGTATAAAAATCACACTGGAAAGTGCAGCGTGGTTTTTAAAGCTACGGAGATTAACACATATGGATTTGGCACGCTTTACTTGACATGATGATTCTCACAATAATGTTATAGTGCATCCGATGTTTGCTAGACTTGTTGAACGCCATGTCAGAGGTAAACTCTGTGGTTAGTGTCCACTCATACAACAAAACGTGCTACCTAGCTAAGGGCATCTCCAGCGGCGCGACGCAAATGGTCGCTGAGCGATCGTTTTCGTCCGCCGTGACCGGAAATGCGTCTGGGCCCTGCTCCAGCGGGTCGACGCAAAGTGACCGGCCCGTCCGCGGAGACGCAAACCTGGCCCAAATATGCGGCAGGTTTGCGTCTCCGCGGACGCTCGGCGGTCGCGGAAAATGTCCGCCTTGGGTACATCCTGGCCCGGTCGGCAGTGACTAGATAAGCAAAATATTTTTTCATTACTATTGATTGGCCAAAAGGACCATCTTTACAGAGATGGTTAGTCGAGTTAACCTAAAACTACAACGGCCGTACCTACTCGCCGTCGCGCGGCCTACACCGGCCTTGGTTACTCGCAGTCGCGCGCCCTACTACTGGCCGCCGGATGGGCCGGCGCCGTCGTCGAAGCGGGAGCGGTTCTTGCACTCCGCGGGGCGCGCACGGCGGCGAACGGACATCTCGTCCTGCCACAGCACTGTCACCGTCGCAAAGGCAACCTTCCTAGCCGCCGCCTCCGCCGTCGCCCGGGCCTCCTCCTCTGCCGCCGCCAGGACCGCCGCCGCCCGGGCCTCCTCCTCCGCCGCGTCCTCCTCCGCCGCCATCGCCGCCTGGATCACCGCCACGTCGGCGACGAAGCGGGCCCTGTCCCTAGCCGCCGCCGCCACAGCTTCGTCCCTGGCGGCGATGGCGACCTCCAGCTCCCGGTTCTCCTGCTCGACCCGCGCGGGAGAACGGCCCCTACGCTGGAGCGAGTCCAGGTCGGAGCACATTAACCCCCTAGCCATGGCCGTCGCATAGCTGGCGGCTTCCTCCTCCGCCACCAAAGCCTGGCGGCGCTGGGCGTCCCCGCCAGGGACTCGAAGGACGCGAGCGAGAACCCGCTGCTCACCGGCGCACTCGAAGCGCCCGGGCACGGGGGGTCGTCGTCCGCGATGTCGTGGATGACGGCGTCGGCCGGAGGGGCCGCGAGGGCCGCCGCGCCTCCGCGAGCTCGGCCCTGGCGTCGGCGAGCTCGGCCATGGCGTTGGCGATCTCCGCCCTGGTCGCCGCGAGGCGCCCTTCCGCGCGCTCTGCCGCCTCCGCCTCCACCTCCGCGACCTCCGCCTCCGCCTCCGCGACCTCCAGGTCCAGCTGCTGGGCCTCAACGCCGGCGGCAGCTACCTCGTCCTCCTCCTCCTCCGGGTGGAGCTGGCGGCAAATGTCAACAACTTGCTCCCAACTCATGTGGTCCGCCATGGATTGATGGTAGTGTGAGGTGTGCCCGTCGCACCCGGCGGTGTCCACCGTATATAGCCACGGCGGGGCAGGAAACGGCGTTGGCGCGCATGGCGTTTCCCGCGCGCGCGAAACACCGGCGAAACTTGCGAATGTATTGGGCGCGCGCGGGAACGATCGTCGTCGCGCGGGAACAGTTAATCGCCGGCGGCAGTCCTCGACGGGACGTAAAACGCCATTAGCGACCTTGACGCTGTCCCCGGATAAAATATGCGTCCGCACCGCTGGAGTACCCCCGACGCAAACGGTCGCCCTGGGCCACAACGCGTCCGCGGGCCGACCAAACGGACATTTCGGACGTCCGAAATGCGTCGCGCCGCTGGAGATGCCCTAATGGCGTTTTTTTTTTAAATGGTTGACATTGAAGACAATCAATTATCCTTTTATAGAGAAAACACTTGGTTTGCAAATTGTCAGGAGAGTTGTAGGAAGGATGTCGATCGGGATTTGGTGTGCTTCAAGTTTGTTTTGCTATTTTTCCAGTAATTTGCTCTCTCATGGTCGACATCTTCGATGTGGGAGGTGATAAATGCTTGTGTAATTATACTCAACATGACCATCAAGAGTAGGCGCGTTGCTTCAACGAATGATGATCAGCCATATAACTGAACACCGGGTTTTGAGCTTTCCTGGACATGCATGCATCATATTTCCGTGACGAAAAGGTTCATCGCTAATTGTAAGATGATCTAGTGAAGTATTTCTGAACGAGGAATAGAAACACCGCATGATCGTTGACCTATTTAGATTATTGCATGAATTATTCTAGTTTTATGTTTGCATTTGATTAAATAATAATATTTATTTGGTTGAATTATTGTTTGCATATTTTGTTGTATCATGGAAAAATATTTGAAAGAAAATAGCAAAACCCTACGCATCTTTGGGGACATCGATGCGGAAAGATGTCCCCAATAGAGTGGTTGCATGTGCCGACACCCCTAAAATGGCTTGTTCAGCGTTGTCACGGGGCGTAGTTGTGGGGTGTGTGTCTGTGGGTAGGTGGGGTAGTGAAGATGGTCTTATATTGCGATGAAAAAGCCTCAAGGGAAAACGGGAATGCAAATGATGTATGTAAAGCTAATAATTATCTTCATCAACCCTATTAATTTCAACCTTTGGAAAGTTGAGAGTACGTTTTAATTCATCGAGATCCTTGACTGGTAATGCATTTATAAAACCATCGGCTAATTGATCTTTAGTTGATATGAACATCATATCTAACCTTGTATTTGCAACCATTTCTCTAACAAAGTGATAGTCAATCTTAATATGTTTTGCCCTTTAATAAAAACAAAGGGCTTTATTTACCATAACACCAAGTTCATCGAACAATGCTTTAACCCATATCCACTTTGTTGTGGCATTAGCAAGAGCATTATTTCAGATATAATGCTAGATCTAAGCACGGGACGCGCAGTACCTCCTTAACCAATAGACCGATCGATCTGCCTAAAAAGTCTTAAACCCGAAGAATGATATTCTCCGGGAAAATGTTACTCAAGTATTTGAGGTAAATTTCTGATAATAAATTGTTGTTGAGTTTCATTGTTTGAGTGAGATCTTTACTATTACTAGTTAAAATGCCCATGCGTTGCCACGGGTTCTCAAATTTTATTTCCCAATGCACATATATAGTTTATAATACTTATAAAAAAATAAAAGAAATCAGTGATATCATAATTTATAATCACCAAAGAAACCAGTATTACTTGTAGAAATATCATTTGTTATCACAAGTCATGACACCAACAGATTTTTTTTTGTTTATAACAAAATCTCCTTGGCCGATGCATGAAACTATCTCTAGATCCTCCAGAAAAGCTTGACACCTCCTCTTCACTTCAGCTTCAAAATCACTATCAAAGTGCTACCATACACCTTCTATATCCCTCTTTCAGCGATCTCTATAGTTGGATCATGCTCGTCAACTACACATTCGACACTAACATGCTCTTCGATAACGGCCAGGATTATAAGAAAATATGACTTCGCCACTTCCATCAAGTTGGGAGAACAAATTTGCTCTTCAAAAGAATTTTGCAGTATCCATCATATTTGCATCTCGAAACATCCATATGGTACTACTTTCAAGAAAACAACTTTACAATAGAGCTGCATCGTTATTTAGTTTCTCCACCCACAGCACCAGCACAGACATGCGCACAAGTGCAGACACAAATACACGGGGGTGTAATCCATGTGGTTCTCAGTCTCACCTTCCATTGGCTGCACGGCATCAGCAGCTACGTGCTCCTGGTGTGGAACAAGCATATCTCTGTCCTCCTCCTGCTGCACCTATAAGGGGAACAGAGGTCGCAGGGGTATGATCCGTTGGTAGCAAATGGTAAAGTAAAACAGATTAGAATCTGTCCAACCTGTACTTGAAAGTTTTACATTTGATGTATCTTTGATCCTTGACCTGTAAATAATAGATTGAAATTAAAATTAACCTCATATGCTCGTTTCTTTTTTCCATACTACATGCAATGCCTAATGGTATCCTAACAATAACAGTGTCAACAGTATGCAAGAAAGCGGACAGTCGCTGGTAAATATTGTCCAGGAGCCACTAACTCTATACAACACGTTTTCAAAATTGACGTGGTTGGCTAAAAATGAACCAAAGAGAATGCGAAAATAAAACAGTTTCTTTCTACCTGTCTCGTAGCGCTGACCAAGAGCTAACCAGAAAGCATAACGTGAATGTCATTTCAGGTGCAATCACATCTCTATACTACTCTATGTCTTGGAAGATTATAGTAACATGATTTCATAAACAGACATGGAATTTGGGATATACTACTCTATGTTGCCTGGGACATACTACTCTTGAATTCAGTTTTGGAAGAGCACTTGTCCAAGGATCCTTGAATTCTCGTTCTGTAAATCAAATGTACTGAAAATAGAAAATAGATCGTCTAATTTATTGGTGTCATATAGTTGAACATACATATGACGAATGCTGGAAACCCCAGTGCAGAAGAAGAAAGAACGCGGTGTACGCGAGGCACCTGCTCCTTATTCGAGGAGTAGGCGTTGAGCTAGAGCACAGGGGCGGATCAGGCTACGTGGCAGGCGTGTAGGTTCGGAGTCGCTGCACTACGTGCAACTCCTGGATCGCTTTTTAGGCATCTGAAGTCTGAACACCGGTACTATTGAAAAAATAAAACATATGGGTTATCAAACAGATATTCTAGTGATTATTGATTACCATTTTATCTGGCTAATTCGGAAGCAAAACCTTAAATATGGTATACCATTTTATTCAAGCAGCAATCGGCAACCGCACCCACTCTGCCACCATTGCCACCTTACCCCACTCCGCGAGACCGCGATTCATAAAAGAAGTATTTTCATAGCAAAAAATAATAATGACATGAAATTCATGAGCAGATTTACACAAATCTTGACTGGTTCTAATCTCCAAGAATGCATGTGTGATAGTCATTTATGAGGATGTACGAACTCACAAAATACTCACTTAAATGCCATCAACATTACTCTTTGTCCATATTTACAAGAAAACACTGCTAAGTGGCTGGCAGAGAAACATACATTACAATCAGATGATGTTAGAAGTAATTTGATTATTATAAAATTATCTGTAATATGAATTAGCAATCTGGATTACGTCGTATATCAGTACATGAATGCTAAATCAGTTAACGGCTAATACCTCGAGAACAACAACAATGTAAGAATCTCCTGCACGACCCATCTTCTAAGCTAGCAATTTTCTACAACAAAGCCCACCAATTTTAGGAATGCGCTCAAATGTTCAATTGACAATTTCGATTAACATGGCTGTATGGATAGAATAATCACCTTGACCAATTCCTAAGCATCTTTTTCCAGGCCGGCAATGCATGCCATGGAGGAGACCAGTAGGCAGCAGGACGTGCTTGGGGAGGGCTGAGGAGGCGGTCATCCAGAGGAGCCTGCGCCCACACACAAAAAACAAATTTCAAGAGGGGACACTATCGTTGATTAAGGAGTGTAATGGTCGGATAATTATTTTCGGTAACTGAATGGGCTTCACAGGCTATGTAAAGTGATATATCTCCCACGGCCACGGTTTCTTCAGTGAAGGCTGCTGCACGTGCTTCTTAGAATTTGTTCTAACTTTTACAAAGTCCAGTCTAAAATCAAAAGGCAGGATGTTAGTGTCAGATGGTGCTGTTGTTCTTATAACAGCATAACTGAAAATAAAACAAATACATCTCTCAAGAATAAAGGATAAAAAAGCTCGTTACACCACATTACTGAAAGGTAGAGTTAAAGATACAGAGGTTTTACATAGCAATTCAGAAATTGTGACCTTTCGTAGCACTGCTGAATATAAATGGTGTCAAGTGCAAGCAATACCTAACCTTAACAACGGTGTTAACCTTAGTCTCAGCATGTGAGTCTCTCAAGTTCTGAACGTGGATCTTTGAAGTAAATGGTAGAATTCTATTCAAACACATCCAAAGTAGATACTTAGTAGAGATACCAGTACTTTCATTTAATTGATCATGCTTCATTGCATATCAAACCACAAATATAAGTATGAACCTGAACTAAATCCTTGATATATCTAACTATTATCTGAATCACTAAAAATGTTATCACCCAGACTAATTTTGAATATACTAATCATTAATATCAAAGAATAACAACATAATTTTCACAACATGGAGGTCTTCTAAATGAAATCTTGGGACACAAACATGTGTCATATCTAATAAGAATAACACCGGAAACAGAACTGTATCTCTAGAGGAAATTGCAGCTTTACAAGATTTTGTTAAAGAATACCTACATAGTCACCGGAAGCTAAATCTTTAGAGAATACAAGAGGTGTGTCCACGTCAATAAAATTTCTACGGAAACAGTGGATGATTCATTTTAGCACCTTATTATCATACCAGGCCTAAAACATTGTACCATCATTTCCAGTTTGAACTTCCTAGTGGCATTGCCTCTAGTTGCAAAAAAACATGATACTTCATATTTTTAACATGTAACTTCTTTTTGCAGAGAAATCTTCACTTAATCAATCTGAAAAAACCAAAACCGAACAGCTAGATGATCAGCCCAGTCCATGAAAGTCCTACTCATAAGTACAATACCAGCTATTCTTGCAGCAATAATTACTTCGAGGCATCTAAGAATTATAATGTTAATAACATGAACAAGTGTCTTATTTTCTAAGCATGAAGCAAACTCTGACAGCTTTCCTCAGCAACAATTCTGTATTTTTCCATAGCAGCAATGTAACAAGCAAGAATTCCATGTATTATTTCCATATATCTATCTAGGTCAATTCCTAAGATTTACATCATATATTTTCGTTTCTTATTTTTCCTTGGAACTCTGCAAATGAATGATCCAGGAGAAATGCTATGACAAATTATGATGTAATAAGAGCTGCCGAATTTCGGCCAAATTAGGAACACATGCCAATTATCTTATCTCCCTTCACAGTAGGTATTTAAAAGGAGAAAATTCTTCAAATCTTTTGTGTAAACAGACCTAAAACTACAGTCTGCCATTCGATTCTTGATGCATTAACTTCACATAGGCTTGCTTTTTTACTGGGCTTGTATCTTCTAGTGTTTTGTCATGTATTACTATACTGTATGTAACTCTATATAATTGGACAGATCATTTCTCCACAATAATGAACCCATCACCAAGCTCTTGGTCCATTTCTTCTAGGCATGCAATTTGAAGGATTGCATAGACCAATTCCAGAGAAGAATAACTTCAAAATATGGCAAAAAAAAACATGCACACCGCTCACCTCTGACCAGTCCATGACAACAGGTACTCGTCGATGACCAGGCGGAGCACACCCCGTTCAAACCCAACGAAACAATGGCAAACTAAACAAAAAGAATCCCTCAATCATACACCAACTGATAAAAAGAATTAAAAGGAGAGTATCAAAAGGACAAATGCAGAACCAAACATACCAGCTGCAGCCCCTAAATTTTAGAACCCCGCCAAGGATCATGGTTGAATCCTTCACCAAAAATCAGAAGGGCACACCCCAACGAAAACAGAATACCAGATGCCACCAAAAGAAAGTAAGCTGCAACCGCCGGCCCAATCTCGATCTGTTATAGCAGCAACAGGGGATTAAGATCTTGATAACAATTTTCACCTTCACCATAAATCTACTTGCTTATTTGGATACAAGACAATCCATAACCAAATGAAAATCAGCTTTTCGGACATGATAGCAGATCGAGGATTTAATAATAATCAAAATTGAAAGGGTCGAGAAGCAATATCAAGTGCTTGAATAACTAATACAGCCCGAGGTGATGCTAGAGCGTGGCAGCACGAAGGAAAATGATGGGGGTGGGGACGCTGGTCCTTGAGCATGTGGTTCCGTGGTCGTCTCTCCGTGCGAGAGGAGGTGGGCCTGGACGAGCCTGGCCTCTCCAAACTACGGTCGGTCGGGACGATCTCCTGTCCTGGCCGAGCTCGAGCAGAGGCCGGGCAGGTAGAGGGCGGGCGAGGTCATGGCGAGCGGCAGTGGACAGGTGGTAATCGCCGTGGTCGAGCGGCGGCGTGGAAGAAAGCGGCGACGGGACCAAACCCTAGGAAGCGGTGGTTCCTGAGAGCCTAGCCTGGGATGTCCAGGTCCAGTGCAAAACAAAAAAACATAGGGCCCTTGTACACAAATAGTAAAAGTGCTTCTTTTGATATTCAAAGTAGTAAGTTGTACTGAACAAAATTCTCTCGAAAGACCCACTATAACATAACAGAAAGTAACAATGGTCATATTGGTGACAAATCAATTCAAAAGCAACTACATATTTATCAAAATATGCATGATAAGCTCACACTCTAGCTCTACGCTCCAGCTCGCACTCTATAGCACTGCACTCCAGATCTCCAGCTCGCACATGTAGTAAACTTGCAAACAGGCAAGTGCACTGGTTATGTAAAGGATTTTCGGCCAACTCTTTTAAGGCAAAATCATTTGTCGAATTCATTGTCTCGCGTTACTTTTCTCTTTCAAAGCCTGCCCGTAGACTGATCCAAATTGAATAAGGACGGGGCAGATCGGAATCGGATGGACTAAATTATGTAGAAAAGGGGATTGTACTAACCGTTGGAGATTGACGAGGGAATTGATGGAAAGAAACAAATCGAGATCTCCATTGACGAGGACTTTTTCTTCCACGACGCTCAGTCGAAGGCTCAAATTTGCTGCGCTACGGGCTATGTGACGTACCTGGGTGGGGGGCTCTGCCGACCGGGGGGGGCTGTGCGGCCACGCCGCATGCACCTGCCCAGGGCCAAACTGCGGTCGGTCGGGCCGATCTCCTGTCATGGCCGAGCTCGAGCAGAGCCGAGCCAGGTAGAGGCGCGGCGGGCGACGTCCTGGCGAGCGGCGGTGGGCAGGTGGTGCTCGACATGGTCGAGCGGCGGCGGGGCCAAACCCTAGCGCGCGGGGTTCCTAGGAGGCGAGGTAGTGGTGCGGAACGGATTTGTTGGGCTTGGCCCATTTGTGGGGGAGCGACGCACGCACGAAGGACGACCAAAGTTTGATCGTAGTGGTATGGTGGGCAGAATAGGGAACATGTTCCTCCTTTTTTTTTTTTTGAACTGAACATGTTCCTCCTTTTTAAGTAGTGTAGATAGATAGATTCGGGATCAGCCGTACGTCGTACGTCGTCCGTTTTCATTGTGCCCTCATAATTTCTTGTAAATCAACCCGCAGTCCCACCCCGTGCTTTCAATCTTCCACGATAACTATTTTTGTAATTAGGCCCTTGCAAGAAGGGAAAATCAACCCGCACTCGCTTCTGCAGCAAGACGCAGGCTGCTTCTCGCTAAGGCGGCCGCTGCAGTATGCCAGTATCCCACGGCCGGTGCAGCAGTGTCGCGCTGTAAGGGCATCTCCAACCGGGCGACCCAAACGGACGCGCTGGGCCGTCCGTTTTGGGCCGTTTGGGTCGCCGCCCGGACACGCGGACAGCGGCCCGCGTCCGCGTGTCCGTTTGGGTCGCGCGCTGCGCCCAACGCGCGGACGCATCGCAAATTGGAGAAACACGAAAACAAAATGAAAATGGCAAATTTAAACGATATTTGACTAAACATATGCCCTATTTTGGGCAAATTTAGTACATAGCCCTATTTTGGGCAAATAAAACTAACAAAAGAAGCCCCTATATGGGCTTTTAAATTTAAACTAAAATATAAACGGAAAATAAAAAACCCTCTAGGGTTTGGTCGGCGGCGCGGTGGCCGCCGGTGCGCCGCCTAGCCCCTCGTGGGCGTCGTCGAGGTCCCCGGGCGGCGAGGCACCTGCTGTGGCTCGACCGCGCCGGGGACTCCGGCCAGGGAGACCACGAGGCCTCCTCCCACGGCGAGCGGGGGTCCGGAGCCACCCGCGCCGCCCGGAGGCGCCGCCGCCTCTCCGCGCCGGCGGCGCCGCCCGGCCTCCCGGCGCCGACTCCTCCGGCGGCGGCACCTCTCCTCCGGCGGCGGCCGGCCGCTCGGCGGCGCGGCGCCCGGCCTCCTCCCGCCGCGCCGTCTCCTCCTCCTCCTCCCGTCGCGCCCGGAGGGCCCGGGCGTAGAGCTCCCGGCCCTCCGCGTCCTCCACCTCCCGCCGCGCCGCCTCCTCCATTTCGGAGGTGCGAATGGCCGCATGGAGTTGCGGCCATTTCGCCTCCTCCTCCGCCGCCGAGACGATGAGGGCGGCGCGGAGGTCCGGTCCTCCTCCGAGGACTCGGGCTTGAGCTCGAGCGGCAGCCGGCGGCGGTTGCGGCAATGCCGCGCCGCGGCGGGCGGCCTCTCCGATGTGGAGGCCGCCTCGGTTTCCGCACGATGGTCGCAGCCGCCGGCGGCCGACGCCGACCGCTGCTGGCCTCGTCGTCGTTCGCTCCGGGAGCGAACCGTCGCTTCGGGGCCATGGCGGCGGTTTTTGCTCGGGGAGTGGAGTGGGGACCGGAGTGGAGGGCCGGATCCCCTCCGGTCCCCATTTAATAGACTCCCCGGTCACCGACAGGTGGGCCCAAGGGAGACGAGGCGACCAGCACGCGGACGCGAGCGGACGGCGCGTGCCATCCGCGGCCACGCAAACCTAGCCCAGATTTGGGCCGGGTTTGCGTCGTTCCGGACGCCGCGGCCGTCCGCTTTTGCGGTGCGTCCCCGCGTTGGACCGGGTTTTTATCCGGCTGGACCCATCCGGACGCGCGGGCGCGGGATGGGTCGCCCGTTGGAGATGCCCTAATCACTGCGCGTGCTCGGCCGACCCGCTCTTCGCACAGCTTGCCGTCGCGCCTCATGTCTAGCTCATCTATTTAGGTCATGTCCTGAATTCTGATCTGCTAGACGCCTGGACCAGCCGCCACGCACAGTTGAGATGAGCGTCTAGCTAGGTGTTATGCTATTTCTACATGCGAAAGCCTGAACCTATCGAGTAAGCAATGGTAAGCTTAATTCAGGTACAGTACATCATTTTTATTTTAACTTGTACACGTAGTATCTCTATCTCTATACACTGCTCTATTCTGTAACTCAGTCCTACTAGGTCTTGCCCAAACTCCACCATGTGTGTCAGTTCTCAATTAGCTCATCACATAGCTAATTTTGGGTACTAGCGATAGCAAACATAGAAACACATTATACAAGATAATTTCACTGCTGTCTACATATGAGGTCGACGGTTCGTAGAGACGGCTGGTGACTGAAATAATATAACACAACTTTATATGCACACCCTAAATCAATTTACACAAAAGAAGGCTCAGAGAGAACAAACGCATTAGCATACGTTACTTACGAAAGAAAAGAAAAAAATGTCAAAGAAATTTGGAAATAATGGCTTCATTCTTATTTGTTTTTTTAGACTAACAGGCTCATTCTTATTTGTTTGTTAACAACTTACACTTATAATCAGTTATCATCGAATCTAAAGCATCTTTAGAAGACCATGTGCATTAATAAGAAATACCTGTATTATTAGTTTTGAATTATTAATGATGTGATTCCGTAGCGAAGCACGGGTAATATGCTAGTAACGTGTAGTATTTGTGTTGACTTTGCTAAAATCTTCCGGGCTTCGCGAGTTGCTACGCTTCCGCTCGGCCTGCTGGCCGAAAACGCGGACCCGATCCTAGGCTAGGACTGACGGTGCACACATGACCTCAACAGTGAACACGAATCGCTTCTTCAGATAAGAGATGGCTTGTATCTGGCCGGTTTCAGACGGTGGAGGGATCTGCTGATTGCTGAATCTGCGCGCAGACTTCCTCTGTCAGCTGTGGTTCCACGCTTCTGCTCGCCTTAAAGGTCAGTACAACTCTATCTATTCGGCTATTCCTGACCACGAACTACAGCTACATCCCTCCTTCTATGCCTTTGTATCTCCCTGACGAAAGGCCGACAACCATAATGTACATGGCATCATTTAGCATCTGCCAATTTCCCTCTTTCTTTGCCAAGTTACCCACATGCATGCATGCATGTAAGACAACTGAGATACCATTTAAATTTGACGCAAATTCACCACTCATTACAGTGTTAACGCCTCGTTCGACTTCGCGTCAGGAGCCAAACACAGTTGCGCATCCTAAAGAACAGTCTGACAGGCATGATTAGACATTAGTTCCCACACGATTCGGCGCGCTCTACCGGAAACCTAAGTAGGAAAAATCAGCATGCATGCCAAAAAGGAAAACTGGCTAGCTTTGCCATCATCTTTGCTTAAAGCAAAAGCTCCGAGGCGGCGGACAGGAGGATTCTCATTCTCACGCTACAGAAACGCAGACACCAATCATATATGTTGCCACCTGAAATCGCCAAAGCAGTACCGGTTAGAGACTGCCAGAGAAATAGAACTCCGGCCAGTTTCCGCTTTCCAGCCTGCAGGATCATGAAACCGCCTGCACTGCTGTCTTGCAGGCTGACCGACATGATGTGTAATTGAGCGGGGAATTGTGCCTGTCACTGCGGAAACTTTGTGAATACAGTCAAGTTTAGTATTGCTTTTTTCTTCCTGCGCAGAGATTCGAGTTCAGACTTAATTGATCCGTGAATCATCTGAGGCCAACTGTTGCCGACGCAGAACTCCAGAGCAGGGGGGAAAACCAAGTTACTCTTTGCAGCGAATTACTAGGCTGCATTTGTGAAGCGCTAACGGTCGGAGGCGTAGCACTGCGCTCTAGTTGGGCTGGATAAAAGGGAAAATCCTATTTGCCGCTCTGCGCGTACACTGCGTCGCTGCCGCTGTTCCGACTACACCACTCATGGATATGGGCCAGCCCATTTTATTAACTTAGCACGTGCGTGAGTACCTACCGTGGGCTTTTCTCTGGCTAGTCAAGGGAATTCGCTCGCTCTGTTTTTCTTTTTGCTCACTTTTGCTGTGGTCAGGAAATAACGTCCAGTATTATTCTAAAAAAAGAGGAAATAACGTCCAGTTTTTCATGTTAATTTTTTAAAATGGTGAAATCAATATTTTACATGGATTTTATAAATTTTCAAAATAAAATAAAATGCACATCTATATGAGCTTCACGTCTTAATATCAACCAAACCTCGCATCCACAAAAATATGAAGCTAATATTCCCCCTCAACACATATAATCCACAACCCCATAGCTATGGGTGTGTTTGGTAGCATGGGAAAATTTTGGGGCTCGATGGGGGCAGATTTTGTGGGTCTTAACAATTCGTTGGCCATAATTGGTGATTTATTTAGTGCCATGGGTTGCATCAAATCGTACCCAACTCCCATATTATTTGGTTGGCTGCAGAAACACTTTCATCTGTGTTAAGCTACATCACGCATGTGTTTGGTTGCTATTTTGGGCATACATGTACAAACCATACCACACACACAACACAAATCAAAGGCTATTAGTACTATATATCATATTGACAACTCAAATAGTACTTAGTACAAAATAGACAAGTCTTAGAGCCTAATAATTACAACACTACAACAAAAAGCAGGTTGTTTTAAACCTCTACAGGACAATATTAGTAGCATACCTATGATACATCGCAAACGTATCTATAATTTTTTATGCTACATACTTGTTTTACATCAATTTATATATGTTTTGTTCATATTTCGTTGCATTTTTATACATTTTTTGGTAATAACCTATTAACAAGATACCACAGTGTTAGTCCGTTATTTTCTGCTGTTTTGTATTTCAGAAAATTTGTACATAAAATATTCTCGGAATTGGACGAAACAAAGCCGAAGTCAATATTTTTCCGTAACGAAGACACAGTCCAGAGGGGGTCGAAGAAAGGCAGCAGGGCAGCCAGACCAGCCCTAGGCGCGTCCTGGCCCTAGCCCGCACCTAGGGGTGGTGTGCCCCTGGCCCCCACCGAAATCGCCCCTCCGCCTATTTAATCACGATCTTGGGAAAACCCTGAATACCCGAGCCTCCATCCACGAAAAGTTTTATCACGGCCGCCATTGCAGAACTCATCTCGGGAGGGTTCTGAAGCTCTTCCCGGCACTCTGCCGGAGGGGGAGATCATCGCCGGAGGCATCTACATCGCCATGCCCGCCTCCGAAGTGATGCGTGAGTAGTTCATCCCTGGACTATGGGTCAATAGCAGTAGCTAGATGGTTGTCTTCTCCAATTTGTGCCTCATGTTTAGATCTTGTGAGCTGCCCTACATAATCAAGATCATCCTTATGTAATTCTACATGTTGTGTTTGTTGGGATCCGATGAATATTGTATACTATGTTGAGGTCGATTATATATTCATGTCATATGTTATTTGTGATCTTGCATGCTCTCCGTTGCTAGTAGATAATATAGCCAAGTAGATGCTTGTGACTTCAAGAGGGGGTATTTATGCTCGATGGTAGGTTCATGCCTCTAGTTTTCTGGAAAAATGACACTAACTTCTAAGATTGTAGATGTGTTGTTGCTACTAGGGAGAAAACAACAATGTTTTATCCGAGGGTAATTCTATTGTTTACTTTACACACATTACTTAATGTGATAATCTGTTGCTTGCAACTTAATACTGGAAGGGGTTCCAACGATAATCGGAAGGTGGATTATTAGTCATAGACGCAGTTAGATTATGGTCTATGTATATGTTGTAATGCCCAAACAAATCTCATAGTAATCATCTTGTCATGTATGGTCGGTATTCTGTCAATTGCTCAGCTGTAATTTATTCACCCAACATGTTATTTATATTTATGGAGAGACACCTCTAGTGAACTTTGGACCCCGGTCCTTTCCTTTACACTGATAAATTCAACCACTGCAATCTTGCTATGTTTACTTACTGTAAGCTTTGTTCTCTTTAATTACTGCAAACATCTCCTTCCACTCGATACATTTAATCCTTTGTGTTCAACAAAACTGGTGAGATTGACAACCTCACTGTAAGTTGGGGCAAAGTATTTTGGTTGTGTTGTGTGCAGGTTCCACTTTGTTGTTGACGCCGGTACTGCGCCCTGCCACAAGTCTGCTAGCAACACCTTCAGAAGTCACGCCTTTCTCCGACTGATCGATTAAACCTTGGTTTCTTACTAAGGGAAAACTTGTTGTTGTGGTCATCATACCTTCCTCTTGGGGTTCCCCAACGGTGTCAAGCTAATTTTCTGGCATCGTTGCCGGGGAGAAAGAGGATTTCTGCAAGGGAAGTCTCTCATCTCTAATCTCTTTACTTTGTTATAGTTTTGCTTAGTTTACTTTATTTTGTTTTGTTTGCTTTCTTATATAAAAAACATGGAAAAAATAGTTTCTATTATAGCTATTATTTTTGTTGTGTAGTTTTAATTTTGCTAAAATGGGTTCTGCTAAATACTAAGTTGTGTGACTTTACTAGCACAAACAACACTGATTTTATTTGTACACCTATTGCTCCACCTTCTCCAGAAACAACTTTCTATGACATTAAACCTGCTTTGTTAAATCTTGTTATGAAAGAGCAATTTTTGTGTTAGTACTGAAGATGCCGCTTCTCACCTTAATAATTTTGTTGAACTTTGTGAGATGCAAAAGTATAAGGATGTAGATGGTGACCTTATTAAACTAAAATTGTTTCCTTTCACTTTGAGAGGTAGAGCTAAAGATTGGTTGCTATCTTTGCCTAGAAATAGTATTGACTCTTGGGTTAAATGCAAAGATGATTTTATTGGAAAATATTATCCGCCCGGTAAGATTATATCTTTGAGAAGTGACATAATGAAATTTAGACAATTTGATAATGAACATGTTGCTAAAGCTTGGGAAAGAATGAAATCTTTGGTAAAGAAATTGTCCCACTCATGGACTAATTACTTGGATGATCACCCAAACTTTTTATGCAGGCCTGAATTTATCTTCAAGAAACCTTCTGGATTCAGCTGCTGGAGGTACCTTTATGTCCATTACTTTGGGTTTGCAACTAAATTACTTGATGATATGATGATAAATTATTCTGAATGGCACACCAAAAGAGCTCCACAAGGTAAGACTGTAAATTCTGTCGAACCTCCTTGAGTGATAAGATTGATACTATTATGTCTATGCTTGTTAATGGTAAAGCACATGTTGATCCAAATAATATTCCATTAGCTTCTTTGGTTGCTCAAGAAGAGCATGTTGATGTGGATTTCATTAAAAGCAACAATTTCAACAACAATGCTTATAGAAATAATTTTGGTAGCAATAATTATAGGCCATGTCCTTCTAATAATGGTAATGCTTACGACAATTCTTATGGCAATTCCTACAACAACAATAAAAGTGCACCCTTTGATCTTGAAGTCATGATTAAGGATTTTATTATTAAACAAACTGCTTTCAATAAAACTATTGAGGAAAAGCTTGGCAAAATTGATGTTATTGCTTCTAAAGTTGATAGCCTTGCTCATGATATTGAATTTCTTAAACTAAAAGTTATGCATCATGGTGTTAAAGAAAGCAAACCTTTGAATGTCATTCAAGTTTTATTAGAATTGATGAAAATGTTAGGATGTTGGCGGAATTGCATGCTAGGTGGGACAGAGAAGATGAAATTGCTAGAAATAATAATTTTACTAAAATTTGAACCATCACCACCAACAGTAGCAATGAAGTCTCAAATTCTAGCCACTCTCCTACTATTAATGGTAAAATAATTGGTGTAGCCACTCTCCTACTGAAACTGTTTCTGATAAGAGTGCTGAAATTTTTTGAAGTATGGGAGATAATAGTCCTTTTACCTTTGATAATAATGACTTTGATTTTGATGATTGCAATATCTCTGAAGTAATTAAGTTCTTACAAAAGCTTGCTAGAAGTCATAATGCTAGTGCTATAAATATGGCTTTTACAAAGCATATTGCAAATGCTCTCGTGCAAATTAGAGAAGAGAAATTAAAACGTGAAGATTCTATTCCTAGAAAGTTAGAAGATGGCTGGGAGCCCATCATTAATATGAAAGTAGATGGCTTTTATTGCAATGTTTTATGTGATCTTGGTGCAAGCATTTCTCTTATGCCTAGAAAAATCTATGATATGCTTGATTTGCCACCGTTGGAACAATGTTATTTGGATGTTCATCCTGTTGATATTGCTCCAAAGAAACCTTTGGGAAGAGTTAATAATGTTCTTATTATGGTTAATAATAACTTTGTCCCTGTTGATTTTGTTGTTTTGGATATTTAATGCAATGCTTCTTGTCCAATTATTTTGGGAAGACCGTTTCAAAGAACTATTTGTGCCACTATCGATATGAGAGATGGGATTATTAAATATCAATTCCCATGCAAGAAAGATATGGAACACTTCCTTAGGAAAATAAAGAAGTCACCTTATAATTCTATTATTAGAACAAATCATGATGCTGATGCTTCTTCACTTGAAAATACTTGATGCTAGCTCTTTTTCTGCGCCTAGCTAAAAGGCATTAAAGAAAAGCACTCTTGGAAGATAACCCATGTTTATTTCTGTAATTTTTATTTTGTTGAGTCTTGTAAGTTATTACCTTTGTAATAACCTCTCCTTATCATTTTGATTTTGTTTTTGTGCCAAGAATAGCCTCTAATAGGAAGAAAGTAAGATTTGGGGAAGTTGCTGTCCTGAAAACAGATTATGTGCTATCACCGTAAAAATTTGTATTTCCAGTCAGAACGTAATTTTGAGCTGCCAATTTCTGAGCATATGCCCCAGGTTATTATCTAACTTTCGTTAGTTGAATACTTTTCGATCTGAGCAACAAAATATTTCGAAAAAATTTTGATCTTTACCTGTTGTTCTATTTTGACAGATTTATGTCACTGTTAGCATTTGCCTCTTGATCCCTTTCTTTTTGAGTTCTTTTGAGGAAAGAGATTTTTGAAGAATTTCCTATGGTAGCTAATATTTTAATAATTTTTTATATATGTTAGAACTAATACTGCTCATAAGAATTGTGTGAAGTTTTGTATGAAGGAAGTTTTCAGGTGTACGGAGAGAAGAATGATGTAATGAAATGAAGTATGGACAAAATCTGAAGCTTGGGGATGCCCATGTCACCCCAAGAAATATCTAAGAGGCACAAGCGTCAAAACTTGGGGATGCCACCCTAAACCCTCTTCATCAACAAAGCATCAGGTCATCTTTCTATACGCTATATTTTTATTGCTTCATATGCTATGTGTTGTTCTTGGAGCGTATTTATTTTTATTTTTATTTTGTTTTGTTTGTTGTAGCATATGGTTGGATCACAACATATTTGTTTTGGAGAATGACACAATCCGTTTCATTGCATAGAACACTCTAGTTTTCGCTCTTATTGTTTTGTGAGTGTTCTAGTTTGCTAGTACTGCGTCTAGCTCTTGGTTTTCCACTCATATTTTGTTCAGAGCTTGTTAGTTTTATTTAGTTATGTATGATTAGCTCTCTGTTCTTTATTTATTTTCAACTATGAGAGTTGTTTCAAATAAGTTGATTGGTGTTGGAGACGAGTAAAATGTTTCATGCTTATAGTGATGCAAAAGGAAGCTTGTCTAGACTGCGGCATAGACTTTGGCATGTCATGTTGGATATTATTCTTATTATATGTTTAGTAGTTATTATTGTAGCATGACTTGTCTCAAATAGCTGAGAGTGCATAATGTATCATTGAAAGAATCATGTTTTGTTTCCATCATACAAAGCATAATATTATGGTATTCTCCTTTGATGCTTTATTGGGTTGACTTGGCACATGTTTACATCATATTATGACTACAACCAGTCAACTAAAGCCTCTATTATAATTTAGTTTCTGACTTGTAATATCACTTTATGCTTTGATTAATAATGTTTTGTTGTTATGCATGATTATGTCCATTATTGCTCTCTTAGTTGGTCGCTCCCAGTCTTTTGCTAGCCTTCGCCTGTACTGAGTATGAGTTCTACTCGTGCATCCAACTACCAAAAACCAAAGTTTGCCAATTATGTCCACCATATCTACCTACTAGCATCATTGCTATTTCAAGTATATTCATCATGTTTTTATTTATCTTCTAAATTAAATTTTGTCATGAGAAAATAATTAGTAAATCTCTCACGAACTTGATGACACATTTACTTTCTTGCACTTAATAAACCTGAACCATTGTGACTATCTTATGAATATTATATGCTTGCAAATTACGAGTTGGAAGTTAGCACAACCATGCTTTCATGGGGCATGCTTTCAACATTGCACTTATTCATATTTAGTTGATATCATGTTCTTTTGTTTATGGATGCCTAGCGGTGTGAAATAAAATGTAAACTTGTAAGTTCATGGAGATTGTATATATGTTAGAGAAATGTCTGGACGGGCAACTTAAGCCATGCATCATTCATGGTGGAAATTTAATGTATGGGCGGCCAACGAACCATAGTGAGCATTCTATGACGCATATTCAATAAAAAGCTATGCCTATAGTAAATATAAGGATTGTTGAGATGCTCATTATATGTTTGTCTAGTCATTTTAGTATGGGAATTCTCCTATATCATGGGAAAGGAGGTACCTCGTTGGTGTTCTCAATGATACATGTATACTTACAATGACAAGAACTTATTTGGGACATAAGTTCAGTAGCATGAGGTTTAGGTACTCGTATTCAAGGGGCACGTGATTTTCAATTTGTGATTTATCAAGCATATAACTCATATTTTCCCTCACATTAACTTTAACCATTCAATATGCTTAAGATAGGGATAATGAGAGCTCAAAGCTAATGAGTACCATATTTTTTGGAAGTTTTATAAAACTTATTAATCTTGCTTCCTTCTACAAAGGACCTTCCTTTTACTTTTATGTTGAGTCTTCATCTTCTTGCTTTGTGCATCAATTAAGAAAGCATAGTTGTCATTCTGAGTATAATGTGCATAGTCTCAAAATTTTATTATTGATTGATTCATGATTATGATATTGCTTGTTCTCAAATTACTTGTATCTAGTCACCCTTTGAACTTTAAAGGGTCCTGATATTTATGTTTTGCTACTTCATAAAGGACAAGCTGAGTACCACTTTGCTATGTTTTCTCTATGCTCATAAACAAACAGTTGCTTTCAATGCACAATTATTCATGATCCTTTGTTTGAGTTACTTCTCATGTTATAACATAGTTGCTAAGTTCTATTGTTAGAATTATATCTATCATGCCTATGTTTAGAGTACTTTGATCTCATCTCACAATGCTTTACAATAACTTGATCAAGATTGTGTTGGCTGCATGTCACCTTAAAAATTATTTTTGTTATCACTTACCTACTCGAGGACGAGCAGGAGTTAAGCTTGGGGATACTGATACGTTGCAAACGGATCTATACTTTTTGATGCTCCATGCTTCTTTTACACCAATTTATATATGTTTTGTTTACACTTCGTTGCACTTTTATATATTTTCCGGCACTAACCTATTGACAAGATGCCACAGTGTCAGTTTCCCTATTTTCAGTTGTTTTGTATTTTAGAAAAGTTGTATAGGAAAGATTCTCGGAATTGGACGAAACAAAACCCAAAGTTAATAGTTTACCGTAACGAAGACGAAACCCGGAGGAGAGACGGAGGGCGCCACAGGGCGCCCACAATAGGCCATGGCGCGGCCCAGGCCCTGGGCGCGCCATGGGGTGGTGTGGGCCCCCCAGGCACCCACCGACCTTGCTCTTCCGCCTATTTATTCACGATATCAGGAAAAACTTAAACACCCGAGTCTCCATCAATGAAAAGTTCTATCGCGGCCGCCATCACCGACCCTAGCTCGGGAGGGTTCTGAAGCTCTTCCCAGCACCCTGCCGGAGAGGGAGATCATCACCGGAGGCCTCTACATCGCCATTGCCGCCTCCGAAGTGATGCATGAGTAGTTCATCCCTGGACTACGTCTCCATAGCAGTAGCTAGATGGTTTTCTTCTCCAATTTATGCTTCATGTTTAGATCTTGTGAGATGTCTATCATGATCAAGATCATCCTTATGTAATGCTACATGTTGTGTTTGCTGCGATTCGATGAATATTGAATACTATGTGGAGATCGATTATATACTTGTCATATGTTATTTGTGATCTTGCATGCTCTCCGTTGCTAGTAGATACTCTGGCCAAGTAAATGCTTGTGACTCCAAGAGGGAGTATTTATGCTCGATAGTGGGTTCATGCCTCTAGTTTTCTGGATGAGTGGCAATAACTTCTAAGATTTTAGATGTGTTGTTGCTACTAGGAAGAAAATAACAATGTTTTGTCTAAGGATATTTCTATTGTTTACTTTACACACATTGCTTAATGCGATAATCTGTTGTTTGCAACTTAGTACTGGAAGGGGTTCGAACGACAACCTGAAGGTGGATTATTAGTCATAGACGCAGTTAGATTACGGTCTATGTATTATGTTGTAATTTCCAAACGAATGTCATAGTAATCATCTTGTCATGTATGATCTTTATTCTGTCAATTGGCCAGCTGTAATTTGTTCACCCAGCATGTTATTTATCTTTATAGAGAGACACCTCTAGTGAACTGTGGACCCCCGTCCTTTCTTTTACACTGGTACAATCATCATGTTCTTTTTACATGTTCTTTTTACTTACTGCAATCATTATTCTTTTTAATTCAACTGCAAACAAACATCTCTTTCCACACTATACATTTAATCCTTTGTGTTCAGCAAAACCAGTGAGATTGACAACTTCACTGTAAGTTGAGGCAAAGTATTTTGGTTATGTTGTGTGCAGGTTCCACGTTGTTGCTGACGCCGGTAGTGCGCCCTACCACAAGTCAGCCAGCAACACCTTCAGAAGTCACACATTTCTCCTATTGGTCGATTAAACCTTAGTTTTTTACTGAGGGAAAACTTGCTACTCTGCTCATCATACCTTCCTCTTGGGGTTCCCCAACGGTGTGCAATATGCGCTCATCAATCGACACACTCACATTGACATGTATAATGTATACCAATGTTGGCGCAGTGATAACCATGACATGCACGGTCACCACCCTAGTACCCTGCGGCCCGACTACTCCTATATGTAATGGAACATCATGAACCATGGACGAGTGACTCGGACCTAAATCGAGTGACCCTAACAAAATTTATATGAACCGCAGACGAATCCAAAATAAAAAAAACTAAGCGCGATCGTAAATGGGGAACATACAACTCCCGTCGGATGGAGTGAGAGTGGACCACTCTAAGGAGGAGGCGGCCTCGAGGAACTGCCCGACGTCACCATGCGAGCTGGATTTTGATTTTGTATGAGCACCTAGTCGGAAGAACCCTAGATGCGATGCGAGCAGGAGGAACCCTAGATGCGCACCTGGTTCGACCGCACAGGGGATATTTGTTGTGTTATTTTGGGAACAACTAACTTCCTATCTTTGCTATGTCAACAACTCAAGTGTAGCGCAGCGGTACAGAGCATTTGCTGGCGTAGCTAGGTCGAGGGTTCGACTTCTCGCAAGCGTAGTTTTTGCCTATTAATTTCCGTGAGCGCAGTGCATTCACAGACTGGGTCGTGTAGGGCTGGCCCATTAAAATAGAGATATATCACAAAGAGGTCAATAGAGGACAACCCAACAGAGGAGGATATCACCAGCAACCCAACAGAAGGGAGAGCAGCACAGGGGAAAAATTAGCGAGATGCATAGGTTCCACATGTCTGGGTAAAAGTGATGACATGGCAGCGAACTCACAGCTTCAGTTACGCGGAAAGCGCCTAACAACGATCTTGATTCGTCGCAATAGACTGCACTAGAACGTCGTAATCCATCCCGGTTAGGTTATGATGTTTTGGTTTAAATAGCTAATGACGTTATTGCACAAGAACGTCATTATTTTCTAGGGTTTTGCCTCTTCCAACAGCTAACGACGATAGGGCTCAAAAATGTCATAAAGTTATGACGTTTTCCTGCAGCGTCACTATTAAAACGTCACTGTTGGAAGGTTTTCTTGTAGTGCTAGCCGATCTTGCCGGGTTGCACGTCGTGTCGAAGCTCCCGTCCCACATGCCGGAAGCGCGTCGATGTAGCTGCTGCGGGTGGTGCCCCCATATGTGCGCCGGCGAAGGGGGCGGGAGCGCGTGCAATTTTCCACGACAATGGGCCAGGCTCCATAGGAACGACCTATTCAGCCTTTCCTCCAAGGGTAGGCCCGCGGGTGATTTAAAACCTGTGCTGACCACAACGGGGTATCACTGCACGGAGGCCGACCTTCACGAAGGCCTGCTCCCGCACGTACACCACCTATGCGTCTGACGCGTGGCAGCACATGGACGCCTCCGCGCGGCGTACTTCTTCCGCATGTACGCAACTCTTTCACGCGAGAGCCGCACGTACAACGCCTCCATGCGAGTACATGTTAGTTCGCGTGTACGTCCACCACGACGAAATCCACGAGAACACGAATATATTTACCGATTAAACGCACGAGTACAGTTATGTACAACACACGAGTACAGTTGCGTATAACACACGAGTACAGTTAAACATACGTACGAGTACAAGTACAGTGACGCACACGAGCAGTTACGGTCGTCCACACGAGCGAGTACAGTCGCGCACACGAGCACGAGCAGGTACATGTACAGAAGTACAGTGCCGCACACGAGCAGGTACAGTCGTGCACACGAGCAGGTACAGTCGTGCACACGAGCAAGTACAGTCGCGCACACGAGACAGGTACAGTTACGCACACGAGTAAGTACAGTCGCCTACACGAGCGAGTACAGGTACAGTCATCCACATAAGTCAGGTACAGTCGCGCACACGAACGAGTACATGTACAGTTGCTCACACGAGTAAAGAGAAAAATGCACCAAGTACATTCAAAACAGAAGTACTTATCAGTTCATGCACGAGTACAGTTAGATACACAACACGAGTACAACCATAGTAGTATAGGAAGTACGAGAAAAAAGTATCTACAAACCTATCAACATGGGATCTAGTTTTGAAGATCTCGACGAGAGGATCTCAAAAGTGGAAACGGTTCGTCATTTGGACTTACGGTTCTCAAGATATTTCATTTTGAAAAAACGAATCTACGAAAAAAGGGAAAAACTGACCCAACCCAGCTCTTCTCTCTCCTCCCTCCTCCCCACCTTGCTTCCCCTTGCGACACGTGGCGAGTAGGGAGACTACTTCCCAGAGATTTTCTGACACCACAGCGCGCCACTTGTCGCATCCGGAGCGATTTGTCTTCCCTTCGCAGAGGTCTGCCTTTTTTTAACGATTTCGACCACAACGAGAGCGCGTGTAATTTTCCACGACAATGGGTCAGGCTCCATAGAAACGACCTATTCAGCCTTTCCTCCAAGGATAGGCCCGCGGGTGATTTAAAACCTGTGCTGACCACAACGTGGGTGGCCCTAGGAATCCAAACAACCCAATTTCATGCCCCTGATGCGAGCCAAATGGCTGCGAGCTACAACTTATATGACATGAAGTTGGACATCAGACGGTTGTCTCCAATAATATGTATCCCTTTTTCTATCACTGTAGAGCTAATGCACACCATTTATGTTCCGTCACATCCTCTAGATTTATCAAGTTGAGCATCAATAACGAAGCAATAATATGCTTATAAATATATCAAAGACATGCATGAAAAAAAGTTCAAAGATGGAAATAACACTAGTTTGTACTCATAGTTGTGGATGTGATGTTTCACGGATCTACGTGGGCGTTCTCGATCATCTAGCGGTGCCAATCATGCCGGGCCAAGAAAGCAGAGAAAATGTTGCACACTCAACAAGGGGATGTATCAAGAAGGCTCTCATTTCCCCCCTCCCACCTCTCAAGAGTGACAGTACCTGACCCTTTCTTCTCTCCTGCCGGGCCTCTCCCTCCTCCTCTCCGACGGAGTAGCCGGCCGGAGTTGGAGGGGAGATGGCACCGGAGTAGGTAGGTTTGCTAGGGTTAGCGGCAGTTTTCCGGTAGTGGGATGTTTGCCCGGTAGTGGAAGCGATTGGCGAGATCTGGCCGCCTAGATCTCACCATCCTTAGGGTTCTTCTGGTTTCTTCTCCTTCTCCGGTGGTCGGAGGGGAAAGGGGAGCAGGAGAACGGCACTTCCTTCAATAAAGATACGGCGGTCTTCTTCCTGCTGCAGTGCGGAAGCGGCGGGCGGCGCCTTTTCCTGGCCGGCCTTGGAGGCTAGGGGGAAAAGGTGCGCCTGCCGGGGAACATCGACGTCGACAAGCTCATGGCCGGCCGTTGAGGCGAGGAGGAGCACTGCCACGTCGTCACCATCCTCTCTACTTCTTGGAGGGTGTATCTCTGCTGCTTCTGCTGTGGAGGTAGCACATAATGTTATTCCTCTCGGCCGGCCATGGAGGCGAGGGCGAGGACGGCAAGGATGATGCTGCTCTCACTGGCTTGAAGCGGCGAAACAAGTGCGTGCCTAAGTGGTGCTTTGGAGCTGCGTCCTCTTCGTCGACGATGTTGCTGGTGCGGTGTTCTGTCAGGGAAGCTCACCAACGGGGGACGTATGCCGGCGTCACCACACTGCCCCTTCCTCTTATGGCCGATTGGCGGCCCTTCTCCTGGAGTTCTGACTTCCCACGGACCAAGCAGTCCAATGGGAAGAGCTACCGCCTCCGCCACGACGCGGGACCGAATGCTTCGTCCCCGGCGACGGTGTTCGTTCGGCGGAGCAACTCGACGGCGAATCCCTTCTGCGGTGCTAAGCGTCGAGGACCTAATCGCGTTTTCAAATCTTTATGCGAGGTCTTCTATGTAATAGTTCGGTCCTTTTCCAGAAATCCCCTGATCTGTAGGGGTTTTTCTACAATTTGTACCCGACGCCTGTTTAATATTGGCAGCTTCTAGGGTCTCTGGACCCTACCCTTATTCAAAAAAAAAAAACAAGGGATGTCAGCATGCCTTGATTAAATAACGAAGTACAGCGTGCGGAGCAGCAGAGGCATGAAATCAGCCTCATTGGGTAGCGTGAAGCTTGCATGCATTCGCGCCTTTTCCATCCTTAGTCCATCGGCCGTTGCAACAGCACCAAGAGTCAACACAAGACTACTCCTGCTACTTACTGCTTTATATACTCCTCAGTAACCGTCCCCATATATACTTCATCAATCAGCTCGAGCTTCTTCATCAGTTGTGCATAGCGAGAGTTCAGTAGCAAGAAATTAGCATGGAGGCCCAAAACAAGGAGGTTGCTGCTCTGGTAGAGAAGATCACCGGGCTCCAGGCCGCCATCGCCAAGCTACCGTCGCTGAGCCCGTGCCCCGAGGTCGACGCCCTGTTCACCGACCTTGTCACCGCCTGTGTCCCGCCGAGCCCCGTGGACGTGACCAAGCTCGGGCCGGAGGCGCAGGCGATGCGCGAGGCGCTCATACGCCTCTGCTCCAGCGCCGAGGGGAAGCTCGAGGCGCACTACGCCGACATGCTCGCCGCCTTCGACAACCCGCTCGACCACCTCCACCGCTTCCCCTACTACAGCAACTACATCAACCTGAGCAAGCTGGAGTACGAGCTCCTGGCGCGTTACGTGCCCGGCTGCATCGCGCCCGCCCGCGTCGCCTTCGTCGGGTCGGGCCCTCTGCCCTTCACCTCGCTCGTCCTCGCTGCGCACCACCTGCCCCGCACGCTCTTCGACAACTACGACCTCTGCGATGCGGCCAACCAGCGGGCCAAGAAGCTGGTCCGCGCCGACAAGGACGTGGGCTCCCGCATGTCGTTCCACACGGCGGACGTCGCCGACCTCACGCAGGAGCTCCGCGCGTACGACGTCGTCTTCCTGGCGGCGCTCGTCGGCATGGCCGCCGAGGAGAAAGCCGACGTGATAGCGCACCTGGGAAGGCACATGACGGACGGAGCTGCCCTCGTCGTGCGGAGCGCCCATGGCGCGCGTGGCTTCCTGTACCCTATCGTCGACCCCGAGGACGTCGCCCGGGGCGGGTTCGAAGTGCTGGCCGTGTACCACCCCGACGACGAGGTGGTCAACTCCGTCATCGTTGCCCGCAAGGTGGACGCGCAGGCGACTGGACTACAGAATGGACGTGCGCGCGCGCCAGGCGCAGCACCGGTGGTGAGCCCGCCGTGCAAGTGCTGCAAGATGGAGGCCAACGCGCTTGAGAAGAGGGAGGTGTTTGCCACCACCGCGACTGAATTATCCGTTTGACTGAGCAACAAATGTCGGAGGTTGCCAACATCTGTCTGTGCTTGGTCACCTGCAATCGTACGTGGTACTTCTCCAAGGTATTTATACATGTATCTGGTGCCTTGTTTTGGTTTCCTACCTTGTAATGCGCATGATCCTACAATGTGGTGTTATATACTTTCATGTTTGTGTATCAGTCAAGAGTGCAATACGGGAACAAAAGCTTCGTGTTGCTAAGTGTAACCGTTTAGAATAAGAAGGATTCTCCTTCTAAAAGAATATACTACTCCCTCGGATGCATATTGCTTCATGCTAAAATCACTAAGTAGAAGAAGGCTTATAGATGGAATGCTATTATGTGACGTACTTGTTTTGCATGCGCCACAGAAATAGCTTATTTTTGTAGCGCACCAGGCGCGCATGCGGCACAGAAATATGGTGGGGCCCACACCCTGCCAGCCCTATTTCTGTGGCGCACTAGGACCAGTGCGCCACAGAAATAAGACACTTTGTGGCGCACGTGGGATGGTGCGCCACAGAAATTACACATTTCTGTGGCGCACCTGACCCATGCGCCACATAAGAAGCTTTTTGTTCTCCACGCAACTCCACCCCCGATCGTCTTTTTTACCTCTGTAAAATATAAAAGAAATAGATAGAAAATTCAAAAAATAAAATCCTTCGAGGTGCCCATGTATTATGTCATCTAGTACCACTAAAAATTAACAAACATGAATTTCGACATTTTTTACAAAAATGCGTTGAAAATCATTAAACTGGATTTATGGTTGCATACGAACTCGGAAATGACCGGGAGAAAATTCTACATCCGAAAATGACCGGGCTTTGTGGCGGAGAGTGGCAAATGTAGACCGAGCTACATGTAGCTTTTTATTTTCAAAAATTCGAACTCATATTTTTAAGTTTTAAAAATTCTGAAAAAATCCTGGATGTAGCCAACGATGGAATCTACAAACATGCAAAATCTCAATGTGAAATTCTTAGTATTTTTGGCTACACAAAAATGACAAATATGCGGATCATAATAGTAAATAGTGCAGATTTCAAAACTACAAACCCTGTCAGATTTTGTCATTTTTGTGTAGTCTGAATTTCGGATTTTGCACGTTTGTAGGTTTATCATTCTCTACATTCAGGATTTTTTTCAGTTTTTTTTTTTGAAACTTAAAACTATGATTTCTGAATTTGTAAAAATAAAGAGCTACATGTAGCTCGGCGTTTGCGGTTTTCGATGTGTGGCGACGCTAAAGAAAATAAATAATAGCCATACAAGAATATAGGAGCCAAAACACCACCTCCTGCCAGAATTGGCCTATGTTGACATTTCCGTTTCAACAAACTAAAACAGTATTTTCACGAAGGTAAATTCATCATATATCCATATTCAAAATGCATAAACATCGTGGCTTTAGTTCAGTTATCTTAAAGGACTTACGATTTTTGATGGAATCTACATAAGAGTAGAAAATTCTCCGTAGACTCTATATATATAGCATTAATTTAGCCATAAGTGTAGGATATTCATTTCGGTTCACGGGTGCGTTGTAGAGGCGTAATCCTCACCACAAAGGATAACCTTGTTAAATGTAATTGACACACAAGTCCAAAGTGTGATTTCTGTCACCATGACAAAACTAAAAATAATTATTCTTCACGTGCAAATTTGAGAGGTCAATGGTCAGTCATCCAATTTGTAATTTTGCACATGACACGCATTCAGACTTGTTACTTTGTTACAACATGAAGCTTATGTTTGAACTTTTTCAAACTTCTTTAAATGCTTACGGATGGTTAATGCATTCTTAGTTTCACAGAAAATGATGTTCCAACAGAATTGACTAAATAATTGCTAAATCTAGTTGCTGATCATACATAAGCTAATACACCGTGGTGAATTGGTAAACCTAGTTTACATTACTATTCCAGGCATCTCATCCTTGTGCAATTGCAAAGAATGATGTACTTCCTCTGTCCAACAAAGGATGTCTCAACTTCATCTAAATTTGAATGTATCTAGACATGATTTGGTGTATAGATATATTCAAAGTTAGATAAAGTTAAGAAATCTTTTGTTAGACAGAGGGAGTAATACTCATTAATTCCTGGAAGGGCTGTAGATCTTGCCACTGATTCACAGGCTACCCTAAAATATCCTGGATCTCCCAGATTACTAGCGCTAAGCTGCTACGGATCTGTGTTTTATTTGGTTGCCATTTCCCCTTCACATGATAGAAAACGATCCATGGCTGAGAAATGTGGCCATGTCTTCATGCTTTCCTCATCCTTCTTGCTCTCCTGCCAAACGTAGAAAAACTTAAATACCTTTTCTACTGAAATGCGCAGAAATTGGCATATTTCAAGTAACAGTAGTAATGGTTGACACATGTCAGGGTGTTGCTTCTATGATGCAGATATAACCAAATAGACAGGGCATTCAGTTCAATTCAATTGGCAAGATTAAATTATGATATGTATAAAAAATAGAGCTTTGAGTTGATGTCATATCTCATGGGTTGGTGTACCCACCTCGTATTTCTGAACCAACGATGTCCACAGAGATTTGCACTGCGCCGGTGTACGAGTTATCCCCTGTTCCAACATGTTACCAGATATCTCTTCCCATAGGACCATTCTTCCTTTCACGGATTGGAATTTTTCATTCATTTCACCACGCAGCTGTATTAAGCTCTTGATTTCCTCAGGCTTCCACTTGTTCTTCCTTGAAAGTTTAGCTGGAGCAGGAGCTGAGGTGCTGGACTCCTTATCAACTATGCTGATCTTCCCGAGCTTTGGCTTGTTCCCTTGAGCTGAAGCATTGACAATTCTTGCAATTTTTACAGCTGTAGGAGATTTGAATGACTCCCAAAATTGATCCAGTGCTTTAGGCTTATGTAAATCTGAAGAGAAGAATGATTCACCATTGGAGCTAGTGGCTGCATCGTCGGGTGTTGTTCTCGTGACATCAGGGACGCTCTCTGAGTAACAAAGTAATGAGAGTGTCAGCACATCAAAATGCATAGAGTCAATCCACAAACCACATGACATACTGAAAACTGAACTAACAAATAGTGTCTAAAATTTCAGGGATACACATTTTCAAAGGTAACATTTAAGATGCTTGTTGCTAATCATACCTTCAGCCTCACGCTCTGGGTTCTCTGGTCGTGTTGTATCACCATCTTCAAGAGTACTACCTGGACTACTGTTCATATGCCTATTACCTGAGTAAGGCCCAGACTTCCCGGATGATTTATTTATCACCTCTTCTGTGAAACCTACTGTGGTGTTCTCCGAAGCAACTACAATGACGTCAGGTCTCTTTCCACTGTACTTCCTTACCATTTTCCTCAAGATTTCAGATACCATCCGCTCCATGTGACTAAGTGGGCAATTCAAAGGACAACTTGATAATGCAGCATGTGCAGCCTTGTAAAGTCCATCGAGTAGTCTCCCATTATCAAGCCATAGACATCGTGTTGTTATTTTAAATTTCCCTTTCAAGCCTGACTGTGGTGAATCAAGTTCTTTCTGAGGTCGGAAGATCTCCATGCTGCAAGTAACAAATGATATGTTAAGCAGTTTAGGCATACTTAATATCAGACAAGTTACAACAAACACTACATATAATGGCGAAGTCTTGAAAAATATGAAAAGGTTCCCTGATTAGAGACCAAAAAGGATACTTATGCTGAAGACTGTGTTAGAAATTACCTGACAAAAATAATGCCATCTGACGCAATCCTGAATCTCTCATCAATGCAGAGATCAGTCGACGTTCCAAAAGCTTTATCGCCATCACTATACATCAGCTACAATATCAAGTGCATCATGTTCAATTTCACAGCTGTTAGAGACAACAAAGATATCTTAGGAAATAAATGGTTCACCTTAAATTCCTGCTTCCCTAATGAAACAAACCCATTGGACAAAACCTTTCTGTTTCTTAGATGAGACACACCGAGCATCTCTCCATTTTTAATTACCTGCAACCAAAGTAAGCAATCTAAGATATCCTACCAAATGCTCCAACCAAATGCATTATGGAAATGCTAACAAAAAAATAGCATCCCGACCAGAGAATGGGAATATTTATATTAAGCAAAAACAAGTTCCTTTGTGGATAGTTTTAGTGCTAGCCTGGAAGATGAGCGCACTGCATTTCTAAGCTAGAAAGAGTAAGAAAACACAGCTATGATTAGTGTATGTTCTATTAAATAATAAGTAGACTTGTCTTGGTTCGTACAATTAATTTCTGATTATAATGGGTCCTTAGAAAGAGTTGACTACAAAAATACTACAGACTTAGAACCTTGAATGTGTTGTCTCCTTTAGCATATACATCCATAGCACTAAGATACCTTTAAGTGCTAAACAATGGAAAATAGATTCCTTACAGTAGTGTGCCTTATGCCAGTTGACCTTCCAAGCAATTCATGTTCTTTGAGAAATAGGAGTTCCCCATGAACAGGCAAGAAATGCTGCGGTTTAACAATCTGTAGGACTTCTTCCTGGAAAAAATAAATTAAAGGCATGTCACCTCATCTTATCTCAAGTTAAACCCACAATTCAGAATAGCATTCAACAGGGAGACCAACACCTAATTCTATTGCAACATACTCCCTACATTTCACAATGCACGGCTTTTTGATATGGACACAATCTCCAACATGCACCTTTGACCATTGTTTTTATATGTATATGTTACTAAAAATTATGAAAACGATATTGAACTACTCCCTCCGTTCCTAGATATAAGCTATATAGTTTTTTGAGAAAAAGTCCAGAATATAAGGTGTATTGCATTGCGCCAATTATATGTACAATATTTTTAGAAATTTGATTACGTTTTCTTATCTTATGCAAAGTTTCTATTAGCTCATGTTAATTGCCTAGGGTTAATCCCCTCCAAACATGATGTAATATTTCCGAAATTTGCATTCTTCAATTTCCGTGCCAGAAACTATATGGCTTATAATTAGGAACGGAGGGAGTATTTTTTATGAAAGATAGAGATTTTTTTGTTAATTCGCTGTCAAAGATAGAGAAGTTTGACTGCATGATTTAAAGAAAGTAGTGTAATTTGGAACGGAAGTGCTAATAAAATAAGTTGCCAGGACACAAAATCATATCAAAGAACAGAAATCAACACAGGAGAAGGAAAAAAATACCAGTTCATCATGATAGGCATGCCCAGAGGTGTGGAGGCCAGCATCTTTACCCATAATGATTTTGGGGCCAAGGTCGGTAAGACGATTCATCATTTTCATTACCCGAGATTCATTTCCAGGAATAACCTGTAATAGAAGTACATACATGATGTTATCTGGCAATGCTAAATTGCTAATGATCAAAGGAGAAACCAGGCTATCCAGTCATAAATACAAAAACAAAGGTAGTTATCACCAAATGATTTTCACGAACGCATTAGGCACCACTCAACGGATAGTTGTTAAAAGCATTTTATGTTTTATTATTAAGTTTCCACACATGGTGAGTTTCTGAGTTTGAAGTTTGACTGTTAATGTGTTGTGGTTTTCTTGCTACATAAGTATAATTGCTTCAGAATACAAACCGATGTTATCAAGTTTGTGTAACACAACCCACATATTATTGGATTAACTAGTCAATGGCCAAAGCTTGAGCTTGGACAATCGAACGACATCCTGTATCTCCTATCTCCACCTGAGAGTTCCAATTTTTTTCAGGAAATAAGAAACTATTGTTTAAAATAGTTGACAGCCTCAAGAATGTACACCGATGTGCCAGGTTGAACAAGCGTGGATAGCAAACATATGACTATCCCATCTTACTAATCTCAAAGGTTCTTTGAACAAGTCAACAGATACAAACGCAAGGAGATAATTCTACATGAGTGATACCTTAGCTGAATACAGAAGGACGTCCTCTTTGGATAGTTTAAGAGCGTGACTCCCCCCAAAAGATGCAAGATTCAGAGCCGCACGTGGCTCTGCCTGTACAAATTTGATACAGAGATGCAAGAATTATAAGAAGGTGAATGAGCAACTGATACTGAAGATCATTAGCTTGTAAGTCTTACTTGTGAACCTGTAGTAACAACTAAAAGATTTTTAGGGTCATAGGCATCCATGTCCTCTGCCTTAACCTGCAGAACAATTCTGAAATCAGGAAGACTATTTTGTGGCATCATCCCACATGATATCAAATTATCAACAGATTGTACAAAAAAGGGGAACATCATGTAGTAAATCCATACATTTATGTAGTAAAGGGAAACCATCATGAAGGAAAAAAACAACTAAACCGTAAAGCCAGTGCATTGCACATAATCATTAAGATGCCTAAGCAACATTATGAAAACATAGAGAGGATATATTTATTTACTGTCTGAGGGGAGCTGAAATTTAGCTCGCGTGTACCTATGCCCTCTATCACAGCCATGTATGATCATCGTGATAGGTGCACTGGACAGTAAGCATTTAATTTGTTTATCTAGCTTTGACTTCAGCTACCTAAGCAGTACAAGGTATAGGCACTACTTCTATACCTGCAACACGCCATTTGGTTCACCGTTCACGTGTGTCTCACCTCGTAAGTTGTTGCTAGGTTTTCCATTTCAGTTTGTACGCAAACTTAGGAAAAAGAAAAAAACAGTACACATGATTTAGCAAAAAAAACAGCACACATAATTTCGTAAATGGATTTTTCGTTCTAGAAAAGTAAATGTATGTACACGTTTGACTAACAGCTTCATTATAAAAACTCATTTTGGTTTTATGAAAATAGTATTGTTAGGTTTATCATAAAAGTATTCTTATGTGATGACACTTCCATACCATTACATATATGTATTAATACAAAATAGAAAAGTCAAAAATTGATGATCCACATGCACTTTAATGATATCAAGTATTTTGAAATAGAGATTGTACAATACATGAAAAGCTATTGTGTCAAAAGCTTTATTTTAACAAGGATGGAAATATAGTACATTTTACAGAAAGAGGAAATACAGTGAATATAAACTTATTTTCTCATTACAGCAGAAATATTCACAGGCACTGATGCATACCACTTCAGTCATATACAAAATACTTTTGATGGAGAGCACACTGGATTGTCGGTTCGTCGCATAGGAAAGAAACAAGATGCTGTCTGCTGCTACATGGAATGGCAGTACCAAGGCTAGGGATGATCACTGTTCATGTATTTTTAATGGCTGACACGTCTCCAACAGTTACACAAATCTCATGAAATGTGATGCTGGATGAAAGCCCCGTGTAGATAGTGTATGTGCACTGGAGCTCAGAAAAGCCACTCTTACTGTCTATTAAAGTCCGCACACTTAAGTTCGGTTAGAGGGAACCTGTAGGCTCTTTTAGGTTCACTTTACAAGTAGATACCGTTTGCTACTTTACCAGAACTCAGAAAAAAATGGTGCATAAACTTTTTTTGCCACTATGGAAAAGCAGCTGCTAACTGAGTTCTATTGATGGAAACAGAGTAAGATGGTCAAGGCAAACAGGAAGCTGTTCACTTGGGATTGGGAAGAACACAATCAAGCATCAAGCTACTTTAGGAGCTGCCAAAACTGTTGTAACTAGCATCCATATATATTTTCCTTTGTAACGTACAGTCACATTGAAGGTAAGTAGATAGCTCAATGCAGTTTGTTCTGACAACAAGAACCTCGTTTGCACATATCACCAAGACAGCAGAACGAGACAGTTCTGAAAAAAAAAAAAGAACATTCCCACCAATTGCTGTAGCAAAAATTGCGAAATATGAAAGTATTCTATTAAGTTGCTGCATACCAAGGTTGAAGGATCTAGTGGTGCCTTTCCATCCCTGAAAGCAGCCTCAAGGTATGTCCTGAGTGACATCCCCACAAATACCTGGTCCAGTTTATCAACACAACAAACTAGTAAGAAATACAAAAATGATGCCAATTGAACAGGGAGTGGTGTAGTTTGTTGAACCAAGACTCAAAGATTACCAGCCTTCGACCCGTTAAGTCTGCAGCAGCTTTGATGCTCCCGATGCGATGTATATTTGAAGCAAATTGTGTTGTAATTACTCTTCCTTTTGCTTCTGAAATATGACGCAGCAACGAACTAGCAACAACAGATTCACTGGTGGATCTTCCAGGGGATAGAATATTTGTTGAGTCGCTCATCATCTTGAGAAACAAATAAAAAGAAGTAACATACAATTAGGCACTTAGGCTGTGAAGAGCTTCTCATACTAATAAATAGGTGCGATCTGGGTCAAAACTTTTTCTTTAGTTTGTTTCTTATATTTACATGCAAGGATAGCAAATGTTTAGCTGCATAGATGTACCTCCACATGTTATAGGTGAAATCTATTTTCAACAACCTAAAGGATTAAAAAGAAACTAGAAAATATGCTAGTTAATATCATGGATAAACTTACCAGAGTAACACCTTCTTTAGAGAGCTCCTCCAATGCTTGCCGGTCAAATATTTTTCCATCCACTGGTGATTCATCAATCTTCAGTTGAAAATAGGTTAACCAAAAGCGCCTAATTAAATAACATAGAGTGTACAACTATTGCTGATATAACTTACTTTCCAGTCACCAGTATGGAAAATTGTGCCATCACCGCAGCGAAGCACTAACCCACAGCAATCTGGAATTGAGTGAGTTACACGGATAGGTTCCACTTCAAATGGTCCAGCCTGAAATCTATTTCTAACTCTAAAACTCTTTAGCCTGGATGAGAGGAAAATCCCAAACTCCTTCAAACGCTTTTTTATGAGCTGCCCAAATATGAATTAAGTTGTGTCATAACTTTTGAAGATTTGAAAGCAACTATACGAGTAATACTACATTCAGCAATGGAACATGCAAGTGGTGATAAAAAAATCGAGTTTACCTCCATAGTGAAAGATGATGCATAAATGGGTGTGCTCGAATCCAGTGCTGGGATAACCTATCACCAGCAAAGATGAAGGAAAGATGAGCATATTATAGTTTCAACTTTCAAAGATGGAATACAACAGGAAGCTGAGAAAAAGATCAGATATATGATACATATGAAGAGCTAACCACATGTCAAACATTGGCATAGTCGTGTATAATATAGGTGTCATGGACAAACCTTGCCAAGAGAAAGACTTAACGTATTCACTAAATAAAATTATACGACTTCTGGTCCAATTTATACATTTAAAGCTGAGATAAAACAAAATCGAGCTATGCCTTATGTGTACAGGGGAGAAGGTGCTGTACAACTAAACGAGCTACCTTTGAAGTTTGACCATTACTTAAGTAGATCAAATCATGAGCCCAAAAGTACATGCTACGTGTTACAACAACAATCAAACTGTACAGAAAAGGTTCTGGTAACTTATCGGCAGCACATATGAGTTACATTGTGCTACCTGAAATGATTTGTGCCTCATAAAGTGGTACAGGATTGTTAGTTTACATATCATCTAATTAAGTGAGCAACAGATAGCCAAGCAAGAATGATGAATGGTGTATGAGAGTAACAGAAGAATTATTTACCCAAGGCAACGCACCGATGTGATCTTCATGGCCATGTGTTATAATAACTGCTTCGATTTTGTGGCTCCATTTCTTGATGAATGTTGTGTCAGGGATAATCTTTTGCACACCAAACTCGTCGTAGCTGATATAATTTCAAACGAAAGTCACTTCAGCAAAATTTCAGCATGTGTGAACAGGAAAAGATTGATAATGAAAGTTCAACTCCTAGCCTCTGCACGAACTAAGGATGCAGTCAGTGAACAGGAAAATTATACAAGAATTTTATACTAATCTACATGGAGAAACTAAATCCTTATGCAGAAGTGTGATTTATATAACTTTCTAAAAATGTGGTACTCGGAAAATGTATATAAGGCATAGGCAAACAAATAAATAGTAGGTGGAAAACAAATATTGATTAGCAAGCTACAGCAATGAATGAAACACATACTCTGGGAACATAACCCCTGCATCAATCAGGATATAACGGTCGTAGTTTCCGACGAGCATGCAATTCATTCCGATTTCCCCAAGGCCGCCGATTGGGAGGACCCGGAGAGGCGGACCATCCAGGCCTTCGTAGAACTGCTCCATCTTTCGCTTGACTGAATCTTCCATGCTCTTAGTGGCACCCTCGGTTCTCCTGAACCTTCTACGGGGTATTCTAGATTCATGGGATCCTGCACAAGAACGAAGAAAACGCACATTGGTAGGCCAATCTGGGGTGAGAGGAAGACCAAACTTCGCCGACAGTGGGGTAGGGATTCAGAAACTTGTGACAGTTTACCTCTTCCGGATGGAGGAGCAGTTGCGACCGCGCAGCATGAGATGGAAGTGGACGCGGAGGTGGAGACGGAGGCGGAACGGCGGCGAGCCAGGCCGCAGGGGCATAGAGACGAGAGGGAGGCGAGCGCGACCATGGCAGCGGCGGCGGCGCAGAGGAGAGTGGAGGCCGCGAGCGAGCGGAAGGAGGGAACCAAGGGGATAACGGAGGAGCCACTGGTGGGCTTTGTATTTTCTGATTTTCACGAGAAGAGATTTTTTATTTTTTTATACTGTAGTTCCGTAGTGGAGTGGCAAAATACCAGGGGAAAATATCTCATCCACCTTTTTGTACAGACTCTTGTTAAATCTGCTCTTTAATTCCAAGGAAATAAAGATATTTGTCGTGAAAATATGTCCATCTCCGATGTTCCACAGATTCCTTGAGAATATACTTGAAAGTTTTCCAAGACTTCGAAACTATCACATCCATCGATAGAGGGGGCGAATCTAGCAGAATGGTGTAATGGTGTCACATCACTTCAATGGTGATCTTTTTTTTGTTTTAAAGGCTCTAACAGTAGGAAAGGCTCCTGTCGAGGTGTTCTTCCAATAAAAAGAAAAAAAAATGAAAAAAAATTACAAGCTTTCTACAAATTCAGAAATGAACGGGTGAAGATTGTCCTTGGTCCTATGAACCAGCAGGAGAATGTTTGTTTTGAACATTTGTGTCCACGAGGTGATATTTAGTGATATCCCCTTGAAGAGCAGATTGTTTCTTTCCTTCCAAATATTTCATGCTGCCACAATGAAGATTTCCATAAACATTGGTTTGTGCCATTGAGCTTTTCCTCTCGGAATGATTGTTGTCCGTCACCATCATTGTACCAAGTTATGCCATTTTTGGCCCAACATAAAGGGCACAAGAATAACATGTGTTCAATTGTTTCCTCTGAAGAATTATCACACATCAAGCAGTTATATCCTGAGTTCAAGGTGTAGCGCCTTCTTCTGAGCATGTTTGCATGTTTCTGGTGTTTAGTCTATCAGATAACACAAGCCAACCAAAAAAATTCATCTTAGGTACACATTTGCATTTCCATAGCCAGGTAAAGTTTATATGGGGAGTAATATAATGGTGATCTTCTAGATATGAACTCTACTATATGGTGAATTAGCAAAGGATTAGTCAAAAGTTAATGGTGTTAGCTTAACCCAAAGCTTACACTACAGATTCGCCCCTTCATCAATATTAGCATCGATCTATGTATGCAAAGTCGTAAGAACAGTTGGTTGCGGGTCCTAATAAAGCATGTCACTCGATGCTATAAGAAGAAACTTAGCACCTAATATAAGAAAAAGAAAGGTCATTTTAACGCATGAGATGTCCCTACATACATGATTATTGGATTGTCAAAATTAAGCTACCCCAATAAGATATAATCATATGTGATAGGATATGTTAAACAAAAACTTTTTTTTAAATGGCACCACAACCTCTACATTGATCGATGTTTATTGAGGTTTAAGTCTTACAAGTGATTACATCATAAGTCACACATAGCCGATACATTAATCAACCATTTATCTAAAAAGGAGAGATAATGTTAATATCCGAGAGTATTAACATTCTAGTAATTGTGAGTTTTTTATTGATGAAAAAATATAATTTCTAGCCAAAACATTAACTTCAACGGTCAAAATACCCAAAAAATATTGAACTTTCTAGAGAAAGGGGATGAAAAGAAATGACCTAATAGAAGTGAAAGATTACCAGTAAGTTAGACAAGTTTGAAGAGTTAACTAATCCAAACTCACAATCAATGTCGCAGATTGATGCATGCAAAATGCATACATGAACTTTGTCCTTTATCATATTGAATTTTCACATATTTGCAGCATATATGATGATAATACCATGTTTTACATTTATTTATGGGGATTTACCAATGATTCCCCTTATTTGGTTTATAACTCTACAGAAGAGAAATTCCCTGTTTTTTGTCTTTTTCATCAGAGACCTATACGGAGTCAAATTGACGTGAAATTTTTGGAGCGTCAGTTTTCATCGAGAGAAGCACCCTTGGACCTGGAAACACACCTGGATGGGTCTGAGGCCCAAAATAGACTAGGTGGCACGCCTAAACATATAGGGCGTGTGATACCTTCGATCCGGATTATGGATTGTATTATGATAAGTGTTTTTTCTTAGTAGACCTAGGTTTAATCGAACATTGGGAAGCACCGCTAAAATGGTGTAAAGGAAACGTCTACAAGACTTGCTATTTTATTTTATTTTATGTTTACGGACCTTTCTAGTTTACTTTTAAGGGGTTATGTTCATGATGAAAATAGACTAGGGTTAAGGTTTCTCCTGCAGGTATGCATACATATATAATTGAAGCGCATATATGTGTAACAAATAAAATAGAGATAAGAGATTTGTGAGTAGCACATACGTAAATACTCTTGTCCGTAAAGTCAGAGGTGATAAGAGTCTCTTGGTCCAACCATTGTCCTCACAGCCGCAAGCATAATAGTTATTAAGTATATGAATATAGACCAAAGCATTAAGTTAGATAATTGTGCCATGATCCCGAATGAATCACTAAACATGTACCGTTACTTCCCCCTTTCTGTCAGTGAGGTTTCGCGGTAGCACGCCGTTCTCCACTCATCCCACCTCTACCCTTGATCGATCTGAATGATATGGGTACATGCAGATCATCGAAACGAGCCAAAGAGACAAGGATATAAGATTGCAAAACTCATATTCAATCCTTACACATATAATAAGATTAGATGTTGATAAATGTTGTGAGGATTCACCCCAACCCGCAGTCTGTGAGGACTACTCACACATAATATCAAGATCAATAATAAAGATAGAAATCATTGTGCAAAATACTTAGATTGAAATCGCAATATTCTTACAATGGTCGCCAATTCTCGAGGAGATCTCTATTACAATGGTGATGGCTATGGCTATGAAAGAGATTGGAGATGGGATGGATGAACTATGGTGGTGGATCTCCTTTGGTGTGGCGATTGATGGCGGCTCTGTTTGACGATGAATGGCTCTCTTTTTGGCGTCGGTACCTTGACGAAACTTATAGTGTTTGACCTCAGGAAGGCTTCGGCACATGGTACGGGCGGGGCTTGCACGTACCGATGCCCGTTAAAGTCCATGTAACCGCCTCTTCGAACTTTGTCATACACGCGATTTTCTTCAGTAATTGCAAGTCCATTTGTCATTATGACGTGATTTCCTGCACATCATCCAAAAATAGAAGAGATTGCACATCTTTGAATTAATTAGTCATTAGTGGCAAGTTAAGAGGTAAACTTAGTCAATTTATTGACTTGGCTAAGGGTTTAAACGCGAGAAAAAACTAGCGAATTTCATAGCCATCGGCGCGCCACCTAGGCTCTTCCGACCGTCGATCGTCCAAATCACTTAATTCTTTCGCCCACCGACGTATTTTGACCTAAAAATCACTATATATATGGCCCCCGAAGAGTTCTCGGGAGGAGCGCGCCGCAGAAGATAGAAACACGAAAACAGAGGCCGCAGCAGTGAAGATTAGAGGGGGAAACTCCGTTGGGATCACCGCCGGAGGGATCTCCACCTTATCCAACGTCTTCGTCATCATCACCATGTAGGATAACGTTGCATAGAAAACAAAAAATTTCCTACCGCGAACACGCAATCCAAGCCAAGATGCAATCTAGAAGACGGTAGCAACGAGGGGGTATCGAGTCTCACCCTTGAAGAGATTCCAAAGCCTACAAGATGAGGCTCTTGTTGCTGCGGTAGACGTTCACTTGCCGCTTGCAAAAGCGCGTAGAAGATCTTGATCACGATCGCTTCGGCGCCACGAACGGGCGGCACCTCCGTACTCGGTCACACGTTCGGTTGTTGATGAAGACGACGTCCACCTCCCCGTTCCGGCGGGCAGCGGAAGTAGTAGCTCCTCTTGAATCCGACGGCACGACGGCGTGGTGTCGGTGGTGGTGGAGAAATCCGGCGGAGCTTCGCTTAAGCGTGCGGGATGTGGTGGAGGAGAGAGACCGCTAGGGTTTGGGGAGAGAGGGGGGTTGGGCGCCGGCCCTCTAAGGGGTGCGGCCAAGGCTGAGGCTTGAAGTAGTCAGCCCCCTCTCCTATGCCCCTCATTATATAGGTGGAAGCACCAAGAGTTCTAGTCCAAGTCTTCGAATAAGACCCCAACACTAAAACCTCCCATATGTGGGAAACCTACTCAAGGAGGAGTCCTACCCAAGGTGGGACTCCCACCTTTCCTTGAGGTGGGTTGGCCGGCCACCCTAGGGGAGTCCACCTTGGACTCCTCCCCTTTAGGGTTGGCTGGTCATGCAAGGTGGAGTCCCTCCGGGACTCTACTTTCCATGGTGATTTCTTCGGACTTTTCTAGAACCTTCTAGAACCTGCCATAAATGCACCGGATCATTTCCAAACTTAGAATATGACTTCCTATATATGAATCTTATTCTCCGGACCATTCCGGAACTCCTCGTGATGTCCGGGATCTCATACGGGACTCCGAACAAATATTCGAACTCCATTCCATATTCAAGTTCTATCATTTCAACATCCAACTTTAAGTGTGTCACCCTACGGTTCGTGAACTATGCGGACATGGTTGAGTACTCACTCCGACCAATAACCAATAGCGGGATCTGGAGATCCATAATGGCTCCCACATATTCAACGATGACTTTAGTGATCGAATGAACCATTCACATACGATACCAATTCCCTTTGTCACGCGATATTTTACTTGTCCGAGGTTTGATCTTCGGTATCACTCTATACCTTGTTCAACCTCGTCTCCTGACAAGTACTCTTTACTCGTACCGTGGTATGTGGTCTCTTATGAACTTATTCATATGCTTGCAAGACATTAGACGACATTCCACCGAGAGGGCCCGAGTATATCTATCCGTCATCGGGATGGACAAATCCCACTGTTGATCCATATGCCTCAACTCATACTTTCCGGATACTTAATCCCACCTTTATAACCACCCATTTACGCGGTGGCGTTTGATGTAATCAAAGTACCTTTCCGGTATAAGTGATTTACATGATCTCATGGTCATAAGGACTAGGTAACTATGTATCGAAAGCTTATAGCAAATAACTTAATGACGAGATCTTATGCTACGCTTAATTGGGTGTGTCCATTACATCATTCATACAATGATATAACCTTGTTATTAATAACATCCAATGTTCATGATTATGAAACTAATCATCCATTAATCAACAAGCTAGTTAAGAGGCATACTAGGGACTCTTTGTTTGTCTACATATCACACATGTACTAATGTTTCGGTTAATACAATTATAGCATGATATATAAACATTTATCATAAACATAAAGATATAAATAATAACCACTTTATTATTGCCTCTAGGGCATATCTCCTTCGAGTCTCCCACTTGCACTAGAGTCAATAATCTAGTTTACATTTGTAAAGATATAACACCTTGGCCTTATGGTGCTTTATCATGTATTGCTCACGGGAGAGGTTTTTAGTCAACGGATCTGACACGCTCAGAAACGTACCTATTTTGTAATTCATTTGCGTCTCAACGCATCACTCATTTCCAAATGAGTCGGCATTAAATATGTTTGGTCTTTTGGTGGAACCTTAATTCTGCGATTCGAAATATGTCACTAATATTGTCACACACAATATAGCTTCAAAGTTACGACTGCATCGGAAATACACCAAGTTCTCAAAGAACCTCTTGACTTAACATCCTTTGTCATTGTCAAAACAATGACATACTACGCCTTCTTTTGTAGAATCCGTCACAATATTTAGAACTCTTCTAAATCTAGCATAGACAACTTCTAGCTCATTGTGCTACCTTTTAAACAACACTTAATCTAATTTGAGATTGAATTTATATTTTATATGTGACAAAACCAATATCGGTGTAACACCTTACAGTGATTTGTTTGTCATTTCTTCATACAAAAAAATATATATATCCTTAGTTCTTCTAAAGTACTCAAGGATATTCTTACTGTCGTCCAATGATCATCATATGAATCATTACGGTATATGCTCATAACACTTTATAGCACATGATATCCGATTGTGTACATATTATTCGTGATCTATAATCACTCATGTGTTTTTACTCATTGAGTGTCAGATACACTCAAGTCTTGTTAAAACTTCACATGACAAGAATATTTTCTTAATATTTCTATATTGAACTATTTTCAATATCCATTCTATGTACTTTGACTTAAACTTATTTTGTGTTTCAATCTATCTTCATAGATCTTGACACTAGATATGTTTCAGTCCATATCCTTTCATTGAAATTAATTTCTCAATGAAACCTTTTAATCAAGTATATAATTACATCATTTATAACCAACTATATGTCACCTACATAAAGTATTATAAATGTGTCTTAGCGCTCCCACTTAATTTCTTGCAAATGCAAGTCTCTTCATCGTCTCTGATGAAATCAAAAACTCTTTGACTATTTCATCTGGTGAAGATTCCAACTCCGTGATACTTACTTCATCCAATTGAAGCTTGTATACCTATCTAGTATTCCACGGACCAGCAAAACTCTTGGTAGTATCTTGTATACATACTTCTGTTAAGTAGTGTATTTTTCCATCCTACTAGCATATCTCATAAAAGAAATATGTAGTGATTACTAGAATAATCCACATAGACTATAAGCATTGCTACGGAAGATCTAATCTTATCGTATTCAACTCTTTGAACTTTGTCGTAAACAATTTTTCGACAAGTCGAGCTTCTTTAAGGATATTTCATCCAAGTCTATAGATCCATTTACTTTCAAAAAGTATTCATCTATTATGGATTTCATGGCTCATGGCCATTTTAACGGAGTCAGGGCCCATCATAACTTCTTTGTTTTGTAGTTGGTTTATCATTGTTCAAAAACAATCCTTTGTCCACAAATCATTTATTTGATCACAAAGTAAACCATACCTACAAGGTTCAATATGTACTTCGATCTCCATGGCTAAAACACTTTGTAGTCATGAGAGCCATGATCGTCGTGGTCGCTTCGAAACCAATTCCGATGCTTTGCGCTACTCGATCATTATGCTCGGGTTCATAAACCTTATCAAATTATATTGTCCTCCCACTCAAATATTTCACTCGAAACAATTTCTCGGAAATAAGAAACATTGACAAACACTTTTGTCTTTGTCTCGTGGGAAGAATTCCCAATTAAATCTCTGGGATAACCAACAAAGACATTCATCCGATTTTGGTTGACTATTAGGGTTTATACCCATTCCATAACTTGTATGGTGTCATTTCAACGGATCATGATGATGCTCTATTCAGTGTAAAAGCGGTAGTCACTAAAGCATAATCCACAAAAATATAATGGCATTAATATTTTATCTCATCATTGACCCAACTAGGTTTGGATACATCTCTCGGATACTTCATTATCACTATGATACTCCAAGAAATGTGAGTTGTAGAACAATTTCATAACTCTCTTAGATGTTCGCTAAAACTAGTAATTCAAATATTTCCACTATGATCCAATCATAGATATTTGACTTTTCTATTACGATGATTTCCACTTCATGCTGAAACTTATTTGAATCCATTCAAATGTTTCAAACTTCTTCCTTATTGAATATATCCACATATATATACTCAATTCATTGTTGAAAGTTTTCATGAAGTAGAAGAATCTCCCGCACACAACTATGCCCAGTGAACCACATACATCATCATGTATGTTTCCACTAAGTTAGTTGCCCGTTCAAAACTTTTGGCCTATGAACGGTATTTTAATCATTCTCTTTAGAAAAAGATTTGCAAGCGTCAAATAATTCAAAAATCAAGTGACTCCAAAAATCCATTTGCATGGAGTTTCTTCATGCGTTCCTTTCCAACATGACCTAAATGGCGGTTCCACAAATAAGTGGAATTCAAATCATTTGCCTTATGGCATTTTAGCGTCCGTGTTATGTATGTGTGTTTCACCATTAAGATTTATAATAACTTATCCATCGTACATGGAGTAATGTCATAATTTAAACAACTCATTGTTTTCATTTGACCAGAGCAAAATAGCAATTATTAAGTTCTTTATTATAAATTCTAAGGGCTAGATAGAATGCCAACGATGAACATAATAACACTTTATTTTTGTTCCGGCGTGCATTCCTATCATATTCCTTGTCAGTCACTTAGGCCATTGAATTCTTGTATTGCGTTGTTTTGTATGACACTTCATACCAACCAATATAGTACTAATACCCAAGAATTTCATAGTGTGACTTAACTAGGAATACAACCATAACATGTATATCATTTATATACACCTGAGCTAGACTTTCTAGTCTTTTCTTTTCTTTTTGCCAAAATATCTTTTGCAGTTTCTCTTTTAGCTTTCCTCATTATTCGGAAAACACTTCAACATCATTAACTTCTAGGTTTGTTGGTCAAATACCAATAACCTTGAGGTTCTTACTTTGAAGTTGATCATCATATGATAAGTGTTCCGGATTTCACTATTAGTAACCTTGTAATATGATGAACAATTTCACTCATAATTTTATCCAATGTATCATGATGACTTTCCGAGACCATGTACGTACATGCTAGGCTCATAAAGTTTTAACCTTGGTATTCGCATGTGCAAATCTGGCTTGCACCCGTTGTATGCACACGTAGAATCTATCACACCCGATCATCACGTGATGCTTCGATACGACGAGTCTTAGCAACGGTGCATATTAAGGATGGTCACTTCATGGATATGCGAATATCGTTAGTGCCCCAATAGTTGGAGGATTGTGACGCCTTGCGTCTTCAACCTTCGTACATTCCCATAAAACTTATGAGTTTATGTAGTCTCACCATATAATATTCTATCATCTTGCAATAAGGTCTTAGATATCTCATATATCTCATACCTTGATTATTTACGAAAACTAAATTTTCAGCTCCTTACTTTTCAAACAAATTTGAACTTCAAGTTTGACGGAGACAAGATAACTTTAGGTACTAATTGAAACCATAGCTCTTTGAATCAAAAATGTGAGGTTTACTAAAAGTTTGCAATAGGACTTAATCAATTCTTGATTCTTTAACAATACGGTACCAATCCGTAAAGTTTCTTGTCAGATTTTAACAGTATTTCTATCTCAATTACAAGACTAGCGTATGGTAGAAAACGGATGCCACTACTACAAAATTAATTCAAAATACTACTCAGACTATGTTTATGATAATTAGTTCATGTTTTAATCTAATTACTAATGAACTCCCACTTAACACAACATCCCTCATAGTTGTTAAGTGGTACACGATCCATATCCACTACACCAAAACCGATCGTCACGTGAGATGATGTAGCTTCAATGGTGAACATCAACATGTTGATCATATCATCCATATGACTCGTGTTCAACCTTTCGGTTTCCGTTGTCCGAGGCCATGTCCGTACATGCTAGGCTCGTCAAGCAAACCCAAGTATTCCGCGTGTGCAACATGGCTTACACCCGTTGTATGTGAACATTGAGTCTATCACATCCGATCATCACGAGATGCTTCGAAACGACGAGCCGTACAACGGTGCATACTAGGGGAGAACACTTTATTATCTTGATATTAATGTGAGGGATCATATTATAATGCTACCGTCGCGATCTAAGCAAAATAAGATGCATAAAAGGATTAACATCACATGCAGTTCATATGTGATATGATATGGCCCTTTTGTCTTTGCGCCTTCGATCTTCATCTCTAAAGCACGGACATGATCTCCATCATCAACGGGCATGATCTCCATCATCGTCGGCGTAGCGTCAAGGTCCATGGCGCCGTCTTCATGGTTGTTCACCTCATGTAGCAACTATTACAACTACTTTGAAATACTACTCAACATGAAATTTAAAGACAACCATAAGGCTCCTGCCGGTTGCCACAATACAATAATTATCATCTCATACATATTCATCATCACATTATGGCCATATCACATCACCAAACCCTGCAAAAACAAGTTAGACGTCTCTAATTTGGTTTGCATATTTTACGTGGTTTAGGGTTTTCGAGTGAGATCTAATCTACCTACGAACATGAACCACAACGGTGATACTAGTGTTGTCAATAGAAGAGTAAATTGAATCTTCACTATAGTAGGAGAGACAGACACCCGTAAAGCCTCTTATGCAATACAAGTTGCATGTCGAACGAGGAGCAAGTCTCATGAACACGGTCATGTAAAGTTAGCCCGAGCCGCTTCATCCCACTATGCCACAAAGATGCAAAGTACTCAAACTAAAGACAACAAGAGCATCAACGCCCACAAAACCATTGTGTTCTACTCGTGCAACCATCTATGCATAGACACGGCTCCGATACCCCTGTAGGATAACGTTGCATAGAAAACAAAAATTTTCCTACCGCGAACACGCAATCCAAGCCAAGATGCAATCTAGAAGACGGTAGCAACGAGGGGTATCGAGTCTCACCCTTGAAGAGATTCCAAAGCCTACAAGATGAGGCTCTTGTTGCTGCGGTAGACGTTCACTTGCCGCTTGCAAAAGCGCGTAGAAGATCTTGATCACGATCGCTTCCGGCGCCACGAACGGGCAGCACCTCCGTACTCGGTCACACGTTCGGTTGTTGATGAAGACGACGTCCACCTCCCCGTTCCAGCGGGCAGCGGAAGTAGTAGCTCCTCTTGAATCCGACGGCACGACGGCGTGGTGTCGGTGGTGGTGGAGAAATCCGGCGGAGCTTCGCTTAAGCGTGCGGGATGTGGTGGAGGAGAGAGACCGCTAGGGTTTGGGGAGAGAGGGGGTTGGGCGCCGGCCCTCTAAGGGAGTGCGGCCAAGGCTGAGGCTTGAAGTAGTCAGCCCCCTCTCCTATGCCCCTCATTATATAGGTGGAAGCACCAAGAGTTCTAGTCCAAGTCTTCGAATAAGACCCCAACACTAAAACCTCCCATATGTGGGAAACCTACTCAAGGAGGGAGTCCTACCCAAGGTGGGACTCCCACCTTTCCTTGAGGTGGGTTGGCCGGCCACCCTAGGGAGTCCACCTTGGACTCCTCCCCTTTAGGGTTGGCTGGTCATGCAAGGTGGAGTCCCTCCGGGACTCTACTTTCCATGGTGATTTCTTCGGACTTTTCTAGAACCTTCTAGAACACTGCCATAAATGCACTGGATCATTTCCAAACTTAGAATATGACTTCCTATATATGAATCTTATTCTCGGACCATTCCGGAACTCCTCGTGATGTCCGGGATCTCATCCGGGACTTCGAACAAATATTCGAACTCCATTCCATATTCAAGTTCTATCATTTCAACATCCAACTTTAAGTGTGTCACCCTACGGTTCGTGAACTATGCGGACATGGTTGAGTACTCACTCCGACCAATAACCAATAGCGGGATCTGGAGATCCATAATGGCTCCCACATATTCAACGATGACTTTAGTGATCGAATGAACCATTCACATACGATACCAATTCCCTTTGTCACGCGATATTTTACTTGTCCGAGGTTTGATCTTCGGTATCACTCTATACCTTGTTCAACCTCGTCTCCGACAAGTACTCTTTACTCGTACCGTGGTATGTGGTCTCTTATGAACTTATTCATATGCTTGCAAGACATTAGACGACATTCCACCGAGAGGGCCCAGAGTATATCTATCCGTCATCGGGATGGACAAATCCCATTGTTGATCCATATGCCTCAACTCATACTTTCCGGATACTTAATCCCACCTTTATAACCACCCATTTACGCGGTGGCGTTTGATGTAATCAAAGTACCTTTCCGGTATAAGTGATTTACATGATCTCATGGTCATAAGGACTAGGTAACTATGTATCGAAAGCTTATAGCAAATAACTTAATGACGAGATCTTATGCTACGCTTAATTGGGTGTGTCCATTACATCATTCATACAATGATATAACCTTGTTATTAATAACATCCAATGTTCATGATTATGAAACTAATCATCCATTAATCAACAAGCTAGTTAAGAGGCATACTAGGGACTCTTTGTTTGTCTACATATCACACATGTACTAATGTTTCGGTTAATACAATTATAGCATGATATATAAACATTTATCATAAACATAAAGATATAAATAATAACCACTTTATTATTGCCTCGAGTAGGTAAACGATAAAAAGAATAATTTCTGAAGTGACATGGTACCAACATAATCTTGATCAATACCATTGTAAAGCATATGAGATGAATTGTAACGGCCCAGGGTAGCACCCCTATTAGATTTGCTTGTGTTTCTCTTTTGTGCATCATCATGTTCTCATGCATCATATCATCCACATGATTTTAACAAAATAAAATTATTTTAAATAAAAACTATTTCGTTTTCCTCTCCCATATGGTTTATAAAATAAACCTCCTCTATGTATTTTCATTCAACAAAACTCTAAAACCAAAACTATAAAAATATATAAACTATTTCAAATGTTTCAAATTCCAATTAAACTCTGCTGTTTGGATTTTATTTGAAAAGGATTTATGAACCAGTTTTAAAATTAAAGAGAGAAAAAAGGTTTTCAAAATAAAACTCTAATCCTAACCTCCCTGGGCCCTCTCTCTCCCTGGCCTCTTTCTTTCCGAGCAGCCCAACCCAACCCACCGGTGGCCCGTTCCTTCTCCCCTCTCAGCCCGTACCTTTTCGCTTCTTTTTCATTCTCTTCGTCTTTGACCCGTTCCAGTGGAGACAGAGCACGAGAGGGGCGTGCTCTGTGCCCGCGCGCGTGAAGCCTCCCCTCCCCCTCCTCGCTTTTCTTCTGGACCACGCCTGCTCCTCCTTATCCTCCCAACCACTCCGCCCTCCTCCTTTCGCTTTTCCCCTTCTGCACGAAAGAAGCAGAGAAAAGGAGAGGGTTTCCTCCGCCATAGACTACCGCCGCTCCCCCTCGTCCGTGTCGACGCCATGGTCATCCCCTCGTCAATCCGCCCGCACCGTTCGCTCCGCCTCGTCGAGCTCTACGTCTTCGCCAAAGGAATCGAGCCAGCATCCAGTAAATCGACCGCATGTTCGCCGTTCCCCTCTATGTCCCTGGTGGCATTCTTCTCCGATTTCGGCGCCCCCGTACTTCCTCCTGCCCCGCCGCCGACACTTTGAGCATCCTGGTGAGCTCTCTCACCTCCCAGACATCTTTACCCTCTCTTTCGCGTCCGTTTCTGCCTCCTCACCGTGGTGCCGACCATCTTCCGCCGCAGGCCTCGCCGCCGGCCGCTCTCCGGCTACCTCTTGGAAGCGGCGCTGCCTCCTTCTGATCCGCGCTGGCGAGATGCGTCGAACGCGCCTCCTCCCGCTCCCTAGAACGCACCAAGTCGTCCGCGCCCTTCATCGCCGTGCCGCGGTGATCACCGGCGGCGTTCCGTCTAAGACCTCCTGTGCGTGCGCACAAGCTCCGCCACACTGGCGCCACGTCGTCCCCGCGGTCCCACCTGTCATCCCCCGCGGGTCAAAAAGGCTTGGGTGAGAAAAGGCTTCTCAGATCTGGATCTGTGCCTCTTGCAGAAAACCCCTGTACCTATCTTCTATCTAACCCGCGGTCCCTGTCTTTTGTGAAAACCCCCCTGCAGTTCTGCGTGGCTCAACCAGCGCTACGTCTGACTGGGCAGCGCCACGTGGCGTCCGGTCCCGCGTGTCAGCGGCTGCGGCTAACACTGCCTGGGTGAGAAAATTCTTCCCCTTTTCCCTATTTTGCAGAAATTCCAGAAATGCATAAAACTTGGATAATTAATAACTTTTAATCTATAACTCGAAATAAAAAGTGTTCTATATGAAAATTGATCAGAAAAATGTGCTGAATATGAATATGCCATCCATGCTTGCTGTTGCATCATGCATCATATAATTTCGTGCTAGTTTGCATTACCACCTAATATGTAACATATGGAATATGTGGATATTATATAAATGTTGTCCCGGTTCCATTTAACTTTGCGTAGCTCACCATGCTTTGTGTTTCCATGCTAATCAACACTTAACTTGTCAGTAGGAAATGCAACTCAAACCTAATAATTTGTTTGTTTGGGATTCCGATCTCGCTTAAATTGGATAAGTGCATCGCATCATACATGCCATGTCATGCATATCATCTTGATCATGCTGGATCTTCTTTATCCGTAGTAGTAAGACTTGCATATGTTGTGTGTTCCAGCATTTGCTTCTTCACGGATAGGATCACGAAGTGGTGTTGTGAGATACGACAAGTTCTTCTGCAACTTTTCACAGGCGAGCCCTCCCTCTTCACCTATTTTATATTTTGCTCTCCCTCGCACTGCTATCCTTATGTTGCGCTTCTTTATCGAGTCACGTGTCCTATCCACTTGTTTACCATTATAATCATATATGTATCATTCCTCACCCATAGCCGTTGCTTGATGTTTGAGCCTTGCGAGTCATAGGCGTGTTTAGGCTCTGTTGTTTATCTCGATCTGTTATCGGGATATGTTGGGTTGTTGGGAGGTTACCACATGCTATATCAGTTGTTGGAGATACACATGCTTACTTAATTGTTAACAACTAAAATTGTAAGCGAGAGGCATCGTGAGCCCCTTTGCAAAAGCATCGGAACTTTGACTTGCTAATGTCCCCTAGGACCCGAGTTCTTGTTATACTATTCCGAGATTGAGCGCTCTACCCGTACGTGGGGAGTGGGACCCCCATCACCCACTACCTTTCCTCGAGTCTGTTTATTGGGAGCCACAACCTTGGTTTTACTTGCCCATATGCACGATGCACGATTTACTTCGTTGCCTTCGGGTGTTTATATTCCGTCTTGTACTCATAACGCGGAACGATTAGCGAAAGCAGGTTGTTCACACTTAGCATAGCCGTTGTCGCAAAACTCTGGGTCCGTATCGGAGTACGGCCGAACTTCGTCACGGGTAGCTTAGTTGGGTGGCTCCCATTAAACTTTCTCTTGCATTGGGAACGGTCTTGTTGTGAGACTCCGCATTTGCACCGCGGGTTCGAGCATGCGTATGGTTACATTTGGGCAACCCCTGCAGGGTGTACATCTTATCGATAAGCCGTGTCCGTGGTTATGGACGACTTGGAATTGTATAGCTTGATCATAGAACAACTTACACCTTATACTTGCTGTTAATAATCTGCTAATAACTTGCGTAGTAATATAGCATTACTACAACCGATACCTAATAAAACTTGTCCACCGTCGAGTGCCTTTTACATTGCCTCTTCGATTTGTTGAAGGGGATATGTGTATTTGGCTGGGTTATATTTGTGTAGCATTTTATCTGTTACCTTATGCGCTCTCTTATCTTCTCTGATTAGACGGATGTTGTAGCGTGTCTCTATTGGTTATAGTTTTGCTGCCGCTAAACCTACCATATAGCCCCAGGCGATATATTCGCCCGGCGAGCATAGCCATTTCTAGTCTCGCTAAGTACGTGTCGGAGTTCGTTCCTTGGTACTTACTCTCGCCTTTTCCCTTTCTCTTTTTCTTCCTCCCTTTGTCGGCAACCGATGGCCCGACTTCGACAGGTACAAGATGACGACGTTAGCAAGGTTATCCTTCCGGCTTGGCCTGGGCATGGTTATGGATGCCATCGTTGACTCTTAGTCCAATTTGTATCTTATCCGTATTCTGACGTACTTGATCTTCTGTATGATTCGGATCTTTGTATGTATCTATTTGTATCTTGACTCGTTGGAGTCGTTGTTGTAATATATGTTTCTTGTGGGCTCTATTGTAATCATGTTGTAATGTTACCGCTCGTGTTAATTCCTCTGGCATCACGTGTGTGATTCGTCGCGCATGTCGTGTCGGAGGGCGTCTCTGGATCGATATCGTGCAGATTTCGGCGGGATCGCTGGAATCCTCATGGTACCGGTTCCGGGGGCGTCACAAGTTGGTATCAGAGCTCAGGTTGACGGTACCCCACTAGTCCAGCCTGTAGGATAACCTTGCCAACGGACGTTGCTGTGTCTAGTGTCAAAACTATTTTCTGAAAATTCGTTGGATAGATCTGATTAGCTCTATTTTTCTCCTTATCTATATTCTTTCTCCTCTTACCTCTGCGAGTTTTGGGTCTTCTCTCTTATCCGAGTTCTCTGAGTCTTAGGTTCCGACGCGGGTTGGACGATCTTTGCCCCTCACCTAATAGGTCCGATCTTCGGAGGATCCCGACGAAAGCGCATCATCAACATTGTAACAATGACTTCTTGTTAGTGGCTGATACGTCTCAAACGAATCTATAATTTCTTATGTTCCATGCTAGTTTTATGACAATACTCACATGTTTATATACACTTTACATAATTTTGATGCATTTTCCGGCACTAACCTATTAACAAGATGCCGAAGCACCAGTTCATGTTTTCTGCTGTTTTTGGTTTCAGAAATCTTACACAGAAAATATTCTCGGAATTGGACGAAACAAAATCCCACGGTCTTACTTTCCACGGAGCCTTACAGAACACCGAAGGAGAGACGAAGAGAGGCCAAAGGGTCCCCACACCACAAGGCGGCGCGGCCAGGAGGGGGCGCGCCCACCTATGGGGTGGGCCCCTCGGGACTCCCCCGACTCTGCCCCTTCGCCTATTTATTCTCTCCGTCGCGAAAACCCTAGTACCGAGAGCCACGATACGAGAAAAGTTCCAGAGAAGCCGTCGCCGCCAATCCCATCTCGGGGGATTCAGGAGATCGCCTCCGGCACCCTGCCGGAGAGGGGAATCATCACCGGAGGACTCTACATCATAATGCCCGCCTCCGGATTGATGCGTGAGTAGTTCATACTTGGACTATGGGTCCATAGCAGTAGCTAGATGGTTGTCTTCTCCTCTTGTGCTATCATGTTTAGATCTTGTGAGCTGCCTATTGATGTCTACGCACGCTTCTATTCCTGTAGACAGTGTTGGGCCTCCAAGAGCAGAGGTTTGTAGAACAGCAGCAAGTTTCCCTTAAGTGAATCACCCAAGGTTTATCGAACTCAGGGAGGTAGAGGTCAAAGATATCCCTCTCAAGCAACCCTGCAATTAAGATACAAGAAGTCTCTTGTGTCCCCAACACACCTAATACACTTGTCAGATGTATAGGTGCACTAATTCGGCGAAGACATAGTGAAATACAAGTAATATGGATGATTGTAAGTAGTAATTGCAATATGAAATAAAGATGGCAGCAAGCAAACATGTAACAGAACTTGTTGGAAACGGTGTTTCAATGCTTAGAAACAAGGCCTAGGGATCATACTTTCACTAGTGGACACTCTCAACAATGATCACATAAATAAATAACTTCTCTTCACTTGTGATACTTTCAAACACTCTCTTGTTGGATAACAAAGACCATTCATTGTGTAGGGCTATAGTTAACTTCATAATCTACAAGAGATTACAATCATAACCTACGCCAAGTACTACATGATGCACACACTGTCAACATTACATCATGGAGGAGGAATAGACTACTTTAATAACATCACTAGAGTAGCACATAGATTAATAGTGATACAAAGCTCATGATCACATAAAGATCACACCATGGGAGAGAGAGAGATGAACCACATAGCTACCGGTAGAGCCCTTAGCCTCGGGGGAGAACTACTCCCTCCTCATCATGGGAGACAGCAACGGCGATGAAGATGGTGGTGATGTCGATGGAGATGACTCCGGGGGCAATTCCCCATCCCGGCGGCGTACCGGAACAGAGATTTTGTCCCCCGAAACTTGTCTTCGTGATGGCGGCGGCTACGAAACTCTTCGTGGAATATCGTCGGATGTGTTAGGGTTTTGGAGATGGAGCTTTATATAGGCGAAAGGGCGGCGCGAGGGGTGCCCGAGGGGGCCACACCATAGCTGGGCGCGCCCCCCTCTTGGCCGCGACGCCAGGTGGTGTGGGGCCCCCTTGGCCCCTCTCCGCCTATCCTTCGGCGTTCTGGGTCCGTCTTGGTAAAATAGGAGGTTTGGCTTTTGTTTCGTCCAATTCCGAGAATATTTCTTGTGTAGGATTTCTGAAACCAAAAACAGCAGAAAACAGGAACTGGCACCTCGGCATCTTGTTAATAGGTTAGTCCCGGAAAATGCATAAAAACATTATAAAGTGTGAGCAAAACATGTAGGTATTGTCATAAAACTAGCATGGAACATCAGAAATTATAGATACGTTGGAGACGTATCACCTATCATGATCAAGATCGTCTATTTGTAATGCTACATGTTGTGTTTGTTGGGATCCGATGAATATGGAATACTATGTCAAGTTGAAAATGCATAAAAACACTTCTGGACATTACCCAAAGTTACTGAAATTTAATGGAGCAAAGAAATCCACTCAAACACAGTAAAAGAGGCAATGCGAAATAAAAGGCAGAATCTGTCAAAACAGAACAGTCCGTAAAGACAATTTTTTTAGAGGCACTAACATGCTCAGATGAAGAACCTCAAATTGAATGAAAGTTGTGTACATATCTGAGGATCACTCATGAATTTTCGCAGATTGTTTAGAGTTTCCTACAGAGAGATCTACTCAAATTCGTGACAGCTAGAAATCATGTTTCGCACGTAAATCCAAATCTAGTATCAACTTTACTATCAAAGACTTTACTTGGCACAACAATGCAATAAAATAAAGATAAGGAGAGGTTGCTACAGTAGTAACAACTTCCAAGACACAACAAAACAGTAGCAAAATGAAAACATGGGTTATCTCCCAAGGAGTGCTTTCTTTATAGCCATTAAGATGGGCTCAGTAATTTTAATGATGCTCTCGCAAGAAATAAGAGTTGAAGCAAAAGAGAGCATCAAAAGCAAATAAGAAACACTTTTAAGTCTAACCCACTTCCTATGAAAAGGAATCTTGTAAATAAACAAGTCATGTAAGCATAATGCAATAAGCATAGAAAGGCAACACAAGCGCAACTTCAAGATTCTCAACATAAAGAGGGGAAACTTAATATTATTAAGATGCATATAACCATGTTTCCCTCTCTCATAATAACTTTCAGTAGCATCATTGATGAGATCCACAATATAACCATCACTTAAAACATTCTTAGCATGGTTCATATGTATAAAAGTATCATTTATTTTGGCATAAGAAAAACTCTTCTCATTAATAATAATTGAAGCAGGATCATTATCAAGAATTTGAACATGGTAAACAAGTTGCATACTAAGGGAATGGTTTTTGGCAATCCCATCATAACTATGAAAAATTTCATAAGGATAATTATAACCTGTGTTGTCGTCGTGGTGAACAGACAGATGCCATAGGATGGCTTAAGTTGGGGCCGAATGGACGCTAGAGGATTCGGGGGAGGGTTTGTGATTAGACGGGATGAACTTCCGGATGGTTTCCTCAAGAACTTAGCCAAGACTAGAGGTTGAAGAAGAAAGACATAAGGAAGAACTCGCTCTAGATCATCTTCTTTATTGATCTCCACAGGTTACAAGTTTCTCAGTACATGTGTTCGTCTGTGCATACACCTCTTCGTCCGTGCCCGTGAAGAGGGCTGCCCCCTCTCCTTATATAGGGGAGAGGGTGGCTTACAGGGCAAGAAACCCTAATGGCATCTTTGACTAGACAAACTACTTTACAAAGTTACTTTAATCATAGATGACACCGGGGTCTTCTTTAATCAGGGATGCTGACGTCCTCCGGCTTCTTTCATCGTCATCCTCCTCTTTATCGCCAGCCCTTCGTTTAAAGCTACTTTGCTTAGCTCATCTTTGTCTTCTAGTTCTGGAGAGAATCTTTGACCAGTCCTGCCGACTCGCTCTTCTTTCCAGTAGCCCGGTATCTTCTTTACCTGGTTCCGGCATACCCCTCTTGGGGATACCGGCTTAGCCTCACTTAGCCAACTTCTTATCGTTGTGCTCCGGTACGAATATTAAACCGGTATCTTGATGGCTCAAACCATCCGGTTTGGCATGCCTTTGGCATACCGGGGGTCATCCCCCCAACATGTGTCATAGCATTCTTTATAACAATTGTCAAAGATTGGAGGCATAGTGTCATCATAAGAAATAGAATAGTTATCTTCCACAGTATGTTCATCTGTAACCATATCATCATTGTTACTAGAAGGAAATGTATCAAACATATAATCATCAGTAGCAAAAGGATTTTCAAACACCTCATCCCCAAGCTTAGAGCTTTCTATATCATTATGGGAAGAAGCATGGATAGTACTAATACTATGGCAATTATTAACATCATCATTTTCAGAATTAGTTTCCCAGAGATTTTCAATATCAAAAGTAGTGTGCTCTTCTAAATCATGATCACTAATGTAGGTGAAGGGCATAGGAAGATCATTGTACTCAGATTCATTATCATAATAATCATTAGGAGCAACATACTTACGGTTACCTATCGTTATCTCATACACGCGGGGATATGCCGTTACCTCTTTGTTTTTATTTCCCCTCTTCTTCTTCTTCGTTCCCTTCTTCTTCTTCTTCTTTTCCTTCTCCTCGTTCCCTTCTTTAGGAGGAAGAGTCTTGAAGGGAGGCTTCTCCACATAACCTGATTTATTTCCAGAAACAATAGAAGAAACTTGGGAGGATTCCTCCTTTTCATTAATAAGTTCAAACACACAGCGGTCCTATCATATTTTGGCAAAGTGTCATCTTCTAAAATATTTTGTATGTAAGTATTTGTATGGAAATTATCAATGGAATAAGAAAGACACCCATGCAGGACACTATTAATATCAAGAGCACTCATATCCACCAAAGAAGTTTTTCTCAATAACTCTTCACACTCCAAAAATACAGTAAGTTCATCATGCTGATTAGGAGTGATTTCATCATCACAATACAAATTTGCAGCACTCATGAGGTTCAAATTATCATTGGAGGAGCATTGAAAATTAAAATGACCCACTTTATGGCAAATTTCACAAATAAAAGGATAGAGGGCACAAACTTTTTCACCAAGATCATCTAGAGCCCTAGATCACTTTCTAGTTTTTTCATTCCTGTGATGGATACAATATTCTTCTTCAATTTTATTCTTTTCACAAGGTCTATGAACTCCACAAAAATTAACATGCTTATAGGAAATAACATTCTCAAAAGTTTGAGCATGTTCGTTGCAATCATTAACAACAATTTCATTTTCCATGCAAGTTTCTTTAAAAGGTTTATGATACATGTACCAATTTTCTTTAGGAACATTAATATGAGAAGCAAAGGCTCTATAGCAATCGACCATAATTTGAGGATCAAGACCATATTTAGCACTAAGCTCTTGAAAATCAGCAGTTTCAATGAAAGACTTAATGCATTCATATTCATAGTTTATACCTGATTCTTTACCTTTGTCGTTCTCCCAATCTTCAGTATTCTCCTGAATCCGATCAAGAAGGTCCCATTTAAACTCTTCTTTGTTGCGCGTGAATGATCCAGAACAAGTAGTATCCAGCAAGGTTTTATCTTGAAAAGAAAGTCTTGCATAGAAATTATCAATGATGATATTACCAGGAAGCTCATGAATGGGACATTTGAGCATTAAAGACTTCAATCTCCCCCATGCTTGGGCAATACTCTCTCCATCATGAAGCCAGAAATTATATATGTGGTTTCGATCTTTGTGAATTTCACTTGGAGGATAGGATTTAGAATAAAATAGAGGCATAATATCCTTCCAATCAAGAGAATGCCTATTCTTCAGCAATTTATACTAATGCGCCGCTTTACCAGACAGCGACATAGAGAATAGTTTCTTCCTAACTTCAACCATTGAAATACCTGCACACTTGAATAACCCACATAATTCATGTAAAAACATTAAATGATCTCCAGGATGGACAGTTCCATCCCCTTCATAGCGGTTATCCACAACACGTTCAATAATTTTCATAGGTATTTTATATGGAATACTTTCAACAGGTGGATTTAAAATATCGCAAGCATCATTAGAGTTATCGCATATGGGAGATAGAGTTTTATCAGAGCAAATTTTCTCCCCTAAAGATGGGAAGCTAAAAAGATCATAAAAACTAGCTTCCCCAAGCTTAGACTTTTCCATAGCATTAGCAGTAATTGCATTCATACTAATAACATTGCTACTATCATGCAGATAAGGTTCCATAGGTTTTTTAATTTTCGCATCAAACCATTCATGCCTTAGCTCAGGAAAAAGATTAAAAAGCTCACTAATTTTTTTGTTGTTTTCCATTATGCCTCACTAGTGAAAAATAAAAACAAGAGACAAAAAGATAAAATTGCAGAATCTAAAGGACATAGCTTCGAGCACTCACACACCGGCAACAGTGGTAGGAAATAGCTTAGTAGTCGGAGGATGTGAATACCTTTTACCTTACCTCCCCGGCAACGGCGCCAGAAAATAGCTTGATGTCTACGCACGCTTCTATTCCTGTAGACAGTGTTGGGCCTCCAAGAGCAGATGTTTGTAGAACAGTAGCAAGTTTCCCTTAAGTGAATCACCCAAGGTTTATTGAACTCAGGGAGGTAGAGGTCAAAGATATCCCTCTCAAGCAACCCTGCAATTAAGATACAAGAAGTCTCTTGTGTCCCCAACACACCTAATACACTTTTCAGATGTATAGGTGCACTAGTTCGGCGAAGAGATAGTGAAATACAAGTAATATGGATGATTGTAAGTAGTAATTGCAATCTGAAATAAAGATGGCAGCAAGCAAACATGTAACGTAACTTGTTGGAAATGGTGTTTCAATGCTTAGAAACAAGGCCTAGGGATCATACTTTCACTAGTGGACACTCTCAACGATGATCACATAAATAAATAACTTCTCTTCACTTGTGCTACTTTCAAACACTCTCTTGTTGGATAACAAACACCATTCATTGTGTAGGGCTATAAAAGCACACCTCAAGCCGGAGTAAACAAGCTCCACAACGTCCGGAGTTCATATTAAAGTAACCTCTAGAGTGCATAATATACCGTTGCAATTTAGACCGAGTACTAACATAGCATACACACTGTCACCAACAGCTATGAAAGGGGGAATAGATCACATCAATACTATCATAGTAATAGTTAACTTCAAAATCTACAAGAGATTACAATCATAACCTACGCCAAGTACTACATGATGCACACACTGTCAACATTACATCATGGAGGAGGAATAGACTACTTTAATAACATCACTAGAGTAGCACATAGATTAACAGTGATAGAAAGCTCATGATCACATAAAGATCACACCATGGGAGAGAGAGATGAACCACATAGCTACCGGTAGAGCCCTTAGCCTCAGGGGAGAACTACTCCCTCCTCATCATGGGAGATAGCAACGGCGATGAAGATGGTGGTGGTGTCGATGGAGATGACTCCGGGGGCAATTCCCCGTCCCGGCGGCGTACCGGAACAGAGATTCTGTCCCCCGAAACTTGTCTTCGCGATGGCGGCGGCTACGGAACTCTTCGTGGAATATCATCGGGTGTGTTAGGGTTTTCGGAGACGGAGCTTTATATAGGAGAAAGGGCGGCGCGAGGGGGTGCCCGAGGGGGCCACACCATAGCTGGGCGCGCCCCCCCTCTTGGTCGCGCCACCAGGTGGTGTGGGGCCCCCTTGGCCCCTCTCCGTCTCTCCTTCGGTGTTCTGGGTCCGTCTTCGTAAAATAGGAGGTTTGGCTTTTGTTTCGTCCAATTCCGAGAATATTTCTTGTGTAGGATTTCTGAAACCAAAAACAGCAGAAAACAGGAACTAGCACCTCGGCATCTTGTTAATAGGTTAGTCCCGGAAAATGCATAAAAACATTATAAAGTGTGAGCAAAACATGTTGGTATTGTCATAAATCTAGCATGGAACATCAGAAATTATAGATACGTTGGAGACGTATCACCTATCATGATCAAGATCGTCTATTTGTAATGCTACATGTTGTGTTTGTTGGGATCCGGTGAATATGGAATACTATGTCAAATCGATTATTGATCTATCATATATGTGTTTTTTATGATCTTGCATGCTCTCCGTTGCTAGTAGAGGCTCTGGCCAAGTTGATACTTGTGACTCCAAGAGGGAGTATTTATGCTCGATAGTGGGTTCATGCCTCCATTGAATCTGGGACAGTGACAAAAAGTTCTAAGGTTATGGATGTGCTGTTGCCACTAGGGATAAAACATCAATGCTTTGTCTAAGGATATTTTTCTTGATTACATTATGCACAGTACTTAATGCAATTGTCTGTTGTTTGCAACTTAATACTGGAAGGGGTGCGGATACTAACCCGAAGGTGGACTTTTTAGGCATAGATGCATGTTGGATAGCGGTCTATGTTCTTTGTCGTAATTCCCTAAGTAAATATCATATTAGTCATCATGATATGTATGTGCATTGTTATGCCCTCTCTATTTGTCAATTGCCCAACTGTAATTTTTTCACCCAACATGCTATTTGTCTTATTGGAGAGACACCACTAGTGAACTGTGGACCCCGGTCCATTCTTTTACATTTGAAATACAATCTACTGTAATCATTGTTCTCTACTGTTCTTCACAAGCAAACATCATTCTCCACACCATACGTTTAATCCTTTGTTTACAGCAAGCCGGTGAGATTGACAACCTCACTGTTAAGTTGGGGCAAAGTATTTTGATTGTGTTGTGCAGGTTCCACGTTGGCGCCGGAATCCCTGGTGTTGCGCCGCACTACACTCCTTCACCAACAACCTTCACATGGCCTTCATCTCCTACTGGTTCGATAAACTTGGTTTCTTACTGAGGGAAAACTTGCTGTTGTACGCATCACACCTTCCTCTTGGGGTTCCCAACGGACGTGTGCTTCACGCGTTATCAAGCTCTTTTTCTGGCGCCGTTGCCGGGGAGATCAAGACACGCTGCAAGGGGAGTCTCTCACACCCAATCTCTTTACTTTGTTTATTTTCTTGCTTTACTTTATTTTATTTTCTGTCTTGTTTGCTTTCTTTATATCAAAAACACAAAAAATTAGTTACTATTTTTACTTTATTTAATTTAGTTCGCTTAGTTTATTCTTATTATTGCTAACATAAGTAATCCTGAAGTTGAAGTTCGTTCGTTTAAGCAACAAGGGGGAGAGAGTTTTAAAGATGCTTGGTATAGAATTAGTGATGCTCATCATAGGTGCACTAAGAAATACTCCACTATTATCCTCCTCAGGAACTTTTATATTTGTATCTCTAGCTGGAATAGATATGTTCTTGATACTCTTGCGGGAGGTAATTTCCTAGGCACTCCTGCTTTAGAAGCTAGTTGCATTATTGAGAGTCTAGTTGGAATACCACCTGTTAATGAAGTTAAAACTGAAATCTCTCTTGAAGATGTCATGAAAAAGTTGGAGGCCATAGAGAAAAATCTTCCAAGTGTTGAAACTAAATTGGGAATATTACTTAATAATACTAATAAACTTGATAAATCTCTAGGAGGAATTGATGAAATAATTACTGTCTTAGAAACTTGTGCTATCCATGATAATCAAACCCATAGGATTGGTGAACTTGAAAAAACTATGTGAACCTTGGGTTCAACTTTTTCTTCTCTTAAGTTTAAGGAGAAAGCTTATGTGGGTAAGGAGCAAAAGTTCATGTATGTCTCTAAGGTGCCTAAGCCAAAGAATTATTATAAGCCTAAAATTGATAAAGCCCTTAGTACCACTATGGGGAATTTAGATAATGGAGCATCTAAGATACCTATTGTGACAAGTTGTGTTTTTAAGGAAAATCATGATGTTGATGCTTCATCTCTTGATAATACTTGAGTTACACTTTCTGTGCCTAGCTGAAAGGCGTTAAAGAAAAGCGCTTATGGGAGACAACCCATTATTTTATTTCTGAAATTTTTGTTTTATATTTGTGTCTTGGAAGTTGTTACTACTGTAGCAACCTCTCCTTATCTTTACTTTATTGCATTGTTGTGCCAAGTAAAGTCTTCGATAGTAAGGTTGATACTAGATTTGGATTTCTGCGCAGAAACAGATTTCTAGCTGTCACGAATTTGAGTAAAACTCTCTGTAGGAAACTCAAAAAAATATGCGAAAATTCATGAGTGATCCTCAGATATGTACACAACTTTCATTCAATTTGAGCTTCTTCATCTGAGCATGTTAAGTACCTCTAAAAAAATCGTCTTTACGGACTGTTCTGTTTTGACAGATTCTGCCTTTTATTTTGCATTGCCTCTTTTACTATGTTGAATGGATTTCTTTGCTCCATTAACTTTCAGTAGCTTTGGGTAATGTCCAGAAGTGTTAGGAATGATTGTGTCCTCTCTGAACATGTGAATTTTTGATTATGCACTAACCCTCTAATGAGTTTGTATTGAGTTTGGTGTGGAGCAAGTTTTCAAGGGTCAAGAGAGGAGGATGATATAATATGATCAAGAAGAGTGAAAAGTCAAAGCTTAGGGATGCCCCCGTGGTTCATCCCTGCATATTTCAAGAAGACTCAAGCATCTAAGCTTGGGGATGCCCAAGGCATCCCTTTCTTCATCGACCACTTATCAGGTCACCTCTAGTGAAACTATATTTTTATTCCGTCACATCTTATGTGCTTTACTTGGAGCGTCTGTATGCTTTTATTTTTGTTTTTGTTTGAATAAACTCGGATCCTAGCATTCTTTGTGTGGGAGAAAGACACGCTCCGCTGTTTCTTATGAACACTTGTGTTCTTAGCTTTACTTTTAATGTTCATGGCGAAGGTTGAAAACTGCTTCGTTCATTGCTATTTGGTTGGAAACAGAAAATACTCCATGTGGTAATTGGTATATTGTCTTGAATAATTTTGATACTTGGCAATTGTTTTGAGCTCTCAAGTAGATCATGTTTAAGCTCTTACATCATGTAGTCTAAACCTATTAGTGGAGAACTGATACGTCTCAAACGTATCTATAATTTCTTATGTTCCATGCTACTTTTATGATGATACTCACATGTTTTATACACATTATATGTCATTATTATGCATTTTCCGGCACTAACCTATTGACGAGATGCCGAAGAGCCAGCTTGTTGTTTTCTGCTGTTTTTGGTTTCGTAAATCCTACAAAGGAAATATTCTCGGAATTGGACGAAATCAACACCCAGGGTCTTATTTTTCCACGAAGTTTCCAGAAGACCGAGGGAGATACGAAGTGGGGCGACGAGGCGCCGCCACACTAGGGCCACGCGGCCTAAGGGGGGTCCGCGCCGCCCTAGCGTGTGGGGCCCCTGTCAGCCCTCCGACTCCGCCCTTCCGCCTACTTAAAGCCTTCGTCGCGAAAACCCCGACACCGAGAGCCACGATACGGAAAACCTTCCGCGAGACGCCGCCGCCGCCAATCCCATCTCGGGGGATTCAGGAGATCGCCTCCGGCACCTCCGCCGGAGAGGGGAATCATCTCCCGGAGGTCTCTTCATCACCATGATCGCCTCCGGATCGATGTGTGAGTAGTTCACCCCTGGACTATGGGTCCATAGCAGTAGCTAGATGGTTGTCTTCTCCTCATTGTGCTATCATGTTAGATCTTGTGAGCTGCCTATCATGATCAAGATCATCTATCCGTAATGCTACATGTTGTGTTTGTTGGGATCCGATGAATATTGAATACTATGTCAAGTTGATTATCAATCTATCATATATGTTGTTTATGTTCTTGCATGCTCTCCGTTGCTAGTAGAGGCTCGGCCAAGTTGATACTTGTAACTCCAAGAGGGAGTATTTATGCTCGATAGTGGGTTCATGCCTCCATTGAATTCGGGACGAGTGATGAGAAAGTTCTATGGTTGTGGATGTGCTGTTGCCACTAGGGATAAAACATCGATGCTTTGTCTAAGGATATTTGTGTTGATTACATTACGCACCATACTTAATGCAATTGTCTCGTTGTTTGCAACTTAATACTCGGAAGGGGTTCGGATGATAACTCGAAGGTGGACTTTTTAGGCATAGATGCATGCTCGGATAGCGGTCTATGTACTTTGTCGTAATGCCTCGATTAAATCTCATAGTACTCATCATGATATATGTATGTGCATTGTTATGCCTTCTCTATTTGTCAATTGCCCAACCGTAATTTGTTCACCCAACATGCTATTTATCTTATGGGAGAGACACCACTAGTGAACTCGTGGATCCCGGTCCATTCTTTACATCTGAAATACAATCTACTGCAAACTCTGTTCTTTACTGTTCTTCGCAAACAAACATCATCATCCACACTATACATCTAATCCTTTGTTTTCAGCAAGCCGGTGAGATTGATAACCTCACTGTTACGTTGGGGCAAAGTACTTTGATTGTGTTGTGCAGGTTCCGCGTTGGCGCCGGAATCCCTGGTGTTGCGCTGCACTACACTCCGCCACCAACAACCTTGACGTGTTCCTTGACTCCTACTGGTTCGATAACCTTGGTTTCTTACTGAGGGAAAACTTGCTACTGTACGCATCACACCTTCCTCTTGGGGTTCCCAACGGACGTGTGTCTCACGCGCCATCAAGCATATTTTCCGGCGCCGTTGTCGGGGAGATCAAGACACGCTGCAAGGGGAGTCTTCCACATCCAATCTCTTTACTTTGTTTTTGTCTTGCTTTACTTTACTTTATTTACTCGCTTTGTTTGCTCTTATATCAAAAATACAAAAAAATTAGTTGCTAGATTTACTTTATTTACTGTCTTGTTCTCTATATTGAAAACACAAAAAAATTAGTTACTTGCATTTACTTTATTTAGTTTGCTTTATTTACTACTGCTAAAACGGGTACTGTTGAGAATACTAAGTTGTGTGACTTCACTAGCACAAATAATAATGATTTCTTATGCACACCTATTGCTCCACCTACTACTACAACAGAATTCTTTGAAATTAAACCTGCTTTACGAAATCTTGTTATGAGAGAGCAATTTTCTGGTGTTAGTTCTGATGATGCTGCTGCCCATCTTAATAATTTTGTTGAACTATGTGAAATGCAAAAGTATAAGGATGTAGATGGTGACATTATAAAATTACAATTGTTTCCTTTCTCCTTAAGAGGAAGAGCTAAAGATTGGTTGCTATCTCTGCCTAGAAATAGTATTGATTCATGGACTAAATGTAAGGATGCTTTCATTGGTAGATATTATCCTCCCGCTAAAATTATATCTTTGAGAAGTAGCATAATGAATTTTAAGCAATTAGATAATGAACATGTTGCTCAAGCATGGGAGAGAATGAAATCTTTGGTGAAGAATTGCCCTACCCATGGACTAACTACTTGGATGATCATCCAAACCTTCTATGCAAGACTGAATTTTTCTTCGCGGAACCTATTGGATTCAGCTGCTGGAGGTACCTTTATGTCCATCACTTTGGGGGCGGCAACAAAGCTTCTTGATGATATGATGATAAATTACTCTGAATGGCACACGTGAAAGAGCTCCACAAGGTAAGAAGGTAAATTCTGTTGAAGAAACCTCTTCCTTGAGTGATAAGATTGATGCTATTATGTCTATGCTTGTGAATGGTAGATCTAATGTTGATCCTAATAATGTTCCTTTAGCTTCATTGGTTGCCCAAGAAGAACATGTTGATGTGAACTTCATTAAAAGTAATAATTTCAACAACAATGCTTATAGGAATAATTCTCGGTAACAACTATAGGCCATATCCTTCTGCTAATGGTAATAGTTATGGTAATTCTTATGGGAATTCTTACAACAATAATAGGAGTATACCCCCTGGTCTTGAAGCCATGCTTAAAGAATTTATTAGTACACAAACTGCTTTTAACAAATCTGTTGAGGAAAAGCTTGATAAAATTGATATTCTAAAATTGAAAGTTATGCCTCTGATGTTGAGGAAAAGGCCATATCCTTCTGCTAGTTGAGGAAAAGGTTGATAGACTTGCCTCTGATGTTGATCTTTTAAAATTGAAAGTTATGCCTAATAAGGATAATGATAATAAAATTGTTACTACAGCAAACGCCATCCAAGTTCGAATTAATGAGAATATTAGATTGATGGCTGAATTGCATGCTAGGTGGGAAAGAGAAGAAAACGAAAAACTAGCTGAAGAGAATAATGTAGCTAAAGTTTGGACAATTACCACCACTAGTAATGATAATGCTTCACATGTTGCTACACCTCCTACTATCAATGGTAAAATAATTGGTGTTGGCAATGTTTCTACTCCTAGTGCAAAGCGTGCAAAATTGCCTGAAACTGCTAAAATTGCTGAAACTGATAAAACATCTGAAATTTTTCAAAATATTGGGGACAATGATCCCATTGCTGTAGATCATAATGGTTTAGATTTTGATGATTGTCACATATCTGAAGTTATAAAGTTCTTACAAAAACTTGCTAAAAGTCCCAATGCTAGTGCTATAAATTTGGCCTTTACAAAACATATTACAAATGCTCTCATAAAAGCTAGAGAGGAGAAACTAAAACTTGAAACTTCTATTCCTAGGAAGTTAGAAGATGGTTGGGAGCCCATCATTAAGATGAGGGTCAATGATTTTGATTGTAATGCTTTATGTGATCTTGGTGCAAGTATTTCTGTTATGCCTAAGAAAATCTATAATATGTTTGACTTGCCACCATTGAAAAATTGTTATTTGGATGTTAATCTTGCTGATCATTCTATAAAGAAAACTTTGGGGAGGATTGATAATGTTTGCATTATGGTTAACAATAACCTTGTCCCCGTTGATTTTGTTGTCTTGGATATTGAATGCAATGCATCTTGTCCCATTATATTGGGAAGACCTTTTATTCGAACTGTTGATGCTACCATTGATATGAAGGAAGGTAATATTAAATATCAATTTCTTCTCAAGAAAGGTATGGAACACTTCCCTAGAAAGAGAATGAAGTTACCTTATGATTCTATTATTAGAACAAATTATGATGTTGATTCTTCGTCTCTTGATAATACTTGATTCACACTTTCGCGCCTAGCCGAAAGGCGTTAAAGAAAAGCGCTTATGGGAGACAACCCATTATTTTACTTCTGCACTTTGTTTTATATTTGAGTCTTGGAAGTTGTTACTACTGTAGCAACCTCTCATTATCTTTATTTTGTTGCATTGTTGTGCCAAGTAAAGTCTTTGATAGTAAAGTCAATACTAGATTTGGATTACTGCACAGGAACAGATTTCTTGCTGTCACGAAATTGAGCCGCCCCTGCTGTGAAAAATTTAGAAAAATCTGCCAATTTACGTGCGTGATCCTCAGATATGTACACAACTTTCATTCAATTTGGGCATTTTCATCTGAGCAAGTTAAGTGCCCCTTAAAGATTCGTCTTTACGGACTGTTCTGTTTTGACAGATTCTGCCTTTTATTTTGCATTGTCTGTTTTGCTATGTTTGATGGATTTCTATGTTCCATTAACTTTCAGTAGCTTTGTGCAATGTCCAGAAGTGTTAAGAATGATTATGTCACCTCTGAATATACGAATTTTCAATTATGCACTAACCCTCTAATGAGTTTGTTTCGAGTTTGGTGTGGAGGAAGTTTTCAAGGGTCAAGAGAGGAGGATGGTACAATATGATCAAGAAGAGTGAAAAGTATAAGCTTGGGGATGCCTCCGTGGTTCATCCCTGCATATTTTAAGAAGACTCAAGCATCTAAGCTTGGGGATGCCCAAGGCATCCCTTGTCACATCCCGAATTTTTCTAAATTTTGGAATGTGAAATAAAAATAAATTTAATATTTGATTGTTTGAAATCGATTGAAAATTCACAAGGAATTAAATTTTTTTAAAGTTATTTACAAGTTAACCACAAAATAGTGTTTTCAAAGACTCGTGGTTTTAAAGTATTTTCAAAATCAAATATATCATTGATTTCAAAGTTTTCAAATCCTTAATGGATTTGTATTTGAGAAAACAAAACCCTACAAAACTTTATTTGCAAAATAATGACTAAGTAGCAATATAAGTCAAATGTATGTAATGATTATTTTGTTATCACAAATGGATATTATAAAAGGTTGTTGCAAAAATATAGTAGTTTTCATAAACCTTAGTTTCAAAAGAATTTTCCAACAATACTATTTTGTTCGGAGGTTTTAAAACTTATAAAAATATTATATTTAAGAAAAACATTAAATCCTAAAAGGCACTATAGCCACATAGATATATATGTCAAATTTTGATTTTATAAAGTTTATATTTTTGTTCCAAATTTAGTCTCATATTGAAGTATTTTTCATAACGAATCCAACGGTATCTTATTTGCATTTTTCCAATTTTATTTAAAGCCTCAAAGTGTATTCCAATTTTATTCAAAATTTAAAAGATAAAAAAAAAACAAAGGGCGCGGCTGACCGTGCGGCCCAACGCCCGCAGCGGCCCAGCTCCCGCCGCCCAACCGCCCCGCGCCCAGGCCGCCCCGGCCATCACCTCCCGGCCACGCCCCGGCCACCCTAGCTTGGCCAAGCCAGCCCGCACGCACGCCGCAGCCTATTCTTTTTCTTTCTTTTAGTCCCACATCGCTCCCCTTGAGCAAATTGCTCTAACTTTCAGCCTATATAAAGACATCAATAGGCAGCCCCAAGAGCACACAGGCGCCCGACGCCTCTCTTTCTCCCCCGCGCAGCACACGCCCAAAGGTTGCTCTTTCCTCGCGTGCGACGCAACGCAGCGACGCAACATCTGCAATGCTATTTTCGAAAGCCGACACGACGCATCCTTGCCCGGTAATAATTCTAACTAGATTTTGAAGTGCGCCTTGGCGCACGACCCCGTAGAACTTATGTATAGATGAGAAAGTGATAATGCTTTTCTTTGGTTTTACAAAATGAAGCGACTCACAAAAAATTTATAAACGGAGTAACAAACATCTATATATAACCAGGAAAGCAGAAGAGAATATATTGTAGCAACTAACATTCAATGATTCAATCAAGATAAACAAATCTATGGAAGGAGATTTAGGGATGAGCCTTAACGCACCATCCGGTGGAATTCGTGCCAATTTACATTTTGTACGACAGAAGAAGACCAAAAAGAGTAAGAGCGGAACAAATTTGAAGAAAAAGAGGATTAATGAAAAAAATACAAGGTCAACCATGGAAAGCATGTACAAAGATTACAGTCGGTAGAAAGGATTCACAGACCTTCACAAAGATTACATTTGGTAGAAAGGATTCATAGATGATTCAAGGTAATTAAACAATTATGTATCCCAAAGACTACCATTAAAAGAAACAACTAACACACATAGAGAAGGCCATAACATTTGTAGGTCAACATTTGATTTAAAAAAAATGTTGAATAGAAAAGCATTCTGACCAAGAAAGCGTGTATGCTCAGTGTATGCTCAATGAACGTTCCTAGACACATCTTTATTCAAGGTTGACAATTTGAAGCAATCAGACAACTATATGACTATTCTTATCTGAGAAAAAGATTACAAGGCTTATAAGGATAATGAACGAAAAAAGAGTTGAGCAAACACATAGAACATAATACAATTGTTGATGTAATTGTGTTTATGAATTGAGCCGATGGCAAGTCTTCGACCAGCAAGTTCCTTTCAGCTCAAAGATGCCCACCTAGTAGAAATAACGAAAATATTAGTTCAAAAGAGAACAAATCACCTACACTCACTAAATATTCCCCTAATAACATAGTAGATTTAATTTTTAAATCTACTGTCCCTATACATATTTTGGACAATGTACTGCATATGCACCTCAAGTGTAAGTATTATTAATACATTAATATCAGAGTATGCAGAGCTGGCCCAAATGAAGTCATCAAACTTGTATAAAGTCCATTGATTTAGGCATGAAAAGGAATAGCAAGCTGTCCATATCAACAACAAAAAGTTGTCCATAAGCATGCTGATGCACGCATGCAATTAGCTAACCATATCTACATATTCGAACAAGCCAAAATAAATATCTTGTCCACGGTGCGCTAGCTGAAAATGAATTTAGATACGAGAATGTCAACTTTAAATCACAATGAAGCTGCGCAATACAGAAAGAACCATCTAATATGATAGCCAACATGTTACTTGTATACTCTTTGCTCACTTCAGTTCATAATTTTGTAATGTTAAGTAGCCATTCCAGAAAAGAGTGATTCCATCAGGATATCCTAGCTTCATCGGTCATCAAGCTTGTCACTGTTTCCTCTCTTGCAAGTCCAAAATCAGAAAGGTCCAGCTTCTTATGGTTTGTGGTAACTGTAATAAACAAAATTTGCCTGCACACATAATCTAAGACTGTGATAGCACAAAACTATAACTAACTTGACATAACTTGTGTTTAGAGGAGACATCTCCGGAATAGGAACATGGAAAGGAAATAAAGCAGATATTATGGACATGCCCTGAATATTCAAGAATCATATGCATTGCATGATTATAGGGGAGTTCAACCGTGAAACAACTACAAGCAAATTATTCATTACCACGATGATATATGTACATATATTATTGCACTGGAAAACTACCACACTAACCTTATGTTTAAGGCAGCCCGTGAAAATGCAAGATTCTTAGCCATATTATATTACAGAGCAAATTGGCATAATCACAAAGCCCTTGTCGCCACACAACAACAACCTCAAAACTAATCTTCTTGAGCTTTGACCGAGAGTAATTGCTTTTCTCGCGCATGCGTGCAAGTTCATAGGCACCAGCGAGAAAAACGTAGAAGCCATAGTTGCATTTGACACGACAATTAGTGTAGCATATTAGGAAGAAAAATAGAAGGGAAATGTTATTAGTAGTAATGTTGTTTGAGATATCCTCTCGAATTTAATTCAATTGAACTAACTTGCTTCACTGCTTGTTGTCATATTAAAGTCTAGCATAGAGATGGGCAAGGAAACAATGCGCTTCAGGTGTGTGACTCCTAAAATTTCAAGCAAGAAGAATCAACAAATTCTCAAGGCAGCCCAAGGTATAAGTAATGATGTTTTATTTCAAGAAGTACCTTTGATGCGGCACTATAGACACTATATGATTCAAATAGTTTTGTGAGAGCATTCATCATTATATCTGCATCAGGTGGGTAGCCCCTAACAGTTCCGAACTGCCTCGGCCAAACAACCCAAATGCACCGATGCTATCGCATCACACACCATTTTTATACAAGGCCTTGATTGCAAAAAGCCTGGACAAACCTACATATTTATAAAGGTACTAATACTAAAATATGTGTTAATTTACTTTAAAAGACAATTTAGATAATAAATGAGAAAACATCTAATCCATTGCGAAAGCAAGACCCAACAAAGTGGGTTAACTGGCAACCTAACAAATTCCATGCCAAACATAAAATAGTCTATTTTAGCAACTTAGATCAGCTCAAACCCTGCTAGTACCATGAAGAGTTGAAGAAGTCGGTTGCTTGTTCAATAACTTGATGACATTAACTTTCATCTACTGGAACTTATATTTGAAGATCAGTAATTTTTACCCATATTTGACAATACAACTATTTGCAATACAATGTAGATATATCAGTGATATATACAAAATTTCTAATAGAAGCAGCAAAATACAGGGTGCGAACCAAAAATTAACTCATCAGTAAAATCATCAGCATATGAAAGGTGCGAAAATCACCTGTAAAACTCCTCATCTCTCAGTAACTGAACCGGGCCTTCAAAACTCATCAATTATCAGCCAGCTCTGCAAGTAACTGAACTGGAGGCCTTCCCTATTCTGCCTATGGTGCAGAAAAGTTAAACAAAAAATGCTAGTTATAGAGCAGAATGAAAACATGGAGGTACTATGAGTAAAGTTCTTATTCCAGATTACATCGATATGTTGCCCTTTCTTATTGGCATTTGCAAAGGACCAAAGATAACAAATGTATATGTACAAACGAACTCTCAGTAAATAAATAAAACCATTTTTGAAAGCGGGGCACAATCTACCCAGCAAAACGGAATGAGAAGCAAGTTGATACTTGAGATTTCGCCTCATTGGCCCGATCAGTTTTTTTTTCTTTTTGAGAAAAAGCATATTTAGTATACATATCTATAAACAGACATTTTTTTCTTGACCTACAGATACCAATGATATTTTAAGACCGAGATAAGTACAAAAAATTAAGTTTAGGTTTAATCCAGTAAAAGAGGGCACTTAATTTCCATACTAAAGAAACATATTCAGTACACATATATAAAGTATGTTCTACGTAATTTATATGAAACGCTGTACTTTCTAAATTTCTATATCTTGACATATGAAACTGGGAGTTTATCCACTCAAAAAAGAACAAACCTTGAATGGCTTGGAAATAGTTAAGAGTAGAGCTCCTTTCTTCCGTCAAGATGTCGACACAAAAGCTCCCATATGAAACGATGTACTCTTTAAATTTCTATGTCTTAACATATGAAATTGGGGAGTTTATCCACTCAAAAAATAGCAAACCTTCAGTGGCTTGGAAATAGTTGAGAGTATAGCTCCTTTCGTCCTTCAAGATGTCGACACAAATTCTCCCATTATTGTTGATGTCCTTCAGGCCGACTGAATGGCTGCCTCAGCTGTTAGGGGCCAATCTCCTCAAACTAATGTGCCTTTGTAAGAAAGGAAATCTCATTAGATAGCTTATCAAAAATATTTGCGCCACATTTCTATGTTCAGCATAGTAGTTGCAAGCCGTATAGGGAATATGTACAGATGTAGAGTAGAATTAGTGGCAAAGCTAAGTAGTATTTTTTTTAGACATAGTTCGATAAGCACCATTTCAGATTAGGAAATAGCGCCATAATTTGTTGGAACTGAATTTGTTCGCCTTCCAAAATAGGTAAAGAGCATCAGTAGTTGAAAGATTGGGAAAGAACAGGAGAAAGTACATGTAGGCTGCATCTCGATGTCGCTGATCTCTCGACAGTCCATTGTGGCGCAACATACGATCTAGAGACAGTAGGCAAGAACCTAGATGACAATCCCGCTGGTAGTACTGGCGAGGCCGCTAATGCTTTAATAGAAAGAACATAAGGGACCAAACACAAAGCAGCCATCTGATTGTGGGTTTGTTAGCCCAACCGTCCAATAATCTCCATACACAGTCACCATGCCATGCCATAACAATAAAGATGTTGGTGTCTAAGTAGTCCAAAAAATAGGAACTAAAATAAAGACATAAGTTATTCACCTAGAACTTGTAGCCTCCGATCTAGCTGTGGCAAGATTTGTCAAGTGAAGCATATTCACGTTCGGTGACCAATCTAAGGTCAACCATGAAACCGAAGCTGAACTCGTGATATATTTGCAATTTGGCACACCCAAACTAAATCATCAGCTTTGCAAGTATAATAAGCATATGATATACATTGCACCTGAGCGATAGTACTTGCAAGTACAACCAGCGAGGATTAAAGCCATCTGTTCACTATGGCTGATAAGCCCAACAAAAACCATCTCTTCACGAATCATGTTGCTGCATAAATGATATGGATTAATCAGGCAACCACAAAAATGGCATCATCGTTCCATCAAGTTCTGTAGTTCATAGAGAGAGAGAGAGAGAGAGAGAGAGCTATGCAAAGAATCATCTAAAGAACATATACACGAGTCTAAAGTTATTGCAGATTGAGTTTGAAAACAAAGAAATGTCTGAATAAGAAAGATTGAAATAATTGCATGCAGACACAAGAAGAAAGTGAGATCTAGCCCACCTAATAATATAAACCAACCCCATGAGTCCACCAATTAATCACACAGACACACTACTTCACCTGATAGTATTGAGCATTGCGACACATTTAACTGATTGCCTTCCGTCTACAATGAAAATCAGTGTAGGAGACGATGGTGCATGAACCTTTGAATCCATACAGACCTAGCTTTGGATGAAAACAAATCTATTTATCAAACACCAAACCTGCAAAAACCAACAAAGACGTAGCGACACCCTGTGCTACAGACCTGAAACAAAATACCCGAGATTGTAAATAAACAAAGCCAACATTGGAACCCAAAAGAGCACATGTTTGTCGGCAAAACGAAACAATTAAGATGGCTATTACTTCAGGGGCGGTAGATGGAGGACAGAGGAGGTAAATTAAGTGGACTAATTGAGGTTATGTAGCAGAACTTTAATCAATATAGATACTACCGTGTGAAGTTTCAAGGATATCTGCTGGAGCAGATGTAAAGAAAGAGCTAGTACAATATGTTAATGTAATCGGCGTACGCCTATTGCGCCATCAAGATGCTTAAGCTCAACAAACTAATAAAGTTAAAAAAAATAACGTACCTACAACTTGCATACACATTTGTAGCTAATTGGTACATTTAGCCCTACAATAAATTAGGAAAGTGTGTCATAATTACTAACATATGCTCGCCGCCTTGCAAATTTGAGGATACTAAACCGTAAGAAACAAAACAGAAAAATATTCCACAAGAAAACGTACTTGTCCAGTTCACATGATTAGATATCCTTCTTAATGCATCATCTCACCGAGGAGAAACACTGCATGGCAATGGATCATACATGAGGAAGTCTCACAATTAGAAATGTGAAAGGGCAGTTTAAGTAGGTCGACCCAGTATGACTCAATTGGTTAGATATCAATACACCAATGTTCTGTAACAACCTTTGTCTGAACTCCAAGTCAAGCTCATCACAAGTTATGGATTCCATATGAATCATATCCAATTATGTAGAACACTTGCTAGATAAGAATATGGAAATCATAACCTTGCACCAAACAGATTGTAGGTAAATTTGGAAGATGAGCTTTTTTACCAGATTAGTACTGTAGGGGCATTGGAATCTGATTTTGATCTTGCAGGTTGAGATGGTATCATAAACTTAATTCTGAGTAGTTGAGAATCAACTACTTTGTTTTACAATATCACGAAACATATGTAACAGAGCCGAACAAATATTTAGCTTAATTTAATAACAGTACTAACAAAAAAATCGAAGTTCACGCATAACAGAAGTCAGTATATTAGTGGATATCACCTTCCCTTGCTTCTCCTCTTCTAGCAGACCCAGAACGGCTGGAAGGAGGAGCATCCCGGCCATAAATCGCCCGCCGCAAGAAAATCACCCACCATGCAAAATCACCTACCGCTGCCAACATCTCACGCAATGAGGGCAGGTCAAGGTGCTCGCTAGAGGGAGCCATCGTAGCTGCTGCTCCTTGATGGATTAATCTCCCCTGCAGCCTATTAGGATTTCCATCAAACACCTTGCAGGCACATATAAGCAAGAATTTGCAGAGACATGAAAAAGAGAGGAGTTGAAGAGAGGGTTATCTGAGATGTAGAAATTTACAGGGGAGGTGGACAGAGGAGCATAGTCGACCGCTACACATGCATCACGCGACATATATTGACTGGTGATGGTCCTCCCTCGTCTCTTGTTTCTCATGTCTCCTCTTCATCTCTTACGCCCTCTCTAATTAATGGTGGAGAAGTAAGGGTGTAAAGATGGAGAAGGTCTGGCTAGGGTCCATAGATGGTGGAGGGCGAACTCTCCCCGCATCGGCCCGCCGCATCACCGTGTGCTCCTCCAAATTGCGGGTTCCCGGCCGGACATGGCGACGACTGCAGGTGGCGCTGGAGCCCAAGGCTGGTGCTGCTACCGGCCGGCGATGGTGGCGGCGGGAGGCGGCGCTCGCGCCTCTGCTCCCGACCGGCCATGGTGACGACGGGAGATCGATCGGAGGGAGAGGCAGCAGCAGCCAGGTAGAGGCTAGGAGGATACGTACAGAAGAGGAGGGGCTACGGAGAGAAATCGCCAACCATGGGCGACGACGAAGGTGGCGCCGAGAATGGCCGCGGCCAACGCCCATGTCCCTGCCTCGCCGGAGCCGACAAACACCGAGGCGAGCACGTCAATGCCAGCCAGAGCCGAGCCCGCCATGGCGAGGCCCTTGTCGTTCAGCACCAACCCCTACCGTTCATTCTTGGCCTTGATGAGCGGGAGAAGGCGGCCGACTCGCTCGCCAGAGAGGAGACCAGCGGCGGCTCGCCGGAGAGGAGATCGGTGGCTAGGAGCGGGAGCTAGGGAGGCGGCAGCTCGGGGAGCGGGGGAGGCGGCGGCTGCGGGAGCTGGGGAGGATTGGGATAGGGTTGGTCTCTCGTCTTGACTGTCTTGTGAGAGATATTTTGGGCTGAGCCAATCCTCAATAAACACGTGGCCCAATCCCTAGAGGCAGGCCAGCGCCCACTCTTCCGCGAGATGTGGCGTGCGTGGATAGCCTCAAAGGCCCCCGTTGGGGGGCAGCTATTATACCTTCCAATTCTATTTTCGCTCTTTTTACGTAGATTGTCGTATGTAACTTCGCAATTTTATTTTCTTAGATCTACACCTCCATTTAGAATAGTTGTTCTTCCGTTTAGAATAGTTGTTCTCCCGTTAAGTTTGTAATTAGATCCTCTACAACTTTCATGTAGGAAGTTTTTCCATCCGAGCAACTTGTTCGAACAACTTTTCGTACACCATTAGAACTATAACCAACCACTTCTGTCTAGTTTTGTAAAATTCATATCTTAAGATCTATCCGTCGGATTTCGACAAACCCTATACCGTTAGAATCAGCAAATCACGTAGATCATCTTAGACATATTGTGAGGCGGTTTCGCCCACTTTATTTTCGCGGTATCCCTTTGATCCGCAACACTGTCTATAAAATAAATACTACAAACTTTTTCCAAGAGATTCTTTTGGCGATACGTATGTAATGTAATTCTCTACAACTTCCGTGTAGAAAGGTCTTCCATCCGGAGAATTTCTTCTAATAACTTTTCACGAAAGGTGTAGTCCTATAACTGGTTTCAACATAGTTCCTTTATTTAAAATGATTCTTAAGATCATATCCATCTTTCAGACCAGTTATAATTCTTTATCATGTTCACGAGATAATGCATAGCTTACTCGGTTGTCCGGTTCATGATTATTCAAATAACAATTGAGTTATTTGAGTAGTTCAATATATCATTAGTCCATATCCAATGCGATGTGTGACCTTGTGCTACTCTGATAAGTGTTGTCACACTATGTCAATTGCATAAGGCTTGCTTTATAATACTTCATCCAATAGCACCACCGTCCAAAATATTTGAATCACTCTGTAAATATTCAAATTCAAATATGAGAATTTGAGTATATATCCATTATCGATTTCTATAAGCCTTTCTCAACATGATTGTTTTGAGAAGATGAAACTTATGATCACATCCACACACAAATACCACTAGACACCATACCTTGAATCAATGTCGTGTCCATCCAAATGCATTTTCATTCACTCCTTTGACTTAGTTTAAATCTATTCAATTTACAAATGAGTTAATTGAGTAATTCAATATGTCGCAACTCCATACCCAAGCCTATGTGTAATTTATACCGTTTTGATTAATTGTTGTCACACTTATTCAATAGTATTTGTGTTGCACTATTTGTCACCTATGTGACTCAATTCACATAAGCCGTTTCGAATTGTTTTCATGCTTTTGTAAAGCATAAATATTCTTCATTTATATCTTAGATTATCCAATTCTTTCTAATCATGTGACTTTCCGTCCAAACTCTCACCGCCATATCTTGCAAGCCAAACCTCATGCCACACCTTAGTACCATAGAGCGATTTCCGATTGTTGTCTTGTTTGATTATGATGTTGTTGTAGAATGGTGTGTTTATGTTGTGACATATTCTATGTTATAGTTGTACGGAGAGGCACGTATTTTGATTAAGAGAAGTGAACGCGCTTTGACTACCAAAAAGGCAAGTGACATTCAAATCCTACTTATTTTATATATGCATTAGTGTTTTGAAACTAGTATGCATGGTAGGATTTTGATTTCAAAAGAAAAGTATTATGCTATGCTTAGCAAACCCTAGTAGTGTGTAGCTACTCCCGAACCTATTGATAGGATACTTTATTTCTGCTTCTGCAACATCAAATACCAAATGTTGTTTCATTGTTTTGATTGTGATGGTTTGAAAAGTGAAAATTAACAACCTTAATGAAACACCCGGGTGGATTTGGAATTGCTTGGTGGGCGGCTACTCGAGGCCACATTGTGGTTGTCATCGCCCGAGGGTGCGCAAATGTTGAGTGGCTACTCGGGGCCACATTGTGGTTGTCATCGCCCGAGGGTGCTCAAATGTTGAGTGGCTACTCGGGGCCACATTGTGGTTGTCATCGCCTGAGGGTGCACTTGTGGATGGCCACTCAGGATTAAAGAGATTATTATGTCGTCCATGTTTTAGATAGCTTCCAGTGCAACCACACTACAATATGGGCTCTGTCTTGGCTAAGTACGTAGTGGGAAACCTCGCCTAGGGTACCGCCAGTGGGGGGAATCTGGGTACGGGCGGATCCGGTAGGTGGAGGGGCTACTAAAGAAAAGCTTCGTAGTGACCTCGTCCTGGCCTTAATGAAGATGAAGAATTTTGGCAAAAAGGCTTGGTTGCGAATTGTGGGTAAAGAGCGCAACCTCTCGAGAGTTAAACCTAAGATCTTAGCCGTGTCCCCGGTTATGGACAATTTGAGCTTCTAGGCAGGGAATGTACGGAGGGATCTCATCACCTTTTCTGAATAAGTTAAAAATTGAGCAGCAACTGTCGGATAGTACATGGGAGATGTAACCATGATACTGTTTATGACATCATTATGAGTTTTGCAAAATGTTTTGATTTGAAATAAAATGTAGGATAAAATTGGCTTTGTGCAAATTTGCCTAAACTCCACTTGCCAAATATCATGTAGATAGCTATGCCCAAAACATCCACCATATAAGTGTCATTTTCCGAGTACATCATTGTACCGACCTCCATTCGTGGGGCTGCATATTCAAACGTGCGAGGATTTTCCGAGGAGAAGTACGTGGTAGGATCTCGAGTCTACATTCCAACATGATCTGCTCGTGGCACATGAAGATGATGAAGGCTCATTGCTGATTTACTTTCCGTTGTGTTTATTACTTGAGCTAGTCCATGTGACTATGCAATTTGTAAGGTTTTATTGTACCCTCTGGGTCAACGATGTAGTAATTTGATACTATTGCAATGATTACTATATTTTGTAATGTGTGTGCTATCAGTGATCCCGGGAATAGCACGATACACAGGTATCTTGCCTTTATTAAAAGGTAGGGTGCTACAGAATGGTATCAGAGCATAGTGTTGCCTGTAGGATCGAGATCCTAGGTTTGGATTAGAAATAGGAAGACCCTAGGATAAAAAAAAAGTTCTAATCCTATTTCAATCAAAAAATGCGTGCTTTGTGAAATGCTGGTATTCTCATCTATCCCATCTTCAAAAATGTTTTCCTCTTGCCTTAGATGACCTACCTTATGAAACCATCAAGGAAGTACAGAGGATGACCTTGTACCCAAAGTGAGGGACTGCTGCTTCATATGACATTCTTCGACTTTGCTAGAAGTGTTGCATGGGAGACAAATGAAGAATTTGAAGAAATACTTTGATGCAGACTGCACAACACCCGAAGATACACCGAAGAAGAAGAATAGAAACTTGATGAATCAAATATAGAAATAGAGTAGACCACCATTAGTTATCTTTAGCGAACCAACGATAAAGTAACAAATTATTGATCTTACCAAATTGAGGTATGGCCATACTAGTTTGTTTGTGTTTGAAACATGTTGCTTGATGCTTGTTAGATGTTGTTTGTAAGATGTTTTGCCATGATCTGTTGTGTTTGGGTAGAAATCTTCTTTAGACCTTTCTATCTATTCTCATCTTTACCCAACCCAGAGAATATTTTCTCGGCAACTTGCCATGAAGACAACAGTAGTGAAACCAACCCTGATGTTTCCGATCAAGACGAAGAACCGGAGAGTGTGAGATAAACAAAACATTAGTTAAGGATCGATAGAAGTGGTTTCAAAACAATTCAATAATGGGGATTGAAACATTGATTCAATTCTCCATGGAGGTTTTTGTCAAACTGGTGAGGTTGACCAAAAGTTAGAATACGAGGTATACCAAACTGAAAATAAGGAAATGATTGGGTGCGATATGGATTGGCCCCCATGACGACTACTCATATTGTTTGCTTTTGTTATGAGGGATGGTAAATCTAGAGAGACGTACCTACAAGTGAGACGTCGATGATAAGCCAAAAACCTTAGGGTGGAGAAATATTATACCCTTATAGTAGGCAAGTGCTGCCAATCGTAGGACTACGGTGAGGTTGAAGACCCAACCAGTAGATGAAAGATAGTGGAATATCTTTAAGTAAGAAGATGAAGGATGTCATGAAGTTTACACATCATGGTCCCCGGATTGACCTAAAGAGTGACCCATCAATATCAAAGGTAGTTCAACAACCAACCTTTGGATTAGAAGCCCTACTATGAAGGAAACCTATTTGACTCACCTTGGAGAGATATGTTGTTCACTATATGTGAATAACAACTACCTATTGGATTTTAACTCAGGAGCCCTAAAGCCATAGATGTTCCCAAAGATGACTTATTGTCAAGTCATATCCTCGGATGTGCCAAGTCATATCCAAGATAAGCTTAGCTAAAACCCAAGACCTAAGACTGCCTACAAAAATTTCTTTTAAGGGTGGTAGAAGCCATGCCTTGGATTATGGATTTACATCGGATGCTGCACGAGATGTGTTTTGGAGAAAGTATCATAAGGAGTTCCCCATGACCAAGTGTACTTTAGTAAAGGATAATACCCATGGGATGATTACCCATAAATGGATGGACACAGTTGATGATATGACCGCATATAGTTTAGTGTCAAGTTTTCAAAGCCCAAGATTAACTTTCGAAATCTCCTCGGAGATGTTTGAAAAAGAAGCAATAGTGAGTATGAACCTATTAGAAGACCTGAACCTAAAACCTTTTATTTCTAGCCTTTCTCCAATCTCGAGGACGAGATTTCTTTTAAGGGTGGTAGTCTGTCACATCCTGAATTTTTCTAAATTTTGGAATGTGAAATAAAAATAAATTTAATATTTGATTGTTTGAAATCGATTGAAAATTCACAAGGAATTAAATTTTTTTAAAGTTATTTACAAGTTAACCACAAAATAGTGTTTTCAAAGACTCGTGGTTTTAAAGTATTTTCAAAATCAAATATATCATTGATTTCAAAGTTTTCAAATCCTTAATGGATTTGTATTTGAGAAAACAAAACCCTACAAAACTTTATTTGCAAAATAATGACTAAGTAGCAATATAAGTCAAATGTATGTAATGATTATTTTGTTATCACAAATGGATATTAAAAAGGTTGTTGCAAAAATATAGTAGTTTTCATAAACCTTAGTTTCAAAAGAGTTTTCCAACAATACTATTTTGTTCGGAGGTTTTAAAACTTATAAAAATATTATATTTGAGAAAAACATTAAATCCTAAAAGGCACTATAGCCACATAGATATATATGTCAAATTTTGATTTTATAAAGTTTATATTTTTGTTCCAAATTTAGTCTCATATTGAAGTATTTTTCATAACGAATCCAACGGTACCTTATTTGCATTTTTCCAATTTTATTTAAAGCCTCAAAGTGTATTCCAATTTTATTCAAAATTTAAAAGATAAAAAAAAAACAAAGGGCGCGGCTGACCGTGCGGCCCAACGCCCGCAGCGGCCCAGCTCCCCGCCGCCCAACCGCCCCGCGCCCAGGCCGCCCCGGCCATCACCTCCCGGCCACGCCCCGGCCACCCTAGCTTGGCCAAGCCAGCCCGCACGCACGCCGCAGCCTATTCTTTTTCTTTCTTTTAGTCCCACATCGCTCCCCTTGAGCAAATTGCTCTAACTTTCAGCCTATATAAAGACATCAATAGGCAGCCCCAAGAGCACACAGGCGCCCGACGCCTCTCTTTCTCCCCCGCGCAGCACACGCCAAAGGTTGCTCTTTCCTCGCGTGCGACGCAACGCAGCGACGCAACATCTGCAATGCTATTTTCGAAAGCCGCGACACGACGCATCCTTGCCCGGTAATAATTCTAATTCTATTTTCGCTCTTTTTACGTAGATTGTCGTATGTAACTTCGCAATTTTATTTTCTTAGATCTACACCTCCATTTAGAATAGTTGTTCTTCCGTTTAGAATAGTTGTTCTCCCGTTAAGTTTGTAATTAGATCCTCTACAACTTTCATGTAGGAAGTTTTTCCATCCGAGCAACTTGTTCGAACAACTTTTCGTACACCATTAGAACTATAACCAACCACTTCTGTCTAGTTTTGTAAAATTCATATCTTAAGTTCTATCCGTCGGATTTCGACAAACCCTATACCGTTAGAATCAGCAAATCACGTAGATCATCTTAGACATATTGTGAGGCGGTTTCGCCCACTTTATTTTCGCGGTATCCCTTTGATCCGCAACACTGTCTATAAAATAAATACTACAAACTTTTTCCAAGAGATTCTTTTGGCGATACGTATGTAATGTAATTCTCTACAACTTCCGTGTAGAAAGGTCTTCCATCCGGAGAATTTCTTCTAATAACTTTTCACGAAAGGTGTAGTCCTATAACTGGTTTCAACATAGTTCCTTTATTTAAAATGATTCTTAAGATCATATCCATCTTTCAGACCAGTTATAATTCTTTATCATGTTCACAGATAATGCATAGCTTACTCTGGTTGTCTGGTTCATGATTATTCAAATAACAATTGAGTTATTTGAGTAGTTCAATATATCATTAGTCCATATCCAATGCGATGTGTGACCTTGTGCTACTCTGATAAGTGTTGTCACACTATGTCAATTGCATAAGGCTTGCTTTATAATACTTCATCCAATAGCACCACCGTCAAAAATATTTGAATCACTCTGTAAATATTCAAATTCAAATATGAGAATTTGAGTATATATCCATTATCGATTTCTATAAGCCTTTCTCAACATGATTGTTTTGAGAAGATGAAACTTATGATCACATCCACACACAAATACCACTAGACACCATACCTTGAATCAATGTCGTGTCCATCCAAATGCATTTTCATTCACTCCTTTGACTTAGTTTAAATCTATTCAATTTACAAATGAGTTGAGTAATTCAATATGTCGCAACTCCATACCCAAGCCTATGTGTAATTTATACCGTTTTGATTAATTGTTGTCACACTTATTCAATAGTATTTGTGTTGCACTATTTGTCACCTATGTGACTCAATTCACAGAAGCCGTTTCGAATTGTTTTCATGCTTTTGTAAAGCATAAATATTCTTCATTTATATCTTAGATTATCCAATTCTTTCTAATCATGTGACTTTCCGTCCAAACTCTCACCGCCATATCTTGCAAGCCAAACCTCATGCCACACCTTAGTACCATAGAGCGATTTCCGATTGTTGTCTTGTTTGATTATGATGTTGTTGTAGAATGGTGTGTTTATGTTGTGCTATATTCTATGTTATAGTTGTACGGAGAGGCACGTATTTTGATTAAGAGAAGTGAACGCGCTTTGACTACCAAAAGGCAAGTGACATTCAAATCCTACTTATTTTATATATGCATTAGTGTTTTGAAACTAGTATGCATGGTAGGATTTTGATTTCAAAAGAAAAGTATTATGCTATGCTTAGCAAACCCTAGTAGTGTGTAGCTACTCCTGAACCTATTGATAGGATACTTTATTTCTGCTCTGCAACATCAAATGCCAAATGTTGTTTCATTGTTTTGATTGTGATGGTTTGAAAAGTGAAAATTAACAACCTTAATGAAACACCTGGGTGGATTTGGAATTGCTTGGTGGGCGGCTACTCAGGGCCACATTGTGGTTGTCATCGCCTGAGGGTGCGCAAATGTTGAGTGGCTACTCAGGGCCACATTGTGGTTGTCATCGCCTGAGGGTGCTCAAATGTTGAGTGGCTACTCAGGGCCACATTGTGGTTGTCATCGCCTGAGGGTGCACTTGTGGATGGCCACTCAGGATTAAAGAGATTATTATGTCGTCCATGTTTTAGATAGCTTCCAGTGCAACCACAATACAATATGGGCTCTGTCTTGGCTAAGTGCGTAGTGGGAAACCTCGCCTAGGGTACCGCCAGTGGGGGGAATCTGGGTACGGGCGGATCCGGTAGGTGGAGGGGCTACTAAAGAAAAGCTTCGTAGTGACCTCGTCCTGGCCTTAATGAAGATGAAGAATTTTGGCAAAAAGGCTTGGTTGCGAATTGTGGGTAAAGAGCGCAACCTCTCGAGAGTTAAACCTAAGATCTTAGCCGTGTCCCCGGTTATGGACAATTTGAGCTTCTAGGCAGGGAATGTACGGAGGGATCTCATCACCTTTTCTGAATAAGTTAAAAATTGAGCAGCAACTGTCGGATAGTACATGGGAGATGTAACCATGATACTGTTTATGACATCATTATGAGTTTTGCAAAATGTTTTGATTTGAAATAAAATGTAGGATAAAATTGGCTTTGTGCAAATTTTCCTAAACTCCACTTGCCAAATATCATGTAGATAGCTATGCCCAAAACATCCACCATATAAGTGTCATTTTCCAGTACATCATTGTACTGACCTCCATTCGTGGGGCTGCATATTCAAACGTGCAGGATTTTCTGAGGAGAAGTACGTGGTAGGATCTCGAGTCTACATTCCAACATGATCTGCTCGTGGCACATGAAGATGATGAAGGCTCATTGCTGATTTACTTTCCGCTGTGTTTATTCTGAGCTAGTCCATGTGACTATGCAATTTGTAAGGTTTTATTGTACCCTCTGGGTCAACGATGTAGTAATTTGATACTATTGCAATGATTACTATATTTTGTAATGTGTGTGCTATCAGTGATCCCGGGAATAGCACGATACACAGGTATCTTGCCTTTATTAAAAGGTAGGGTGCTACATCCCTTCTTCATCGACAACTTATCAGGTCACCTCTAGTGAAACTATATTTTTATTCCGTCACATCTTATGTGCTTTACTTGGAGCGTCTGTTTGTTTTTATTTTTGTTTTTGTTTGAATAAAATTGTATCCTAGCATTCTTTGTTTGGGAGAGAGACACGCTCCGCTGTTTCGTATGAACACATATGTTCTTAGCTTTATTCTTAATGTTCATGGCGAAGGTTGAAACTGCTTCGTTCATTGTTATATGGTTGGAAACAGAAAATGCTGCATGTGGTAAATGGTATAATGTCTTGAATAATTTGATACTTGGCAATTTTTGTGCTCTTATAGATCATGTTTAAGCTCTTGCATCATGTACTTTGTACCCATTAATGAAGAACTACATAGAGCTTGTTAAAATCTGGTTTGCATGATTAGTTTCTCGAGAGTCTAGATATTTTCTGGTTAAGGTGTTTGAACAACAAGGAGACGATGTAAAGTCTTATAATGCTTGCAATATGTTCATATGTAAGCTTTGCTGCACCGTTTTATAATTGAGTTTGCTTCAAACAACCTTGCTAGCCTAGCCTTGTATTGAGAGGAATTCTTCTCGTGCATCCAAATCCTTGAGCCAAAAACTATGCCATTTGTGTCCACCATACCTACCTACTACATGGTATTTCTCTGCCATTCCAAAGTACATTACTTGAGTGCTACCTTTAAAAATTCTATTCTTTGTCTTTGCAATATAGCTCATGGGAAAATAGCCTTAAAAACTATTGTGGTGAAGAATATGTACTTATGTATCTTATTTCTTAATAAGTTGATTGTTGAGCGGTAACCATGTTTCTGGGGACGCCATCAATGTTTTTACCTTTGTTGAATATCATGTGAGTTGCTATGCATGTTCGTCTTGTCTGAAGTAAGGGCGATTTTCATGATCAAATGGTTTGAGTATGCATATTGTTAGAGAAGAACATTGGGCCGCTAACTAAATCCATGATTCATGGTGGAAGTTTCAGTTTGGACATCAATCCTCAATCTCTTATGAGAATATTATCTGTTGTTGAATGCTTATGCATTAAAGAGGAGTCCATTACCTGTTGTCTATGTTGACCCGGTATGGATGTCTAAGTTGAGAATAATCAAAACCGAGAAATCCAATGCGAGCTTTCTCCTTAGACCTTTGTACATGCAGCATATGTTGGAGATATGCCCAAGAGGCAATAATAAAAGTGGTTATTATATATCTTTATGTTTATGATAAATGTTTATATACCATGCTATAATTGTATTAACCGAAACATTGATACATGTGTGTTATGTAAACAACAATGAGTCCCTAGTAAGCCTCTTAACTAGCTTGTTGATTAATAGATGATTAGTTTCATAATCATGAACATTGGATGTTATTAATAACAAGGTTATATCATTATATGAACTAGCAAGGTGGCCCTCGCAAATGCGAGGGCAACATCTCAAAAGGCTATGTACTTCTAACTGTTTACACTTCCTTTAGTATTTTATACGCTGTAATTTTATAGAAGTAATGTTATATAATTGAAACCACCAAACCTAATGTTTAATGAATTTTACCAAAAATGAATTGTTTTTAGTTTCTTCGTATATTTGGCTCACCTACCAATGTATGTACCATATATCCCTAAATATATGTGTCCATTTAGCTTTGTTTTCGAATAATCAACACATAGACGTGGTTTATTTAAATCAAGAGAAAACTTCTCATATACTATTACAAAACAAATACTCATAAAATATTTCATAATAAATAAATATTCGAAGTATTATGCAACAACAATGTCTAATCACTTGTTTTCACACCATTAGTGTACTACAGTTCTGCAATCGCTTTGCTTCCCAATGTTTCTATGTCCATTAAATTTTATTTGCAGCATCTATTGTTGCGAATCGTGGTCATGAACGTACATCGGGTTAAAAGCATGGCAATATTCCTAGTGATTTTTATTTTACTTCCACTATAGAAATTTAACCATGTAAAATTAATTAACATCTTTACATTAATTTATTTTTCTTAATCATTTTTAACCTCATATATAGGTATGGTGACCCTAATTATATATATATATATATTATATTAGTGTTGCACTATTTAAAAATAGTAGAGTTGTACCCGTTGGCCCAGTGATCTCTTTTACCTAAGCATTAGCAATGTTGATCTTCCACTCTTAACTAATTTGGTCAGCCAAAGGTAAGCCATTTAACTTCTTGTAACCAATTTTGTCAATAGTAAAACAGAAAAAAGGTAATTCGAACATATATAGCTGATTATGTAGGATTCGCCTGGTCAGTCATTAAGAAAAACCTTAGCAAGTTGATCTACCACAAGTACATGGTGGATGGAACCTGAAAGATAAATACATACTTATTCAAATATTAGAAATGATGTTCCAGCCAATATTTCCAGTATATAAATATCCTAGGCGATGGCACGATTGTGCATACAAAGTCCAATTCTTCACATGCCACACAAACAAAGCACATGGAGCTAGATTGGGTGTGAGTGTGTCAAATGGGAAAGTGTTGATTGGTTCATATCCTACGTGCGATGGAGTGATCAATCGTGATTGTAATAAACTTCCTGTTCTTGATTTATAAAGCCGAAGTTCAAAAACTGAGCCAAAATAATATAAAAGCAAAGTAGAGCTCGCAAAATATTAAAGGAGAGTTAATCGGCAGTGAATGGCGTGGTTTGAGATACGTTCCAATGTTGTATAGTTCCTGGCCCAAATATGTTTGTACATAAAATGTGACATACCATACTGCACAACATAATTATAGAAATAAATCTGGAGTGCCTCTGTTTGGCCAAAATAGTTACTTCAGAATATACATACCTAAAATATCCGGTTGTACTTTCTATGGGGTAAAGATTTAAAAATGTACATATATATGAGACCTGTTAAGAAATAGGCATGCATACTATAAGAAAATAATCAATGAAATACAGCTTAACTACACGATCAAACATAACTAATCCAAATGATCTTCAAGGTGAAATGGGCATACAATTATGTATGCGTGAAATTTTTCTGTTGACATAATTTTATTTCACCCGAGAGAACATTGAGGTGGTTTTTCAGCCTTGTCTTATATGTTTACATGGTTTCCGTATTGCATGGCAAAAGGCTCACATTGATAAACCACAAAGGATCCAATATTAGATACAACAGTATGCCTACCATGCAAAGCTATGAATTATTCAACTAAAAAATAGAATGGTGAAATCCATGAATAGAAATATCGTTTTATATATGTAACCTTTGTTATTGCAGAATCTCAAGGACCAAACTGTAGCAACTGTTTAGTAAATACAGTATCAGACCAATGACACCGATTCATAATAATTGTTGCAGTTCCATTTCAAATATGAACTAAGACCATGCCACTTATTATGGATCAGTTGGAGTAGGAGTAGATTGAAACGTGTCCCCATTCATTTAACCTCATTAATTGTTGTGCCTGTGTCCAAAGAGAATGAAGTAATGATGATAAAAATCATATGAGTTCTTGCTCAAAAAAAAAATCATATGAGTTTCGCGGATATTAATGCTGCTGATAATTCAATGAAATAAGTATAGCTTGAAACAATGTTGTCGTCGGCCACGCAATGACGATTATTAGATTGATTGCGAAGAAGTAAGCATCTATATATAAACATGTAACATATGTAATTATTCATGGAATATTATATCAAAAATCGTCCGTAATCATGCAGAAGTTTTCTCAATCAGCCTTTTCCTTGACGTTCTGCAACTCTTTCATCGTCCATGACTTGCCTGAAATTTAAGTAGCCAGTTAATTAATAACCAACAGTAAGCATCTTTGCCTTGGAAAATTTTATTTGTTCCGATTGGAACTGGTGATCCTAATCTTCCTAGAAAGCCGTATTCTTAATTTGCTCTACGGACTGAGGCATTGTCTTGCAAACAAATTCAAAGTAAGCCATTGATCGAGAAACTTAATATGCAATAAGATTGAAAAAATATTATAGAAAGTCCCTAGATATAGCATATTTAAAAACATTCTGTGTTATATATGATTTATGCAACCATGTCCAAAAATCAAAGTAGTGATCCGTGAACCAATGATATGAAGTTAATACGAATCTGAAGCATAAATCTGAACTAATAATAAAGGGCATGGGGAAACAGTTTCATCTGCATGTCTGGGCGCTTTGTTACCATCGCGAATGCTGCAGCTTCCACCTAAGCCGGGAACACTTGGTGGCTACTCCTATAGGCTGATGCGATTTACCATGTGCAAAGGCATACATTGATATGTCCTCCCTGTTCCTCTTAAAGTAAAATTTGTACTACTAACAATAACAAAGTAACAATTATGCTTTTTAGTTTCACAATGGAAGCGCGTTGCAAGACTTCCAACTCCGAGGCATGGTTTCAGCACTCACGTGAAGCTGCAGATGTCGTAAAGGCACGTACGCACAATATCAACCTGTTGTATTTTGTCCGTCTTGTTTGAGGCGATTCGACTGGATCGTCTGGCTACCGGCAGCCCCGCATCATGAGTGGTTTCTCCATCGATCTGGTCTGTTTGACCTACATAAGTGCATATTAGCAATGGAGAATAGATGCGTGAAGTAACAATTTACAAAAGACGATAAGCTTACTTGTGCGAGGATCCCATAGAGCCATGACAATCTTGGAGAGCCAGAGGAGTCGGCTTACTCTGTAGGAGAAGGCCAACTATCAATGGCTTTAGCTTAAGGAGAAGGGCCCACTACCAATGGCACTGAAAATCGGGCGGGGCAGCGGCGAGAGGATGGAAAAGAGATGATACACATGTAGCTAGCGTTAATGACCTGCAGCAAACCAAGCACATATGCATGTACGTAGAAAACAGTATATTGCCGTACATACATACCGGTCCATGGCGTGGATCGATCTTCTTCTGCATTGCTTAATCTGCCAAAATTCTAGAGAATAATGAAATAGAAGAGCCGTATGATGAAGATGCATAGTACTGGCTATTACGTGGCTATTAGATCAATGGCAGATCTTCCATAGATCGATCCATCTTTCATGGCTGAGATGTATATGCACGGGTCAGATCAAGTCTTTCTCCTCGCGGCGACAGGTGGCATCACTTCCGATCTTTTCTTTGCCTCCTTCAGCGCCTCCATATTGCTTTCTTGACACCGTTGTATGGTGATGCATGCATCCATGTTTGCTTGCATCGTTGCATAAACAACAATATCTAGATTTCAGGTTCTAGGTTTAGATACTGCGCCAAGGCTGCCTAGATGATGTGGCGGCCATGTCCAGGAGAAAAAGGAAAACAAAACTGTCAAGGGGATACCTAATACTCTATCCGCGTTATAATGGCAATGGTGGGTAATTTTAACTTTAAGTCTAATCTAACGGATGTAGATTTTTAATACATCGAATAAACGGCTAGATGTTTCTAATTTTTGTGGTAATTTCTAGCAGTTTTCTCTTTTTCTGGTTAGCCCGTAATCTACTTTTAATATATAATAGATGATGTAATGGACACACCCAATTAAGCGTAGCATAAGATCACGTCATTAAGTTATTTGCTATAAGCTTTCGATACATAGTTACCTAGTCCTTTCGACCATGAGATCATGTGAATCACTTATACCGGAAAGGTACTTTGATTACATCAAACGCCACTGCGTAAATGGGTGGTTATAAAGGTGGGATTAAGTATCCGGAAAGTATGAGTTGAGGCATATGGATCAACAGTGGGATTTGTCCATCCCGATGACATATAGATATACTCTGGGCCCTCTCGGTGGAATGTCGTCTAAATAGCTTGCAAGCATATGAATAGTTCATAAGAGACCACATACCATGCTACGAGTAAAGAGTACTTGTCAGGAGACGAGGTTGAACAAGGTATAGAGAGATACCGATGATCAAACCTCGGACAAGTAAAATATCGCGTGACAAAGGGAATTGGTATCGTATGTGAATGGTTCATTCAATCACTAAGTCATCGTTGAATATGTGGGAGCCATTATGGATCTCCAGATCCCGCTATTGGTTATTGGTCGGAGAGAGTTCTCAACCATGTCCACATAGTTCGCGAACCGTAGGGTGACACACTTAAGGTTTGATGTTGTAATAGTAGAACTTGAATATGTAATGGAGTTCGAAGTATTGTTCGAAGTCTCGGATGGGATCCCGGACATCACGAGGAGTTCCGGAATGGTCCGGAGAATAAGATACATATATAGGAAGTCATTTTATAAGTTTGAAAATGATCCGGTGCATTTATGGAAGGTTTTAGAAGGTTCTAGAAAAGTCCGGAAGAAATCACTTTGGAAGGCGGAGTCCCGAAGGGACTCCACCACCCATGGCCGGCCAACCCTAGTGGGGGGAGTCCAAGGTGGACTCCACCAAGGGGGCCGGCCACCCCCCCACATGGAAGAGTGGGAATCCCACTTGAGGTGGGAGTCCCACCTTGGGTCCTACAACATGGAAGGTTTTGGTTGGGGTCTTATTCGAAGACTTGTAGTCCAACACTTGGGGGTTCCACCTATATAATGAGGGGCCAAGGGGAGGGGGCCGGCCACCACAAGCCGATAGCTTGGCCGCACCCCTAAGTGGCCGGCCACCCCTCTCCCCAAACCCTAGCCGCCCCACTCCTCCACCTCTCCCGCAACGCTTAGCGAAGCTCCGCCGGAGTTCTCCATCGCCACCGCCACCACGCCGTCGTGCTGCCGGATTCAAGGAGGAGATACTACTTCCGCTGCCCGCTGGAACGGGGAGAAGGACGTCGTCTTCATCAACACCAAACGTGTGACCGAGTACGGAGGTGCTGCCCGATTGTGGCACCGTCAAGATCTTCTACGCGCTTTTGAAAGCGGCAAGTGAACGTCTACCGCAGCAATGAGAGCCTCCTCTTGTAGGCTTTGGAAATCTTCAAGGGTTAGTCTCGTTCATCCCCTCGTTGCTATCGTCTTCTAGATTGCATCTTGGCTTGGATTGCGTTCTCGCGGTAGGAAACTTTTTGTTTTCTATGCTACGAATCCCTACAGTGGTATCAGAGCCGTGTCTATGCATAGATGGTTGCACGAGTAGAACACAACGGTTTTGTGGGCGTTGATGCTTATGTTGTCTTTAGTTTGAGTACTTTGCATCTTTGTAGCATAGTGGGATGAAGCGGCTCGGGCTAACTTTACATGACCGCGTTCATGAGATTTGCTACACGCTCGACATGCAACTTGTATTGCATAAGTGGCTTTGCGGGTGTCTGTCTCTCCTACTATAGTGAAGATTCAATTTACTCTTCTATTGACAACACTAGTATCACCGTTGTGGTTCATGTTCGTAGGTAGATTAGATCTTACACGAAAACCCTAAACCACGTAAAATATGCAAACCAAATTAGAGACGTCTAACTTGTTTTTGCAGGGTTTGGTGATGTGATATGGCCATAATGTGATGATGAATATGTATGAGATGATCATTATTGTATTGTGGCAACCGGCAGGAGCCTTATGGTTGTCTTTAAATTTCATGTTGAGTAGTATTTCAAAGAAGTTGTAATAGTTGCTACATGGGAGAACAATCATGAATACGACGCCATTGACCTTGATGCTACGCCGACGATGATGGCGATCATGCCCGTTGATGATGGAGATCATGTCCGTGCTTTGGAGATGAAGATCAAAGGCGCAAAGACAAAAGGGCCATATCATATCACATATGAACTGCATGTGATGTTAATCCTTTTATGTATCTTATTTTGCTTAGATCGCGACGGTAGCATTATAAGATGATCCCTCTCACTAAAATATCAAGATAATAAAGTGTTCATCCTTAGTAGCACCGTTGCCAAGACTTGTCATTTCGAAGCATCTCGTGATGATCGGGTGTGATAGAATCAACAAGTGCATACAACGGGTGCAAGCCGCTTTGCACATGCGGATACTAAGGTGGCCTTGACGAGCCTAGCATGTACAGACATGGTCTCGGAACACGTGATACCGAAAGGTAGAGCATGAATCATATGATTAATATGATGAACACTTTGAGTGTTCGCCATTGAAATTACATCTTGTCTCGTGATGATCGGACTTGATGTAGTGGATTTGGTTCGTGTAATCACTAAGACAATGCGAGGGATATTGTTTTGAGTGGGAGTTTACCTAGATTTTTAATTTTGTTGAATTAAAATTTGAACTCAATTTGTCATAAACATTAGTCTAAACTATTGCAAATATATGTTGTAGATATGGCGTCCCCAATCAATTTTAACCAATACCTAGAGAAAGAAAAGCTTAAGAGCAGCGGTAGCAACTTCACCGACTGGTTCCGTCATGTGAGGATCTTCCTCGCTGGCGGAAATCTGCAATATGTGCTTGATGCACCGCTAGGTGACCCTCCTACAGAAACTGAAACTGATGAAGTAAAGAATGTTTACGCGACTCGGAAAACTCGGTACTCTCAAGTTCAATGTGCCATCCTATGCAGTCTGGAAGCCGATCTTCAAAAACGTTTTGAGCACCACGATCCTCATGAGTTGGTCAATGAGCTGAAAGCTATCTTTGAAACTCATGCGGTCGTGGAATGCTATGAAGCATCGAAACACTTCTTCAACTGCATGATGGAAGAAGGAAGCTCCGTTAGTGAGCACATGCTCGCCATGACCGGGCATGCAAAGAAACTCAGTGATCTGGGAATAGTGATTCCTAACAGACTGGGGATTAATCGTGTCCTTCAATCACTGCCACCTAGTTATAAGAACTTTGTGATGAACTACAATATGCAGAACATGAACAAAGAGTTACCTGAACTCTTCGCCATGCTGAAATCTGCTGAGATTGAGATCAAGAAAGTGCACCAAGTGTTGATGGTCAACAAGACCACCGGCTTCAAGAAACAGGGCAAGTCTAAGGGAAAATTCAAGAAGGTTGGCAAGAAAGCCGCCACGCCTCCTATGAAACCTAAGAACGGCCCTAAGCCCGATGCTAAGTGCTATTACTTGCAAGGAGAAGGGACACCGAAAGCGTAATTGCTCCAAGTATTTGGCGGATCTGAAGAGCGGCCTTGTCAAGAAGAATAAAGAAGGTATATCTGATATACATGTTATAGATGTTTATCTTACTGGTTCTCGTACTAGTACCTGGGTATTTGATACTGGTCCGGTTGCTCATATTTGTAACTCGAAACAGGAACTATAGAATTAACGAAGACTATTGAAGGATGAAGTGACGATGCGCGTTGGAAATGGATCCAAAGTCGATGTGATCGCTGTCGGCACACTTCCTCTACATCTACCTTCGGGATTAGTTTTAAACCTCAATAATTGTTATTTTTTACCCGCGTTGAGCATGAACATTATATCTCGGATCTTGTTTAATGCAAGACGGTTATTCATTCAAGTCTGAGAATAATGGTTGTTCTATTTTTATGAATAATATCTTTTATGGTCGAGCACCTGAAAAGAATGGTTTATTTCTGTTAGATCTTGATAGTAGTGATACACATATTCATAACATTGATGCTAAGCGAATTAAATTGAATGATAATTCTACTTATATGTGGCACTGTCATCTTGGTCATATTGGAGTGAAACGCATGAAGAAACTCCATACTGATGGATTACTTGAATCACTTGACTTTGAATCACTTGATAGATGCGAAGCATGTCTAATGGGAAAAATGACTAAGACTCCATTCTCTGGTATTATGGAGCGAGCTACTGACTTATTGGAAATCATACATACCGATGTGTGCGAACTAATGAGTGTAGCATCGCGCGGTGGTTATCGTTATGTTCTAACCTTCACAGATGATCTGAGTAGATATGGGTATATTGATTTCATGAAACATAAATCCGAAACTTTCGAGAAGTTTAAGGAATTCCAAAGTGAAGTAGAAAATCAACGTAACAAGAAGATTAAATTTCTACGATCTAATCGCGGAGGTGAATATCTAAGTTATGAGTTTGGCATGCATTTAAAGAAATGCGGAATACTTTCACAATTGACACCGCCGGGAACACCTCAACAAAACGGTGTGTCCGAACGTCGTAATCGAACTCTCTTAGATATGGTTCGTTCTATGATGTCTCTTACTGATTTACCTTTATCATTTTGGAGTTATGCATTAGAGACAGCCGCATTCACTTTAAATAGAGCACCATCAAAATCCGTTGAAACGACACCGTATGAATTATGGTTTAATAAGAAACCTAAGTTGTCGTTCCTTAAAGTTTGGGGTTGCGAAGCCTATGTAAAAAAGTTTACAACCGGACAAGCTAGAACCCAAAGCGGAGAAATGCGTCTTCATAGGATACCCTAAAGAAACTATAGGGTACACTTTCTATCACAGATCCGAAGGCAAAATCTTTGTTGCTAAGAACGGAACCTTTCTTGAGAAAGAATTTCTCACTAAAGAAGTGATCTGGAAGAAAAGTAGAACTCGATGAGATTGATGAATCTTCACTTGTTGATCGAGTAGCGCAGATGCGGAAGTTGTTCTGTACCGCCTACACCGACAACGAGAGGAAGCTAATGATAATGATCATGAAACTTCGAACGAGATAGCTATCGAACCTCGCGGATCGACAAGGGAACGTGCCACTCCCGATTGGTATGATCCTTGTCTAAATGTCATGATTGTGGACAACAATGATGAAGACCCTGCGACATATGAAGAAGCGATGATGAGCCCAGATTCCAACAAATGGCAAGAAGCCATGAAATCCGAAATGGGATCCATGTATGATAACAAAGTGTGGACTTTGGTAGACTTACCTGATAGCCGCAAGGCTGTCGAGAATAAATGGATCTTCAAGAGAAAAACATATGTTGATGGTAATATTACTGTCTATAAAGCTCGACTTGTCGCAAAGGGTTTCCGAAAAGTTCAAGGTGTTGACTACGATGAGACTTTCTCACCTGTAGCGAAGCTAAAATCTGTGAGGATTTTGTTAGCAATGGCTGCATTTTTCGATTATGAGATTTGGCAGATGGATGTCAAAACGGCGTTCCTTAATGGAGACATTGAGGAAGAGTTGTATATGGTACAACCCAAAGGTTTTGTCGATCCTAAAAATGTCGACAAAGTATGCAAACTTCAGCCGTTCAATTTATGGACTGAAGCAAGCATCGAGAAGTTGGAACCGACGCTTTGATAAGGTGATCAAAGACTTTGGGTTTATACAGTGTCATGGAGAGGCCTGTATTTACAAGAAAGTGAGTGGGAGCTCTGTAGCATTCCTGATATTATATGTAGATGACATATTATTGATTGGGAATGATATAGAACTATTAAGGAGTGTAAAAGGTTATTTGAATAATAGTTTTTCAATGAAAGACCTTGGTGAAGCATCATATATATTAGGCATCAAGATTTATAGAGATAGATCAAGACATCTAATAGGGCTATCACAAAGTACATACTCGGACAAGATTCTAAAGAAGTTTAGAATGGACGAAAGTAAGAAAGGATTCTTACCTATGTTACCGTGCAAGGTCTTGAGTAAGACTCAAGGTCCGGCTACGGCGAGAAGAAAGAGAAATGATGAGCCGGATCCCCTATGCCTCGGCGATAGGCTCTATCATGTATGCCATGCTATGTACTAGACAGGATATAGCACATGATGTTAGTTTGACTAGCGAGATATCAAAGTGATCCGGGAATGGAACACCGGACAGCGGTCAAGAATATCCTGAAGTACTTGAAAAGAACTAAGGATGTGTTTCTTTGTTATGGAGGTGACCAAGAGCTCGTTGTAACCAGTTACACCGATGCAAGTTGGAACACCGATCCCGATGACTCTAAGTCACGATCCAGGTACGTGTTTATATTGAATGGTGCTCGCAGTAAGTCGGGCAAGCTCGAAGCAGTGCACAGTGGCGAAGTCTTCAATAGAATCGGAGTACATAGCGGCTTCAGAGGGTTCATCAGAAGCGGTATGGATGAAGAGGTTCATTGTAGAGCTCGGTGTGGTTCCTAGTGCATTAGACCCACTAGTCATATACTGTGACAACATGGGTGCCATCGCCAATGCACAAGAACCAAGGTCATACAAGAGGCTGAAGCATATCAAGTTGCGTTATCATTCGATTTGCGAGTACATCGAAGATGGAGAAGTAAAGATTTGCAAAGTACACACTGATCTGAATGTAGCAGATCCGTTGACTAAAGCTCTCCCTAGGGCAAAGCATGACCAACACCCGTAATGCCATGGGTGTTAGGTACCTTACAATGTAATCTAGATTATTGACTCTAGTGCAAGTGGGAGACTGTTGGAGATATGCCCAAGAGGCAATAATAAAAGTGGTTATTATATATCTTTATGTTTATGATAAATGTTTATATACCATGCTATAATTGTATTAACCGAAACATTGATACATGTGTGTTATGTAAACAACAATGAGTCCCTAGTAAGCCTCTTAACTAGCTTGTTGATTAATAGATGATTAGTTTCATAATCATGAACATTGGATGTTATTAATAACAAGGTTATATCATTATATGAATGATGTAATGGACACACCCAATTAAGCGTAGCATAAGATCACGTCATTAAGTTATTTGCTATAAGCTTTCGATACATAGTTACCTAGTCCTTTCGACCATGAGATCATGTAAATCACTTATACCGGAAAGGTACTTTGATTACATCAAACGCCACTACGTAAATGGGTGGTTATAAAGGTGGGATTAAGTATCCGGAAAGTATGAGTTAAGGCATATGGATCAATAGTGGGATTTCTCCATCCCGATGACGGATAGATATACTCTGGGCCCTCTCGGTGGAATGTCGTCTAAATAGCTTGCAAGCATATGAATATTTCATAAGAGACCACATACCACGCTACGAGTAAAGAGTACTTGTCAGGAGACGAGGTTGAACAAGGTATAGAGAGATACCGATGATCAAACCTCGGACAAGTAAAATATCGTGTGACAAAGGGAATTGGTATCGTATGTGAATGGTTCATTCGATCACTAAGTCATCGTTGAATATGTGGGAGCCATTATGGATCTCCAGATCCCGCTATTGGTTATTGGTCGGAGAGAGTTCTCAACCATGTCCACATAGTTCGCGAACCGTAGGGTGACACACTTAAGGTTTGATGTTGTAATAGTAGAACTTGAATATGGAATGGAGTTCGAAGTATTGTTCGAAGTCTCGGATGGGATCCCGGACATCACGAGGAGTTCCGGAATGGTCCGGAGAATAAGATACATATATAGGAAGTCATTTTATAAGTTTGAAAATGATCCGGTGCATTTATGGAAGGTTCTAGAAGGTTCTAGAAAAGTCCGGAAGAAATCACTTTGGAAGGCGGAGTCCCGAAGGGACTCCACCACCCATGGCCGGCCAACCCTAGTGGGGGGAGTCCAAGGTGGACTCCACCAAGGAGGCCGGCCACCCCCCCCCCCCACATGGAAGGGTGGGAATCCCACTTGAGGTGGGAGTCCCACCTTGGGTAGGTTTCCCTACAACATTGAAGGTTTTGGTTGGGGTCTTATTCGAAGACTTGTAGTCCAAAACTTGGGGGTTCCACCTATATAATGAGGGGCCAAGGGGAGGGGGCCGGCCACCACAAGCCCATAGCTAGCTTGGCCGCACCCCTAAGTGGCCGGCCACCCCCTCTCCCTAAACCCTAGCCGCCCCACTCCTCCACCTCTCCCACAACGCTTAGCGAAGCTCCGCCGGAGTTCTCCATCGCCACCGCCACCACGCCGTCGTGCTGCCGGATTCAAGGAGGAGCTACTACTTCCGCTGCCCGCTGGAACGGGGAGAAGGACGTCGTCTTCATCAACACCGAACATGTCACCGAGTACGGAGGTGCTGCCCGATTGTGGCACCGTCAAGATCTTCTACGCGCTTTTAAAAGCGGCAAGTGAACGTCTACCGCAACAACGAGAGCCTCCTCTTGTAGGCTTTGGAAATCTTCAAGGGTTAGTCTCGTTCATCCCCTCGTTGCTACTGTCTTCTAGATTGCATCTTGGCTTGGATTGCGTTCTCGCGGTAGGAATTTTTTTGTTTTCTATGCTACGAATCCCTACAGCATAGAGGTACCCCTTTGTGACACTTGGTTGAAACATATGCTATGCAATGATAATCCATGTTAATCCAAGCTAATTAGGACAAGGTGCGAGCACTATTGGTATACTATGCATGAGGCTTGCAACTTATAAGATGTCTTATACATAACACATATGATTTATTACTACCGTTGACAAAATTGTTTCTATGTTTTCAAAATGAAAAGCTCTAGCACAAATATAGTAATCCATGCTTCCCTCTGCGAAGAGCCTATCTTCTACTTTATTGTTGAGTCAGTTTACCTACTTCTTTCTATCTTAGAAGCAAACACTTGTGTGAACTGTGTACATTGATTCTTACATGTTTACCTATTGCACTTGTTATATTACTTTGTGTTGACAATTATCCATGAGATATACATGTTGAAGTTGAAAGCAACCGCTGAAACTTATATCTTCCTTTGTGTTGTTTCAAAGCTTTCTACTAAGAATTTATTGCTTAATGAGTAACTCTTATGCAAGTCTTATTGATGATTGTCTTGAAAGTATTATTCATGAAAAGTCTTTGCTAAATGATTCATTTGTTTACTCATTGTCTTCACCATTGCTTCGAATCGCTGCATTCATCTCATATGCTTTACAATAGTATTGATCAAGATTATGATAGCATGTCACTTCAGATATTATCCTTGTTATCGTTTACCTACTCGAGGGCGAGTAGGAACTAAGCTTGGGGATGCTTGATACGTCTCAAACGTATCTATAATTTCTTATGTTCCATGCTACTTTTATGATGATACTCACATGTTTATACACATTATATGTCATTATTATGCATTTTCCGGCACTAACCTATTGACGAGATGCCGAAGAGCCGATTCTGTTGTTCTGCTGTTTTTGGTTTCAGAAATCCTACAAAGGAAATATTCTCGGAATTGGACGAAATCAACGCCCAGGGTCTTATTTTTCCACGAAGCTTCCAGAAGACCGAGGGAGATACGAAGTAGGGCGACGAGGCGCCGCCACACTAGGGCCGCGCGGCCTAAGGGGGGCCCGCGCCGCCCTAGCGTGTGGGGCCCCTGCCAGCCCTCCGACTCCGCCCTTCCGCCTACTTAAAGCCTTCGTCGCGAAAACCCCAGTACCGAGAGCCACGATACGGAAAACCTTCCAGAGACGCTGCCGCCGCCAATCCCATCTCGGGGGATTCAGGAGATCGCCTCCGGCACCCTGCCGGAGAGGGGAATCATCTCCCGGAGGTCTCGTCATCACCATGATCGCCTCCGGATCGATGTGTGAGTAGTTCACCCCTGGACTATGGGTCCATAGCAGTAGCTAGATGGTTGTCTTCTCCTCATTGTGCTATCATGTTAGATCTTGTGAGCTGCCTATCATGATCAAGATCATCTATCCGTAATGCTACATGTTGTGTTTGTTGGGATCCGATGAATATTGAATACTATGTCAAGTTGATTATCAATCTATCATATATGTTGTTTATGTTCTTGCATGCTCTTCGTTGCTAGTAGAGGCTCTGGCCAAGTTGATACTTGTAACTCCAAGAGGGAGTATTTATGCTCGATAGTGGGTTCATGCCTCCATTGAATGCGGGACAGTGACAGAAAGTTATAAGGTTGTGGATGTGCTGTTGCCACTAGGGATAAAACATCGATGCTTTGTCTAAGGATATTTGTGTTGATTACATTACGCACCATACTTAATGCAATTGTGTGTTGTTTCCAACTTAATAATGGAAGGGGTTCGGATGATAACCTGAAGGTGGACTTTTTAGGCATAGATGCATGCTGGATAGCGGTCTATGTACTTTGTTGTAATGCCCTGATTAAATCTCATAGTACTCATCATGATATATGTATGTGCATTGTTATGCCTTCTCTATTTGTCAATTGCCCAACTGTAATTTTTTCACCCAACATGCTATTTATCTTATGGGAGAGACACCACTAGTGAACTGTGGATCCCGGTCCATTCTTTACATCTGAAATACAATCTACTGCAAACTCTGTTCTTTACTGTTCTTCGCAAACAAACGTCATCATCCACACTATACATCTAATCCTTTGTTTTCAGCAAGCCGGTGAGATTGACAACCTCACTGTTACGTTGGGGCAAAGTACTTTGATTGTGTTGTGCAGGTTCCACGTTGGCGCCGGAATCCCTGGTGTTGCACCGCACTACACTCTGCCACCAACAACCTTCACGTGTTCCTTGACTCCTACTGGTTCGATAACCTTGGTTTCTTACTGAGGGAAAACTTGCTGCTGTACGCATCACACCTTCCTCTTGGGGTTCCCAACGGACGTGTGTCTCACGCGCCATCAAGAACTACCATAGAGCTTGTTGAAATTTGGTTTGCATGATTGGTCTCTCTAAAAGTCTAGATATTTTCTGGTAAAAGTGTTTGAACAACAAAGAGACAGTGTAGAGTCTTATAATGCTTGTAATATGTTCTTCTGTAATTTTTGCTGTACCGGTTCATACTTGTGTTTGCTTCAAACAACCTTGCTAGCCAAAGCCTTGTACTGAGAGGGAATGCTTCTCGTGCATCCAAAATCTTGAGCCAAAACCTATGCCATTTGTGTCCACCATAACTACCTACTATGTGGTATTTTTCTGCCATTCCAAGTAAATTGCTTGCGTGCTACCTTTAAAATTTCATTCTTTGTCTTTGCAATACATAGCTCATGGGAAAATAGCATAAAAAACTATTGTGGTATTGAATATGTTGCTTATGTATCTTATTTCTTATAAGTTGCTTGTTGAGCGGTAACCATGTTTCTGGGGACGCCATCAACTGTTACACATTTGTTAAATATCATGTGAGTTGCTATGCATGTTCGTCTTGTCTGAAGTAAGGGTGATTTGTCATGATTAAATGGTTTGAGTATGCATATTGTTAGAGAAGAACATTGGGCCGCCAACCAAAGCCATGTATCATGGTGGAAGTTTCAGTTTGGACATTAATCCTCAATCTCTTATGAGAATATTATCTGTTGTTGAATGCTTAAGCATTAAAGAAGAGTCCATTATCTGTTTTCTATGTTATCCCGGTATGGATGTCCTTAAGGTGAGATCTATCAAAATTGAGAAATCAAATGCGATCTATCTCCTTGGACCTTTGTACAGGTGACATAGAGGTTCCCCTTTGTGACACTTGGTTGAAACATATGTAATGCCATGATAATCCATGGAAATCCGAGCTAATTAGGACAAGGTGCGAGCACTATTGGTATTCAATGCATGAGGCTTGCAACTTATAGGATGTTTTATGCATAACACATATGAATTATTACTACCGTTGACAAAATTGTTTCCATGTTTTCAAAATAAAAAGCTCTAGCATATGAGTAATCCCTGCTTCCTCTCGCGAAGGGCCTTTCTTTTACTTTATGTTGAGTCAGTTTACCTACTTCTTTCCATCTTAGAAGCAAACACTTGTGTCAACTGCGTGCATTGATTCTTACATACTTGCTTATTTGCATTCATCATATTACTTTGTGTTGACAATTATCCATGAGATAAACACGTTGAAGTTGAAAGCAACTGCTGAAACTTATATCTTCCTTTGTGTTGCTTCAAAACCTTCTATTAAGAATCTATTGCTTTATGAGTTAAATCTTATACAAGACTTATTGATGCTTGTCTTGAAAGTACTATTCATGAAAAGTCTTTGATATATGATTCAGTTGTTTAGTCATTATCTTTACCATTGCTTTGAATCTCTTCATTCATCTCATATGCTTTACAATAGTATTGATCAAGATTATGATAGTAGCATGTCACTTCAGAAATTATCCTTGTTATCGTTTACCTACTCGAGGGAGAGTAGGAACTAAGCTTGGGGATGCTTGATACGTCTCAAACGTATCTATAATTTCTTATGTTCCATGCTAGTTTTATGACAATACTCACATGTTTTATATACACTTTACATCACTTTGATGCATTTTCCGGCACTAACCTATTAACAAGATGCCGAAGCGCCAGTTCTGTTTTCTGCTGTTTTGGTTTCAGAAATCTTACACAGGAAATATTCTCGGAATTGACGAAACAATAGCCCACGGTCTTATTTTCCACGGAGCTTTCCAGAACACCGAAGGAGAGAAGAAGAGAGGCCAAGGGGGCCCCACACCACAAGGTGGCGCGGCCAGGAGGGGGGGCGCGCCCACCTATGGGGTGGGCCCCTCGGGACTCCCCCGACTCTGCCCCTTCGCCTATTTATTCTCTCCGTCGCGAAAACTCTAGTACCGAGAGCCACGATACGAGAAAAGTTCCAGAGACGCCGTCGCCGCCAATCCCATCTCGGGGGATTCAGGAGATCGCCTCCGGCACCCTGCCGGAGAGGTGAATCATCACCAGAGGACTCTACATCATCATGCCCGCCTCCGGATTGATGCGTGAGTAGTTCATCCTTGGACTATGGGTCCATAGCAGTAGCTAGATGGTTGTCTTCTCCTCTTGTGCTATCATGTTTAGATCTTGTGAGCTGCCTATCATGATCAAGATCGTCTATTTGTAATGCTACATGTTGTGTTTGTTGGGATCCGATGAATATGGAATACTATGAAAAGTCGATTATTGATCTATCATATATGTGTTGTTTATGATCTTACATGCTCTCCGTTGCTAGTAGAGGCTCTGGCCAAGTTGATACTTGTGACTCCAAGAGGGAGTATTTATGCTCGATAGTGGGTTCATGCCTCCATTGAATATGGGACGATGTGACGAAAGTTCTAAGGTTATGGATGTCTTGTTGCCCACTAGGGATAAAACATCAATGCTTTGTCTAAGGATATTTGTGTTGATTACATTACGCACAATACTTAATGCAATTGTCCGTTGTTTGCAACTTAATACTTGGAAGGGGTGCGGATGCTAACCCGAAGGTGGACTTTTAGGCATAGATGCATGCTTGGATAGCGGTCTATGTTCTTTGTCGTAATGCCCTAAGTAAATCTCATATTAGTCATCATGATATGTATGTGCATTGTTATGCCCTCTCTATTTGTCAATTGCCCAACTGTAATTTGTTCACCCAACATGCTATTTGTCTTATTGGAGAGACACTACTAGTGAACTGTGGACCCCGGTCCATTCTTTTACATCTGAAATACAATCTACTGCAATTATTGTTCTCTACTGTTCTTCACAAGCAAACATCATTCTCCACACCATACGTTTAATCCTTTGTTTACAGCAAGCCGGTGAGATTGACAACCTCACTGTTAAGTTGGGGCAAAGTATATTGATTGTGTTGTGCAGGTTCCACGTTGGCGTCGGAATCCCTGGTGTTGCGCCGCACTACACTCCTTCACCAACAACCTTCACGTGACCTTCATCTCCTACTGGTTCGATAACCTTGGTTTCTTATTGAGGGAAAACTTGCTGCTGTACGCATCACACCTTCCTCTTGGGGTTCCCAACGGACGTGTGTTTCACGTGTTATCAGTGGCGTCACCCGATTAGCGTGGAGCAAGAACTCTTGTTAGTGGTGTCGAGGAGATCGACACGTCGCCTGAAGACCCGATAGTTCACCTCTCTTCCCCGTACCTTGAGGTGGAACCTTGGGGCGAGGTGTAGGGATTCGTAGCATAGAAAACAAAAAATTTCCTACCGCAAGAACGAAATACAAGCCAAGATCTAATCTAGAAGACGTTAGCAACGAGGGGATCACGAGACTAACCCTTGAAGATTTCCAAAGCCTACGAGATTAGATCTCGTTGTTGCAGAAGATGATCACTTCCTGTTTCAAAAGCGCGTAGAAGATGTTGACGGTGCCACAATCGGGCAGCACCTCCGTACTCGGTCACACGTACGGTGTTGATGAAGACGACGTCCTCCTCCCCGTTCCAGCGGGCAGCGGAAGTAGTAGATCCTCCTCGGAATCTTGGCAGCACGACGGCGTGGTGACGGTGGTGGTGGAGATCTCCGGCAGGGCTTCGCCTAAGCGTATGCGGGAGAGGTGCTGGAGGAGGAGATGCTAGGGTTTGGGGAGAAGGGGGTGGTGCGGCCAACTCATGGCTTAAGGGTGGCAAGGTTTGGCCGGCCCCTCCCCTATGCTCCTCATTATATAGGTGGAAATCCCCAAGAGTTGTAGTCCAAGTCTTCGAATAAGACCCCAACAACAAAACCTCCCAAAAGTGGGAAAACCTACTCAAGGGGGGGAGTCCTACTCAAGGTGGGGCTCCCACCTTTCCTTGAGGTGGGTTGGCCGGCCACCAAGGTGGAGCCCACCTGGGACTCCTCCCCTTTAGGGTTGGGCCGGCCATGCAAGGTGGAGTCCCTCCGGGACTCCACTTTCCATGGTGATTTCTTCCGGACTTTTCTAGAACCTTCCATAAATGCATCGGATCATTTCCAAACTTGGAAAGTGACTTCCTATATATGAATCTTATTCTCCGGACCATTCCGGAACTCCTCGTGATGTCCTGGATCCAATCCGAGACTCCGAACAAAACTTCGAACTCCATTCCATATTCCATATCTACTTAAAACGACATCAAACCTTAAGTGTGTCACCCTACGGTTCGCGAACTATGCAGACATGGTTGAGACCTCTCTCCGACCAATAACCAATAGCGGGATCTGGAGATCCATAATGGCTCCCACATATTCAACGATGACTTAGTGATCGATTGAACCATTCACATACGATACCGATTCCCTTTGTCACGCGATATTCTACTTGTCCGAGGTTTGATCATCGGTATCTCTATACCTCGTTCAACCTCGTATTATGACAAGTACTCTTTACTCGTACCGTGGTATGTGGTCTCTTATGAACCTTTCATATGCTTGCAAGCTAATTGGACGACATTCCACCGAGAGGGCCCAGAGTATATCTATCCGTCATCGGGATGGACAAATCCCACTGTTGATCCATATGCCTCAACTCATACTTTCCGAATACCTAATCCCACCTTTATAACCACCCATTTACGCAGTGGCGTTTGATGTAATCAAAGTATCCTTCCGGTATAAGTGATTTATATGATCTCATGGTTGAAAGGACTAGGTAACTATGTATCGAAAGCTTATAGCAAATGAACTTAATGACGTGATCTTATGCTACGCTTAATTGGGTGTGTCCATTACATCATTCATTAATGACATAACCTTTTTTATTAATAACATCCAATGTTCATGATCACGAAACCATGATCATCTATTAATCAACAAGCTAGTTATACAAGAGGCTTACTAGGGACTCCTTGTTGTTCACATAACACACATGTATCAATGTTTCGGTTAATACAATTATAGCATGGTATGTAAACATTATCATAAACACAAAGATATATTATCATAACTATTTTATTATTGCCTCTTGGGCATATCTCCAACAGTCTCCCACTTGCACTAGAGTCAATAATCTAGTTTACATTTGTAAAGATATAACACCTTGGCCTTCCGGTGCTTTATCATGTTTTGCTCACGGGAGAGGTTTTAGTCAACGGATCTGACACGCTCAGAAACATATGTATTTTGTAATTCATTCGCGTCTTCACGCATTACTCATTTTCCAAATGAGTTGTCCTTAAATATGTTTGGTCTTCTGGTGGAACCTTAATTCCACGGTCTGAAATATGTCACCAATATTGTCATACACAATATAGCTTCAAAGTTCTGACACTGTCGGAACTACACCAAGTTCTCAAAGAACTCCTTGACTTAAACATACTCAGTCATTGTCAAAACAATGACATACTCTGCCTTCGTTTGTAGAATCTGTCACAATATTTAGAACTCATCTAAATCTAGCATAGACAATTTCTAGCTCATTGTGCTACCTTTTAAACAACACATTAGCCTAATTAGATATTGAATTTTATTTTTATATGTGACCAAACTAATATCGGTGCAACACCTTACAGCGATTTGTTTGTCATTACCCCATATAAAAAAATATATATCCTTGGTTCTTCTAAAGTACTCAAGGATATTCTTACTGTTGTCCAATAATCATCACATGAATCATTCTGGTATATGCTCCTAACATTTTAGAGCACAAAATATCTGATTTTGTACATATTATTCGTGATCTATAATCACTCATGTGTTTTTACTCATTGAGTGTCAGATACACTCAAGTCTTGTTAAACCTTCACATGACAAGAATATTTTCTTAATAATTCTATATTGAACTACTTCAATATCCATTCTATGTACTTTGATTTAAACTTATTATGTGTTTCAATCTATCTTCATAGATCTTGACACTAAATATGTTTCGATCCATATCCTTTCATTGAAGTTAATTCTCAATGAAACCTTTTAATCAAGTATATAATTACATCATTTAGAACCAACTATATGTCATCTACATAAAGTATTATAAATATGTCTCAGTGCTCCCACTTAATTTCTTGCAAATGCAAGCCTCTTCATCGTCTCTGATGAAATCAAAAACTGTTTGACTATTTCATCTGGTGAAGATTCCAACTCCGCGATACTTATTTCATCCAATTGAAGTTCGTATACCTATCTAGTATTCCACGGACTAGCAAAACTCTTGGTTGTATCTTGTATACACCTTTAATACACACTTCTATTAAGTAATGTATTTTGCCATCCTACTAGCATATCTCATAAAAGAAATATGTAGCGATTACTAGAATAATCCACATAGACTATAAGCATTGCTACGAAAGATCTAATCTTATCGTAGTCAACTCTTTGAACTTTGTCGTAAACAACTTTTCGACAAGTCAAGCTTCTTCAAGGATATTCCATCCAAGTCCATCAATTTTATAGATCCATTTACTTTCAAAAAATATTCATCTATCTTGGATTTCATGGCGTATAGCCATTTTAACGGAGTCAGGGCCCATCATAACTTGTTTGTATGTAGTTGATTTATCATTGTTCAAAAAACAATCCTTTGTCCACAAATCATTTATTTGATCACAAAGTAAATCATACCTACAAGGTTCAATAGGTACTTTGATCTCCATGGCTAAAACATTTTGTAGTCATGGGAGCCATGATCGTCGTGGCCGCTTCCAGAACCAATTCCGATGCTGCACTACTCTGATCATTATGCTCAGGTTCATAAACCTTATCAAGTTCTATTGTCCTCCCACTCAAATACTTCACTAGAAAACAATTTCTTGGAATTAAATAAGAAACATCGACAAACACTTTTTGTCTTTGAATTCATAGTGGAAAGAATTCCCAATTAATTCTCTGGGATAACCAACAAAGACATTCATCCGATTTTGGTTGTAAACTTATTTACTTATGCTATGCATACCAAAATTTAAGAAAAGACTAGTAGGGTTCATACCCATGCCATAACTCGTATGGTGTCATTTCAACGGATCATGATGATGCTCTATTTAGTGTAAAAGCGGTAGTCTCTAAAGCATAATCCAAAAAAAATATAATGGCGTTATTTTATATTATCTCATCATTAATCCAACAAGGTTTGGATACATCTCTCGGATACTCCATCATCATTATGATACTCCAAGAAATGTGAGTTGTAGAACAATTTTATAACTCTCTTAGATGTTTGCTAAAACTCGTAATTCGAACATTTCCACCATGATCCAATCATAGATATTTGACTTTTCTATTACGATGATTTCCACTTCATGCTGAAATTTATTTGAATCCTTTCAAATGTTTCAAACTTCTTCCTTATCGAATATATCCACATATATATACTCAATTCATTGTTGGAAGTTTTCATGAAGTAGAAGAGTCTACCGCACACAACTATGCCTAGTGAACCATATACATCATCATGTACGTTTCCACTAAGTTAGTTGCCCGTTCAACTCTTGGCCTATGAACAGTGTTTTAGTCATTCTCTTTAGAAAAGATTTGCAAGCGCCAAACGATTCAAAAATCAAATGACTCCAAAAATCCATCTGCATGGATTTCCTTCATGCGTTCCTTTCTAACATGACCTAAATGGCGGTTTCACAAATAAGTGTAATTCAAATCATTTGCCTTATGGCATTTTAGCGTCAGTTTTATGTATGTGTGTTTCACCATTAAGATTTATAATAACTTATCCATCATACATGGAATACTGTCATAATTTGAACAACTCATTGTTTTCATTTGACAAGAGCAAAATAACAATTATTAAGTTCTTTATTATAAATTCTAAGGGCTAGGTAGAATGCCAACGACAAACATAATAACACTTTATTATGTTCCAGACGTGCATTATTACCATATTCCTTATTAGTCACTTAGGCCATCGTATTCTTGTATTGCGTTGTATTGTATGACATCTCATACCAACCAATCTGGTACAAATACCAAAGAATTTCATTATGTGACAAAACAAGGAATACATCCATAACATGTATATCATGTATATACACCTGAGCTAGACTTTCTAGTCTTTTCTTTCTTTCTGCCAAAATATATTTTGTAGTTTCTCTTTTAGTTCTCCTCATTCTCAGAAAACACTTCACCCTCAATAACTTCTAGGTCCATTGGTCAAATACCAATAATCTTGAGGTTCTTACTTTGAAGTTGATTATCATATGACAAGTGTTCCAGATTTCACCATTAGTTACTTTGTAATATGATGAACAATTTCACTCATAATTTTATCCATCATATCATGACGACTTTCCGAGACCATGTCTGTACATGCTAGGCTCGTAAAGTTTAACCTCAGTATTCGCATGTGCAAATCTTGCTTGCACCCGTTGTATGCACACGTAGAATCTATAACACCCGATCATCACGAGATGCTTCGAAACGACGAGTCTTAGTAACGGTGCATACTAAGGATGATCACTTCATGGATATGCGAATATTGTTGGTGCCCCAATAGTTGGAGGATTGAGACGCCTGGCGTCTTCAACCTTCGTACATTCCCATAAAACTTATGAGTTTATGTATTCTCACCAAATTATATTCTATCACCTTGCAATAAGGTCTTAGATATCACATATATCTCATAACTCACTTATTTCTGAAAACAAAATTTTCAGCTCCTTACTTTTCAAACAGATTTGAACTTCAAGTTTCACGGAGACAAGATGATTCTAGGTACTAATTGAAACCATTGTTCTTTGAATCAGTAATGTGAGGTTTACTAAAAGTTTGCAATAGGACTTAATCATTTCTTGATTCTTTAACAATACGGTACCACTCCGTAAAGTTACTTGTCAGACTTAACAATATTTCTATCTCAATTACAAGACTAGCGTATGGTAGAAAACGGATGCCAATTCTACAAATTAATTCAAAATACTATTCAGACTATGTTTATGATAATTAGTTCATGTTTTAATCTAATTACTAATGAACTCCCACTTAATACAACATCCCTCATAGTTGTTAAGTGGCACACGATCCATATCCACTACACCAAAACCGATCATCACGTGAGATGATGTAGCTTCAACGGTGAACATCAACATGTTGATCATATCATCCATATGACTCGTGTTCAACCTTTCGGTTTCCTGTGTTCCGAGGCCATGTCTGTACATGCTAGGCTCGTCAAGCAAACCCAAGTATTCCGCGTGTGCAAACATGGCTTACACCCGTTGTATGTGAACGTAGAATCTATCACATCCGATCATCACGAGATGCTTCGAAATGACGAACTTTGACAACGGTGCACACGAGGGGAGAACACTTTATTATCTTGATATTAATGTGAGGGATCATCTTATAATGCTACCGTCGCGATCTAAGCAAAATAAGATGCATAAAGGATTAACATCACATGCAATTCATATGTGATATGATATGGCCCTTTAGTCTTTGCGCCTTCGATCTTCATCTTCAAAGCACGGACATGATCTCCATCATCAACGGGCATGATCTCCATCATCGTCGGCGTAGCGTCAAGGTCCATGGCGCCGTCTTCATAGTTGTTCACCTCATGTAGCAACTATTACAACTACTTTGAAATACTACTCAACATGAAATTTAAAGACAACCATAAGGCTCCTGCCGGTTGCCACAATACAATAATGATCATCTCATACATATTCATCATCACATCATGGCCATATCACATCACCAAACCATGCAAAAACAAGTTAGACGTCTCTAATTTGGTTTGCATATTTTACGTGGTTTAGGGTTTTCGAGTAAGATCCAATCTACCTACGAACATGAACCACAACGGTGATACTAGTGTTGTCAATAGAAAGAGTAAATTGGATCTTCACTATAGTGGGAGAGACAGACACCCGCAAAGCCACTTATGCAATACAAGTTGCATGTCGAGCGTGGAGCAAATCTCATGAACGCGATCATGTAAAGTTAGCCCGAGCCGCTTCATCCCACTATGCCACAAAGATGCAAAGTACACGAACTAAAGACAACAAAGCATCAACACCCACAAAAAAACTGTGTTCTACTCGCGCAACCAATCTATGCATAGACATGGCTCTGATACCACTGTAGGGATTCGTAGCATAGAAAACAAAAAATTTCCTACCGCAAGAACGAAACACAAGCCAAGATCTAATCTAGAAGACGGTAGCAACGATGGGATCACGAAACTAACCCTTGAAGATTTCCAAAGCCTACGAGATTAGATCTCGTTGTTGCAGAAGATGATCACTTGCCGCTTTCAAAAGCGCGTAGAAGATCTTGACGGTGCCACAATCGGGCAGCACCTCCGTACTCGGTCACACGTACGGTGTTGATTAAGACGACGTCCTCCTCCCGTTCCAGCGGGCAGCGGAAGTAGTAGATCCTCCTCGGAATCCCGGCAGCACGACGGCGTGGTGACGGTGGTGGTGGAGATCTCCGGCAGGGCTTCGCCTAAGCGTATGCGGGAGAGGTGGTGGAGGAGGAGAGGCTAGGGTTTGGGGAGAAGGGGGTGGTGCGGCCAACTCATGGGTTAAGGGTGGCAAGGTGTGGCCGGCCCCTCCCCTATGCTCCTCATTATATAGGTGGAAATCCCCAAGAGTTGTAGTCCAAGTCTTCGAATAAGACCCCAACAACAAAACCTCCCAAAAGTGGGAAACCTACTCAAGGGGGGAGTCCTACTCAAGGTGGGGCTCCCACCTTTCCTTGAGGTGGGTTGGCCGGCCACCAAGGTGGAGCCCACCTGGGACTCCTCCCCTTTAGGGTTGGGCCGGCCATGCAAGGTGGAGTCCCTTCTATGGTGATTTCTTCCGGACTTTTCTAGAACCTTCTAGAACCTTCCATAAATGCATCGGATCATTTCCAAACTTGGAAAGTGACTTCCTATATATGAATCTTATTCTCCGGACCATTCCGGAACTCCTCGTGATGTCCTGGATCCAATCCGAGACTCCGAACAAAACTTTGAACTCCATTCCATATTCCGTATCTACTTAAAACGACATCAAACCTTAAGTGTGTCACCCTACGGTTCGCGAACTACGCAGACATGGTTGAGACCTCTCTCCGACCAATAACCAATAGCGGGATCTGGAGATCCATAATGGCTCCCACATATTCAACGATGACTTAGTGATCGATTGAACCATTCACATACGATACTGATTCCCTTTGTCACGCGATATTCTACTTGTCCGAGGTTTGATCATCGGTATCTCTATACCTCGTTCAACCTCGTCTTATGACAAGTACTCTTTACTCGTACCGTGGTATGTGGTCTCTTATGAACCTTTCATATGCTTGCAAGCTAATTAGACGACATTCCACCGAGAGGGCCCAGAGTATATCTATCCGTCATCGGGATGGACAAATCCCACTGTTGATCCATATGCCTCAACTCATACTTTCCGAATACCTAATCCCACCTTTATAGCCACCCATTTACGCATTGGCGTTTGATGTAATCAAAGTACCCTTCCGGTATAAGTGATTTATATGATCTCATGGTTGAAAGGACTAGGTAACTATGTATCGAAAGCTTATAGCAAATGAACTTAATGACGTGATCTTATGCTACGCTTAATTGGGTGTGTCCATTACATCATTCATTAATGACATAACCTTGTTATTAATAACATCCAATGTTCATGATCACAAAACCATGATCATCTATTAATCAACAAGCTAGTTATACAAGAGGCTTACTAGGGACTCCTTGTTGTTCACATAACACACATGTATCAATGTTTCGGTTAATACAATTATAGCATGGTATGTAAACATTATCATAAACACAAAGATATATTATAATAACTATTTCATTATTGCCTCTTGGGCATATCTCCAACACGAGGTTCCTTGTTAGTGGTGTCGATTGTAACGGCCCAGGGTAGCACCCTTATTAGATTTGCTTGTGTTTCTCTTCTGTGCATCATCATGTTCTCATGCATCATATCATCCACATGATTTTAACAAAATAAAATTATTTTAAATAAAAACTATTTCGTTTTCCTCTCCCATATGGTTTATAAAATAAACCTCCTCTATGTATTTTCATTCAACAAAACTATAAAAATATATAAACTATTTCAAATGTTTCAAATTCCAATTAAACTATGCTGTTTGGGTTTTATTTGAAAAGGATTTACGAACCAGTTTTAAAATTAAAGAGAAAAAAAAGGTTTTCAAAATAAAACTCTAATCCTAACCTCTCTGGGCCCTCTCTCTACCTCGCCTCTTTCTTTCCGAGCAGCCCAACCCAACCCACCGGTGGCCCGTTCCTTCTCCCCTCTCAGCCCGTACCTTTTCGCTTCTTTTTCGTTCTCTTCGTCTTTGAACCGTTCCAGTGGAGACAGAGCACGAGAGGGGCGTGCTCTGTGCCCGCGCGCGTGAAGCCTCCCCTCCCCCTCCTCGCATTTCTTCTGGACCACGCCTTCTCCTCCTTATCCTCCCAACCACCCCGCCGTCCTCCTTTCGCTTTTCCCCTTCTCCACGAAAGAAGCAGAGAAAAGGAGAGGGTTTCCTCCGCCATAGACTACCGCCGCTCCCCCTCGTCCGTGTCGACGCCATGGTCATCCCCTCGTCAATCCGCCCGCACCGTTCGCTCCGCCTCGTCGAGCTCTATGTCTTCGCCAAAGGAATCGAGCCGGCATCCAGTAAATCGACCGCATGTTCGCCGTTCCCCTCTATGTCCCTGGCGGCGTTCTTCTCCGATTTCGGCGCCCCCGTACTTCCTCCTGCCCCGTCGCCGACACTTTGAGCATCCTGGTGAGCTCTCTCACCTCCCAGACATCTTTACCCTCTCTTTCGCGTCCGTTTCTGCCTCCTCAACGTGGTGCCGACCATCTTCCGCCGCAGGCCTCGCCGCCGGCCGCTCTCCGGCTACCTCTTGGAAGCGGCGCTGCCTCCTTCTGATCCGCGCTGGCGAGATGCGTCGAACGCGCCTCCTCCCGCTCCCTAGAACGCACCAAGTCGTCCGCGCCCTTCATCGCCGTGCCGCGGTGATCACCGGCGGCGTTCCGTCGAACACCTCCTGTGCGTGCGCACAAGCTCCGCCACGTTGGCGCCACGTCATCCCCGCGGTCCCACCTGTCATCCCCCGCGGGTCAAAAAGGCTTGGGTGAGAAAAGTCTTCTCAGATCTGGATCTGTGCCTCTTGCAGAAAACACCTGTACCTATCTTCTATCTAACCTGCGGTCCCTGTCTTTTGTGAAAATCTCCCTGCAGTTCCGCGTGGCTCAACTCGCGCTACGTCTGACTGGGCAGCGCCACGTGGCGTCCGATCCCGCGTGTCGGCGGCTGCGGCTAGCACTGCCTGGGTGAGAAAATTCTTCCCTTTTCCCCTATTTTGAAGAAATTCCAGAAATGCATAAAACTTGGATAATTAATAACTTTTAATCTATAACTCGAAATAAAAAGTGTTCTATATGAAAATTGATCAAAAAAATGTGCTGAATATGAATATGCCATCCATGCTTGCTGTTGCATCATGCATCATATAATTTCGTGCTAGTTTGCATTACCACATAATATGTAACATATGGAATATGTGGATATTATATAAATGTTGTCCCGGTTCCATTTAACTTTGCGTAGCTCACCATGCTTTGCGTTGTCATGCTAATCAACACTTAACTTGTCGGTAGGAAATGCAACTCGAACCTAATAATTTGTTTGTTCGGGATTCCGATCCCGCTTAAATTGGATAAGTGCATCGCATCATACATGCCATGTCATGCATATCATCTTGATCATGTTGGATCTTCTTTATCCGTAGTAGTAAGACTTGCATACGTTGTGTGTTCCAGCATTTGCTTCTTCACGGATAGGATCACGAAGTGGTGTTGTGAGATACGACAAGTTCTTCTGCAACTTTTCACAGGCGAGCCCTCCCTCTTCACCTATTTTATATTTTGCTCTCCCTCGCACTGCTATCCTTATATTGCGCTTCTTTATCGAGTCACGTGTCCTATCCACTTGTTTACCATTATAATCCTATATGTATCATTCCTCACCCATAGTCGTTGCTTGATGTTTGAGCCTTGCGAGTCGTAGGCGTGTTTAGGCTCTGTTGTTTATCTCGATCTGTTATCGGGATATGTTGGGTTTTTGGGAGGTTACCACATGCTATATCAGTTGTTGGAGATACACATGCTTACTTAATTGTTAACAACTAAAATTGTAAGCAGAGGCATCTGTGAGCCCCTTTGCGAAAGCATCGGAACTTTGACTTGCTAATGTCCCCTAGGACCCGAGTTCTTGTTATCTATTCCGAGATTGAGCCCTCTACCCGTACGTGGGGGAGTGGGACCCCCATCACCCACTACCTTTCCTCGAGTCTGTTTATTGGGAGCCACAACCTTGGTTTTATTTGCCCATATGCACGATGCACGATTTACTTCTGTTGCCTTCGGGTGTTTATATTCTGTACTGTACTCATAACGCGGAACGATTAGCGAAAGCAGGTTGTTCACACTTAGCATAGCTCTTGTCGCAAAACTCTGGGTCCGTATCGGAGTACGGCCGAACTTCGTCACGGGTAGCTTAGTTGGGTGGCTCCCATTAAACTTTCTCTTGCATTGGGAACGGTCTTGTTGTGAGACTCCGCATTTGCACCGCGGGTTCGAGCATGCGTATGGTTACATTTAGGAAACCCCTGCAGGGTGTACATCTTATCGATAAGCCGTGTTCGCGGTTATGGACGACTTGGAATTGTATAGCTTGATCATAGAACAACTTACACCTTATATTTGTTGTTAATAATCTGCTAATAACTTGCGTAGTAATATAGCATTACTACAACCGATACCTAATAAAACTTGTCCACCGTCGAGTGTCTTTTACATTGCATCTTCGCTTTGTTGAAGGGGATATGTGTATTTCGCTGGGTTATGTTTGTGTAGCATTTTATCTGTTACCTTATGCGCTCTCTTATCTTCTCTGATTAGACGGATGTTGTAGCGTGTCTCTATTGGTTATAGTTTTGCTGCCGCTAAACCTACCATATAGCCCCAGGCGATATATTCGCCCGGCGAGCATAGCCATTTCTAGTCTCGCTAAGTACGTGCCGGAGTTTGTTCCTTGGTACTTACTCTCGCCTTTTCCCTTTCTCTTTTGCTTCCTCCCTTTGTCGGTAACCGATGGCCCGACTTCGACAGGTACAAGATGATGACGTTAGCAAGGTTATCCTTCCGGCTTGGCCTGGGCAGGGTTATGGACGCCATCGTTTATCTTCAGGACTCTTAGTCCAATTTGTATCTTATCCGTACTCGGACGTACTTGATCTTCTGTATGATTAGGATCTTTGTATGTATCTATTTGTATCTTGACTCGTTGGAGTTGTAATTGTAATATATGTTTCTTGTGGGCTCTATTGTAATCCTGCTGTAATGTTACCGCTCGTGTTAATTCCTCTGGCATCACGTGTGTGATTCGTCGCGCACGTCGTGTCGGAGGGCGTCTCTGGATCGATATCGTGCGGATTTCGGCGGGATCGCTGGAATCCTCATGGTACCGGTTCTGGGGGCGTCACATGAATGAAGTGACTCAAAGCAATGGTCTATAGTTTGCTAACAAAAAGATAATGACTAAACAACTGAATCATATAGCAAAAACTTTTCATGAATAGTACTTTCAAGACAAGCATCAAAAAGTCTTTCATAAGAGTTAACTCATAAAGAAATAGGTTCTTAATAGAAGGTTTTGAAGCAACACAAAGGAAGATTTAAGTTTCAGCAATTGCTTTCAACTTTTAACATGTATATCTCATGGATAATTGTCAACACAAAGTAATATGATGAGTGCAATAAGCAAGCATGTAAGAATCAATGCACACAGTTGACACAAGTGTTTGCTTCTAAGATAGAAGGAAGTAGGTAAACTGACTCAACATAAAGTAAAAGAAAGGCCCTTCGCAGAGGGAAGCAGGGATTAAATCATGTGCTAGAGCTTTTCAAGTTTTGAAATCATAAAGAGAGCATAAAAGTAAAGTTTTGAGAGGTGTTTGTTGTTGTCAACGAATGTTAGTGGTTACTCTAACCCCCTTGTCAAACATACTTTCAAAGAGTGGCTCCCACGAAGGACGTTATCTCTACCAGCAAGGTAGATCATCCCTCTTCTCTTTTGTTTACACATGTACTTTAGTTTTATTTATAGATGACACTCCTCCCAACCTTTTGCTTTCACAAGCCATGGCTAACCGAATCCTCGGGTGCCTTCCAACATTTCACATACCATGGAGGAGTGTCTATTTGCAAATTAAGTTGCTTACTGATAAATCAGGGCAAAACATATGAAGAGAATTATTAATGAAAGTTAACTAATTGGGGTTGGGAACCCCGTTGCTAGCTCTTTTTGCAAAATTATTGGATAAGCGGATGTGCCACTAGTCCATTGGTGAAAGTCTGCCCAACAAGATTGAAAGATAAAACACCACATACTTCCTCATGAGCTATAAAACATTGACACAAATAAGAGATAATAACTTTTGAATTGTTTAAAGGTAGCACGTGAAGTATTTACTTGGAATGGCGTAAAAATACCACATAGTAGGTAGTTATGGTGGACACAAATGGCATAGGTTTTGGCTCAAGGTTTTGGATGCACGAGAAGCATTCCCTCTCAGTACAAGGATTTGGCTAGCAAGGTTGTTTAAAACAAACACAAGTATAAACCGGTACAACAAAACTTACATAATAACATATTGCAAGCATTATAAGACTCTACACTGTCTTCCTTGTTGCTCAAACACTTTTACCAGAAAATATCTAGACCTTAGAGAGACCAATCATGCAAACCAAATTTCAAAGCTCTACGGTAGTTCTCCATTAATAGGTTTAAACTACATGATGCAAGAGCTTAAACATGATCTACCTGAGAGCTCAAAACAATTCCCAAGTATCAAATTATTCAAGACAATATACCAACTACCACATGAAGCATTTTCTGTTTCAAACCAAATAGCAAGAAACTCTCAAAACAAATATAAGTGAAGTAAGAGAGGACTTTCTATAAAATAACTAATAGCTCTGAACAAGAGATACATGAAAACCAAGAGCTAGAAGCTACACAGTGCGAAAACTGAATACTCAACAAATATAAGTGAAGAATAGGAGTATTCAAATGAAAAAACGGAGCGTGTCTCTCTCCCAAACAAGATAGGATCCAATTTATTCAGAGAACTAAGATAACAAAACGAAAATAAAAGCACACAGACGCTCCAAGTAAAGCACATAAGATGTGACGGAATTAAAATATAGTTTCACTAGAGGTGACCTGATAAGTTGTTGATGAAGAAGGAGATGCCTTGGGCATCCCCAAGCTTAGACGCTTGAGTCTTCTCGAAATATGCAGGGATGAACCACGGGGACATCTCCAAGCTTAGACTTTTCACTCTTCTTGATCATATTATATCATCCTCCTCTCTTGATCCTTGAAAACTTCCTTCACACCAAACTCAAAGCAATCTCATTAGAGGGTTAGTGCATAATCAAAAATTCACATGTTCAGGAAGGACACAATCATTCCCAACACTTCTGGACATTACCCAAGGTTACTGAAATTTAATGGAGCAAAGAAATCCACTCAAACACAATAAAAGAGGCAATGCGAAATAAAAGGCAGAATATGTCAAAACAGAACAGTCCGTAAAGACGAATTTTTTCGAGGCACTTAACATGCTCAGATGGAAAAGCTCCAGTTGAAAGTAAGTTGCGTACATATCTGAGGATTACTCTGAATTTTTTCAAGATTTTTTAGATTTTTCTACAGAGAGAACAGCTCAAATTCGTGACAGCTAAAAATCTGTTTGTACGCAGAAATCCAAATCTAGTATCAACTTTCTATCAAAGACTTTACTTGGCACAAAAACGAAATAAACATGATAAGGAGAGGTTGCTACAGTAGTAACAACTTCCAAGACACAACAAAACAGGAGCAAAATAAAACATGGGTTATCTCCCAAGAAGTGCTTTTCTTTAACGCCTTTCAGCTAGGCGCGGTGATTTTTAAAAGATGCCGACACAAGAAATAAGAGTTGAAGCAAAGAGAGCATCAAAAAGCAAGTATGAAACACTTTTAAGTCTAACCATCTTCCTATGAAAAATAATCTTGTAAGGGAACAAGTACTGAAAGCACAAAGCAACAAGCATAGAAAGGCAACACAAGCGCAACTTCAAGATTCTCAACATAAAGAGGGGAAACTTAATAGGGATTTCTATTTTCGTGCCCTCGGTTCCTTAGTTGTGCTCAGTTTTCCCCAGCTCCTTAGTTTTTCCTCAGTTTTCCCCAAGTGCTTGTTTGAAACCCGCAGAAGGCAGCTCGGACGGCGAGGATTCCCGTTAAGTTGACCGCTCCGTGCCGACGTGTGGGGCCGCGTCGTGTGGGCCCGCGTCGCGTGGGGCTGGTAGAAAGGGACCGCGTGGGACAGGACGAGATAGCGTTTGGTTGCACGTGAGCAGGAGCTGGGTTTTGTCTCTCTCGGCCATTGGCATTTCCCTTTTAACGAGTACCTTTTCTCGCCTCCTTCTCTCTCGCCTTTTTCACCTAATTAGTATCAAATCTAGAGAAGCTTGCATTTCTGTCTTTCTTCAATTATTATTTGTGCCTTTTGGCCCTCGTTGTTTGCCCAATATGGCAGCAAATCTAGTAGGGAGCCCAATCTAGTACTCCATCTAGTCCATTTGTATGTAGTTAAATCTAGAAGCAAATCTACAGGGAATGTACGATAAATTCACAAGGTCATATAGTAGAATAGGGATAGATAATATAGATAATAAGCTGCATTCAGTAGCCAAACATAGTAGGGTTCGAGGTTCTTCACAGCAGTACAGTACCATCATACTAACAACATAACAACGAGGGATCCCTAGCTAACAACAAAGGGATCCCAACAACAAAATGGAGGAGGCAAGCAGCAAGACACGTCCAGGACTCCGCCTACCCCATCCGCCTCTGCCTCCACTTGTTGCTCCCCTTGGGAGCCTTGGGCTTGAGCGGAGGCATGCGCCCGCCGGAGATCTCCACCCGCCGGATGCTGCGGAGGTGCATGCCGAGCGCCAAGTGCTTGGCGCGGAAGGAGTTGGGGTTCACCGACGCGCCGACCTTGGGGTTGGTGTGGCCGATGTTCTCGGCATGCGTGAGGACGCAGCTTGAAGTCGGTGCCGCCGAGCCTCCTAGTGCGAAGGGGCACCTGTAGACACCCTTGGCGACGTCGAGGTAGGAGACGTATCGGCCGACCTCGCAGCCTCCGCATCACTCGGCGAGTCTTGATGTCATGGTGCTCGTCGTCGCTGCCGACGTCGCTGCCGATACCGATCCATATCAAACGGGAATTTATTAGTGAATGAGTTGCAAACGTGCATGATAACAAAGTTAGGAAAAATAGAGGCAGCCTCGCTTAGAGTGGACACGATTATATGTCTACGGGGACGGTGTAAGCGAACCAAAGCTCATGCACAACAGATTTGTACACGTAAATGGTTCGCCGAACCCTCCCTGTAAAAATCTGTGCCCACCGATTCATCATAGGCAAAGAAACAGATTTCAGATCTGAACTTGAACACATTCCAGATTATTTGCAAATTAAACGGTTGATATCTTTTGATTCGTGCATAAAATAACCGATTGAGATCCTATGATTACTTGCATAAATTAACCGATTGAGATCCCATTATTACTTGCATAAATTAACCGAACGGCCGAACCCCAAATCTTAAACGAAATCAAGGAGGGATCAAAGCAAAATGGAATAAAATCGGCGCAAATATTAGCCCAATACTCATCCATCCACAGATCCATCTACACCAGCACAAATAGGGTTCAAAAAGGAATGGGGAACAAAAAAGGAAGCAAACCGTAGTTACCTCGTCCCATGGGTCCTCTATGGAGGTGTCGTAGCGGTTCGGGGGCGGGACGTACGGCACCGGCTCGTAGGGGTCCCATCCCGGCGGGATCTGGCCGCGACCGGCGGCAGCAGCCTCCGATGCACCGGCGGCGACGTCCGTTGAGGGGACGGCGGCGACGTCCGTTGAGGGGACGGCGTCGAAGAGGGACGCGTCGCGCTTGGAGCCGACGGCGCCGTGGACGATGGGATTGGCATTCTCCTTGTCCATCTCGCCGGCAGAGGAGAGGGAGAGGGTTTTTTGCTTTGGAGAAGATGATGGGACGTGAGAGAGGCGGCGTTGCGTAGGCGAGTGAGAGTGACAGAGATAGTGGGAGGAGGCGTCTATAAAGGCAAGGGGTGGTTAATGCGACCCGCGTCCCTACGCGTCCACCGCCGCACGTCCGCACGTCTTGGACTTCGCAATGCGCCACGCGTCCACGATTGCACGTCTTCGACTTCTGCACCGCGACCGGCGTCTACGCGTCAACAATTGCACGTCTTTCATTTCTGCACCGCAACACGCGTCCTCGATTCTAACCCCGGAAATTTAGATATACTCGTGTATAACCTCGAGCATTATACTAGCATTTTTTGTGTGCTCAGTTTTCCCTTGAGTGCTAATACTGGCTAGTGCAATATGCTCAGCTTTACCCTCAAGTAGTTGGTCAACGTACAGTCAATAAATGGGATTAACTAGTTAAATGAGTCATTTAATGTGCAAAAAATTCCGAAAAATAGTGGCACATACTCATGGAGTCTTTACCACAAATTGCCAGTTCTCAAAACATAGATAAGTCATAGATAAATCAAGTTTTACCACAAATTGCCACTTCTCAAAGGCCTTCTCAAATCACCTAGTAGCTATGAAGGTGCATGGTTTTCCACAATAAGCCCTTCCCAAAACAGCTTTCCCCAAAACATACTTTGTCTAAATGAGGCCACAATTCTCACACTCATGTATATTTGTATTGCAAATAGTTTGAGATAGGCCAAGATGGGTTTTACTGTAAAAAACACGCATTTTCCATTTTTTAAATCTCATATTTGAATCCCTTAGTTTATTTTTTACATAGGTGCCCTTGGTTTCTTGATACTACTCAGTTTTGCCCTCTCCCTCCACAAATTCTCTCACACGTGCAACATTGCCCTGATTGGTCTAGCCCATGTCACGCGGATCGTGCCCGCCGACCGTTGATCGTATGATCTAACGGGCAGGATAACCCCTCTCTCTCTCTATCGGCGGTTACCTTCCACTCTCTAAGTATGCTAAAGGGCGGTTTTCTGTATTTATTTTCACGCGCTAAAAATTATAAACTCTTTTAGGCATTACTTTTCACGCAAAAAATGATAAACCATCACCGATTTGTTGTAGCCATAAATTTTCACGCATAAAATGATAAACCGTCACCGATTTGTTGTAGCCATTAATTTTCACGAAAATCCCAAATGATAAACCATCACCGATTTGTTGTAGCCATTAATTTTCACGCAAAAATGATAAACCATCACCGATTTGTTGTATCCATTACTTTTCACGCAAAAATTGATAGACCATTACCGATTTCTTGTAGCCATTACTATTCACGGTAAAAACTGATAAACGAACCAATCTATCTATCTCTCGTATTTGAGGTTTTGACCTGAAAACAAATGGGTATTATAAAGGGAAATAAAAGTTCAAAAAATGTAAAAACGAAACAATCTACCTATCTTTGTATAGAAGATCATCTCGTATGATTTTTGAGGTCATTTAGAGAAGGTAGAAAAAAATCCCTTTTGAGAAGGTCGAAAAAACCTAACTTGTTACAAAAGCTGGTTTCAGTGAGACCTAACCAAATTTGGCATACATTATGCCATATCTATAACAACAAGGAATATCTAAAAGGGAAAGTTTCACAAAATTTTAAATTTATGGCGAAAATGATGCCATACATGATGCTGTTTTTCGAGGTTTTGACCTGAAAATCAATTGGATATTATAAAGGGAAATAAAAAGTTCGAAAAATATAAAAACGAAACAATCTATCTATCTATGTATAGAAGATCAGCTGTATGAAATTTGAGGTCATTTAGAGGAGGTAGAATAAATCACCTTGTTAGAAAAGTCTGGTTTCAATGGAGACGAAACGGCATGCGTTTAAGCAAAGTGATTTTTTCGAACATCTCCAAATGATCCCAAATTTGCCATACATGATGCCATACGTGTAACAACAAGGAACCCTATCTAAAAAGTGTCAAAAAAGTTTGCCCAACCGTATAGCTCTATCAAAAAGAACCTCACCATGGCGCTAGTATAATTTTGGGCTTAGTTACAAACTTTCGTTACCTAACCTTCAACACGAAACTTGTTTCAAATCACTTTTGGCGTACAAGAAACAAATCCCTCTTTGATTCGAGCACCACAGCCTCCAAACTTTGCCGATGCCGATATCGGCATGGTCGAACGGCTATGCTCGACGCCACCGCTAGGTCACCGTCGGGATGCACCCTCAATCCCGTCCCCTCATTCGATCACCGACACACCGAGAGATACCGCCGAGGTCAATGCCGAACGTACATGCCGATGCCAATGCCGAACATGCATCCACGCCGACGTGGGCACGGCCACGCCGCCCCGCTATGTCTGGACGCCACAGTACCACCGCGAGGTCTTTCCCTTCACCACCACACTCTTCTAGCACCCATCTATACACGCCGTAAAGGAGAGACACTAGTTTTCTCTACATTGCTCGCGTTCGTGTCGGACACGGTCGAGTCAAAGTTTTGAGGTAGTCGTCGATGTCGTCGACCATTTCTTCTCTTCTTTGCATGGTTAAACGCGTCTAGTTCATATCTATCTAATGCATCCGGTCTCGCCTCATGCGTTCTTTGTGGACGTCGATCTCATCTCGGCACCCCGCAGGCCACCTCCTCCGTGCCATCGCCGTAGAGCTCCGTTTAAAAATCTATTCCTACCCGTGTATTGCCCCTTGTATCAGCGCCATGGCCCACTTGTCATTCGATATACCGAAGCCCCACTCGTGCGTGTTTTGGTCGTGGATACAGCGATGCTTACGGTCAAACAAAGATGGATGGTCTGACGTGTCTTTGCGGGCTCTACGTGGCCCCACTAGTCAGAAGATAACGGTCAACCGTCGGGCGACCGGCCGTTATAGCATCTGTGATGGTTTCAGACAAGGTCTTGGGGAAAACTGAGGAAAAACTAAGAAGCTGGGGAAAACTGAGCACAACTAAGGAACCGAGGGCACGAAAATAGAAATCCCAACTTAATATTATTAAGATGCATATAACCATGTTTCCCTCTCTCATAATAACTTTCTGTAGGATCATTGATGAAATCCACAATATAACCATCACTTAAAACATTCTTATCATGGTTCATATGCATAAAAGTATCATTATTTTTGGCATAAGAAAAACTCTTCTCATTAATAGTAATTGGGGCACGATCATTATCAAGAATTTGAACATGGTAAACAAGTTGCATACTAAGGGAATGGTTGTTGGCAATCCCATCATAACTATGACAAGTTTCATAAGGATAATTATAACCTGTGTCATAGCCATCTCTATAACGATTATCTAAGCCCGAAGATATAATATCATCATTTTCACTAAAAGTAAAGGTCTCAAATATAGGATCTTCAAGCACATCATCCCCAAGCTTAGAGCTTTCAATATCATCGTTTGAGGGAACATGGATAGTGCTAACATCATTACTTTCATAATCGGTACCAAAGAGATTTTCAGTATCAAAAGTAGTGTGCTCTTCTAAATCATGATCACTAATATAGGTAAAGGGCATAGGAAGATCATTGTACTCAGATTCATTATCATGATAATCATTAGGAGCAACATACTTACGGTTACCTATCGTTATCTCATACACGCGGGGATATGCAGTTACCACTTTCTTTTTATTCCCCCTCTTCTTCTTCTTCTTCTTCTTCTTCTTCTTTGTTCCCTTCTTCTTCTTCTTCTTTTCCCCTTTAGGAGGGAGAGGCTTGAAAGGAAGCTTCTCCACATAACCTGGTTTATTATTAGAAACAATAGAAGAAACTTGGGAGGATACCTCTCTTTCATTAATAAGAACAAAACACATATTAGTCCTGTCATATTTTGGTAAAGTCCCATCCTTTATAACACTTTGTATGTAGGTGTTGGCATGGCAATTATTAACACAATAGAGATAACATCCATGCAACACACTATCCATATCAAGATCACTCATATCTAACAAAGAAAATTTTATTGATAACTCTTCACACCCCAAAAATAAAGTAAGTTCATCATGCTGATTAGAAGTGATCATGTTATCACAATATAGACTTGAAGTACTCATTAAATTCGAAATACTATCATCATGACCAGAACATTGAAAATTAAAATGATGCACTTCATAGAAAAGTTCACAAATAAAAGGATGGAGGTCACAAACTTTTTCACCAAGATCTTTTAGAGCCTTGTACCACATTCTAGTTTTTTCATTCCTATGATGGATACAATATTCATCTTCGGTTTGATTAATTCCACAAGGTATATGCATTCCACAAAAATTAACATACTTATAAGAAATAGTATTTTCAGAAGTTTGGGCATGTTTATTACAATCATTAACAAAAATTTCATTTTCCATGCAAGTGTCTTTGAAAGGTTCATGATACACGTCCCAATTTTCTTTAGGAACATTAATATGAGAAGCAAAGGTTCTTCAACAATCAACAATAATTTGAGAATCAAGACCATAATTATCACTAAGCTTTTGAAAACCAGCAGTTTCAATGAAAGACTTAATGCATTCATATTCATAGTTTATACCTGATTCTTTACCTTTGTCGTTCTCCCAATCTTCAGTATTGCTTTGAATTCTTTCAAGAAGATCCCATATAGCTTCAACCTCCTTGCTTGTGAAAGATCCCTCCGAACATGCATCTAGATAGTCCTTATGGTGTCCTGAAAGCCTTGCATAAAAAATATTAATAATAACATTACAGGGGAGCTCATGAATGGGACATTTGAGCATTAGTGACTTCAATCTCCCCCATGCTTGGGAAATACTCTCTCCATCATGAGGATAAAAGTTATAAATGTAATTCCTATCAACATGCACTTCATGAGGAGGATAAAATTTAGAATAAAAGAGAGGTACAATTTCCTCCCAACCAATAGATCGACCATTCTTCAGCATCTTATACCATTCCGCAGCTCTGCCCTTTAGAGATATAGAGAATAGCTTCCTCTTAACTTGGTCCTTTGAAATACCTGCACTCTCGAACAACTCGCATAATTCATGTATAAAGAGTAAATGATCGCTAGGATGGACAGTCCCATCTCCAAAATAGCAATTGTTCATAGCAAGTTTAACAATTTTAATAGGTATCTTGAAAGGAATACTTTCAGTAGGTGGATTTAAAATATCACAAGCATCACTAGAGTTATTGCATATGGGAGATAAAGTATTATCAGAGAAAATTTTCTCCCATAAAGCTGGGAAGCTAAAAAGATCATAAAACTAGCTTCCCCAAGCTTAGACTTTTCCATAGCATTAGCAGTAATTGCGTTCATACTAATAACATTGCTACTAGAATGTAAATAGGGTTCCATAGGTTTTTTAATTTTCGCATCAAACAATTCATGTCTTAACTCAGGAAAAAGATTAAAAAGCTCACTAAATTTTTTGTTGTTTTCCATTATGCCTAACTAGTGAAAAATAAAAACAAGAAACAAAAAGATATAATTGCAGAATCTAAAGGAAATAGCTTCGAGCACTCACACACCAGCAACAGTGCTAGGAAATAGCTTAGTAGTCGGAGGATGTGAATACCTTTTACCTTACCTCCCCGACAACGGCACCAGAAAATAGCTTGATGTCTACGCATGCTTCTATTCCTGTAGACAGTGTTGGGCCTCCAAGAGCAGAGGTTTGTAGAACAGCAGCAAGTTTCCCTTAAGTGAATCACCAAAGGTTTATCGAACTCGAGGAGGTAGAGGTCAAAGATATCCCTCTCAAGCAACCCCGCAATTAAGATACAAGAAGTCTCTTGTGTCCCCAACACACCTAATACACTTGTCAGATGTATAGGTGCACTAGTTCGGCGAAGAGATAGTGAAATACAAGTAATATGGATGATTATAAGTAGTAATTGCAATCTGAAATAAAAATGGAAGCAAGCGAACATGTAGCAGAACTTGTTGGAAACGATGTTTCAATGCTTAGAAACAAGGCCTAGGGATCATACTTTCACTAGTGGACACTCTCAACAATGATCACATAATTGAATAAATAAATGCTACTCTCAAACACTCTCTTGTTGGATAACAAACACCATTCATTGTGTAGGGCTGCAAAAGCACACCTCAAGCCGGAGTAAACAAGCTCCACAACGTCATAAAGGAATCACACACGATGCGCACACTTGTCACCATCACACCGTGGAGAGTGAATCCGGAGTTCATATTAAAGTAACCTCTAGAGTGCATAATAGACAAGAGTAACATCTACATATTCAACTAGATTACAAAGCTCATGATCACATAAAGATCACACCATGGGAGAGAGAGATGAACCACATAGATACCGGTAGAGCCCTCAGCCTCGGGGGAGAACTACTCCCTCCTCATCATAGGAGTCAGCAACGGTGATGAAGATGGCGGTGGTGTCGATGGAGATGACTCCGGGGGCAATTTCCCGTCCCGGCGGCGTGCCGGAACAGAGATTCTGTCCCCCAAAACTTGTCGTCGATGGCGGCGGCGCTGCAGAACCCTTCGTGGAATATGACTGATATCTTGAGGGTTTTCAGATCTGGGGCGATATATAGGCGAAGGGGCAGTGTCGGTGGAGTCCCGAGGTGGGCTCCCCACACCCCGGCGCGCCTGGGGGCCTGGCCGCGCCGCCCTATGGGGAGGAGGCCCTGGGCCTCCCCCGGGCTTGCCCTTCTGGCTCCGTGTGTCCCTCGGAAAAATAGAAGGTTTGGCTTTTGTTTTGTCGAATTCCGAGAATATTGCCCGAACAGCTTTCCTGGAACCAAAAACAGCAGAAAACAGGAACTGGCACTTCGGCATCTTGTTAATATGTTAGTCCCGGAAAATGCATAAAAATGATATAAAGTGTATATAAAACATGTAGCAATTGGTATAATATAAGCATGGAACATCAGAAATTATAGATACGTTGGAGACGTATCATTCACCTCTAGACTACGAGTTTGTGGCAGTAGCTTGATCTATTTCTCTCATGTTCTTCATAGTTCTTAGTACCATGTGAGCTGCCCTACATGATTATGGCCATATTTGTAACACCTATGTGGTGGATCCTTATTCTACGGTATTGTGCTATGAGATCTGATCATATTATGTGCAAGATGTATTGATAGATGCATATTATGTACCATGTTCTTAAGTATTTGTTCTGATCCAACTTTTATGCGAGAGCGTGTGTGGGGTGATGTGTGTATTAGATGGAGTAGCATGGTTTTAGTGATTGAATAGTGACAACAAATTCATGATATATTATGGTTTGCCTTTTCTTTTGCTACCTCACTAGGGATAAAGTGAATGCATGTGCTATGTTTGCCACATGACAAAAGTGATGATCTTGTTTGTTCAAGGTAGCATATTTGATATTCAAACATCATGTTGCTACCTCACTGGGGATAAAGTGAATGCATGTGCTATGTTCGTCACGTGATAAAAGTGATGATCTTGTTTGTTCAAGGTAGCATATTTGATATTCAAACATCATGTCAAAGTACTTATGACTATGCTCTGATAATTCTTAATACAAGATTGCATGGAGTTTTCCCTTTCTTGTGGAGTATAAGAGAGATATGTTGCATCATCTCTATATTAGGAGTGATGCTCATATGAATGTGTATCTTTCACATGTTATTATTTTGCATCTTCATATCTCATTGATGAATTGTTATTGCCCGCTACAACTTAAAAGAGAGAATAGTCAAGTTAACCCATGAACCCTGGTCCACTTTTTGTCATAAGAAACACCTTTATATTGATTTTATCTTGTTTTCTATTTGCTGCACTATTTTAATCTAAAAATACAAAAATATTTACTTTTATTATTTGCATCCAAAACCCCAAAAACAATAAACCTTTTTAATCTTTTTTACTTAGTTACTTTATTTTATCAAGTTTTACTTGTTTTATTACTACTTGTGATTTGTTTGCTTACGCGAAACCTTGTGCATGACAACCACACAGTGGAGTTGGGTACACGAGAATTTATTTTACTTTGCAGGATTGCTAGAAGAAGAGAGGGATAGATACCTCTTTGCTCAGTTCTCCGAGAGTTCGATATAACACTCGAGTCACCCTTGTGGGGAAAATTGCTTCCTGGACTACACACTCTGCACTTGGAGTCCCAACATTTCAAGATTTTTGTTGGCGTTGTAAAGCTCCATCACATATTTTCAACTGCACCATCATATATGTCACCTCAACATTTACTTGCATTGGTAGTGATAGCCGGCTATAAAGTGTCGTGATACAGTATGATATGGCGTATATAAAGTGTCGTCCTTGTCATCTATCAAGAAAAGTCGATCCACCATGAAAAAATGAATTTAAGCCAGCTTTGGAGTGTGTTGACTCCAAGGTTGAAAGGGGGGTCTCCCAAATGTGAGAGTTGTCTCTGCTGCCACCACTGACCTATTGTCGATATACTTCATGATTAGGGGGGTAGTGTCTATGGAAGTTGAACTATCTAGTATCAATCGGTTCATGTGCTTCGATGTCTAGAGATTATTATTGAACACTTTTGCTATTTGATAGTCTAGTGATTTTCATTTTGTCAACACTCGACTTTTCATCCATTGCATGGATAGTAGATCGAATTGACCACTCGCTTTTTTGTGTCCTGGTAAATTACTAGACCATTACAATGTAAATTACAAGCATACACATTTTTAACACGTATGTACAACTGAATTGCATGTACATATACATTGCAAACTGCATGTAAAAGTTTGACTTTTGATGAAATAAGAAACAATTCCATGTGTCATCTCAGGATTGGAAGAAAGACCGACTTATAAAAAATTGGAAAACAATCGAGTGCCAAATAGATTCTTCCTTGATGAATTGTATGCACTAGTCAAGTCAACGAAAAGTATGAAATCATAGAAAAGGGCGGGGAATATATTCAAGACCCCGCGTCAAGGCTAGAGAGACCTTAGAAATTGGTTTAGGAAAGTCCAAAACTATTTTATTTAATAGTGCATTGGCCGGGTCTTAAACTTCATAACTCTTGGTTGTGATGTCTTATTGAATTGCATGAACTTGCTAACTAAACCAAAAGTCCTAACTTGTGGATAATAGTGAGAAATATATTTCAACAATCATATGATCGAGTTGCTCTACATGAGTATGATCAACTATTGTATTTTTATAGTGGATAATTTTTATGATATGACCGAACTATCATATGCAATTCTTTGTTATGTTTGGTTATGCAATATTGATAGATGTATATTGTTCAGTTTTTAGATGGATAACTTATATATATATACTTTATATTTTGTGCCAACATGGTTATGATAGATTGGGCAAGTGAACCCACGAGGCCCGATCACTTTTTCTACTTGTTATCATGTTCACTTTCCTTTCTATGTGATTTGATATTCTTACTTCTAGAAAGAATTGTGCTACAACTATCTCTTGTACGGTGATCATAAAGCAACTTTTCAACCTCCATTAGGGAGTGTAGCACACAAAATTTTATTCTTATTTTAATTATTATCTAATTCATATAAAATGAAAAATACATTTATACCGTGAAGTGCATAGGTGGTTATATGAGTGTTATATATATATATATATATATATATATATATATATATACATATATATATATATATATATATATATTGCGATAGTAAAGATTGTACATTCTTGATTATGTGGTTTGATGCTCTTACTTACACATTGATTATGCTACAACTATCTCTTGCACTTGGTGATTACCATTGTGTTGTTACCCATGCGGAGGGACCCGAACCCGAGTAAAATTTGTGTCCCGTATCCTATGGTGATCTAAACGTACCACATGGCCAACCATAATGTGCCCTGATGAGCGTAGATTGCACACCATTGGGGAACCCCAAGAGAAAGGTATGATGAGCACAACAACAAGTTTTTCCTCAGTAAGAAACCAAGGTTTAATCGACTAGTAGGAGAAACGCTTGACTTCTAAAGGTGTTGCTAGCTAACTTGTGGCAGGACGCACTACCGGCTTCAGCAAAAACCTGAAACCTGCACACAACACAACCAAAATACTTTGCCCCAAATTACAGTGAGGTTGTCAATCTCACAGGTTTTGCAGACAACAAAGGATTAAATGTATAATGTGGAAAGAGATATTTGTTTGGAGTGGAATTAAAGAGAACTGTGCTTGCAGTAAGTAAACAGAACATGATGATTGTATCAGTGTAAAAGAAAGGAACAGGGTCCATAGTTCACTAGAGGTGTCTCTCCATAAAGATAAATAACATGCTGGGTGAACAACTTACAGCTGGGCAATTGACATAATAATGACTATACATGACAAGATGATTACTATGAGATTCATTCGGGCATTACAACATAATACATAGACCGTAATCCAACTCCGTCTATGACTAATAATCAACCTTCCGGTTATCGTCCGAACCCCTTCCAGCATTAAGTTGGAAGCAACGGATTATCTCATTAAGCAATATGTGTAAAGTAAATAATAGAATTACCCTTAGATAAAACATTGTTGTTTTCTCCCTAGTAGCAACATCACATCTACAATCTTAGAAGTTATTGTCTCTTCCAGAAAACTAGAGGCATGAACCTACCATCGAGCATAAATACTCCCTCTTGGAGTCACAAGCATTTACTTGGCCAGAGTATCTACTAGCAACAGAGAGCATGCAAGATCACAAATAACATATGACAAGTATATAATCAATCTCAACATAGTATTCAATATTCATTGGATCCCAGCAAATACAACATGTAGCATTACATAAAGATGATCTTGATCATGATAGGTAGCTCGCAAGATCTAAACATGAGGCACAAATTGGAGAAGATAACCATCTAGCTACTGCTATGGACCCGTAGTCCAGGGATGAACTACTCACACATCACTTCGGAGGCGGGCATGGTGATGTAGAGGCCACTGGTGATGATCTCCCCCTTTGGCAGGGTGCTGGGAAGAGCTTTAGAACCCTCCCGAGCTACCGTCTGCGATGACGGCCGCGATGGAACTTTTCGTGGATGGAGGCTCGGGTGGTTAGTTTTTTCCCGAGATCGTGAATAATAGGCGGAAGGGCGAGTTCGGTGGACGCCTGGGGGGCCACACCAGGCCATGGCGTGGCCCAAGCCCTGCTCCGTGCCATGGCCTGGTGTGGCCGCCCTGTGGCACCTCTTCGTCTCTTCTCTGGACTCCGTCTTTGTTACGTTAAAATAAGAACTTCGGCTTTTTTTCCGTCTAATTCCGAGAATATTTCTTGTACAACTTTTCTGAAATACAAAACAACAGAAAACAGGGAACTGGCACTTTGGCATCTTGTCAATAGGTTATTGCCAGAAAATGTATAAAAGTGCAATGAAGTGTAAGCAAAACATATATAAATTGGTGTAAAACAAGCATGGAGCATCAAAAATTATAGATACGTTTGCAACATGTTAGCATCCCCAAGATTAACTCTTGCTCGTCCTCGAGTAGGTAAGTGATAACAAAAATAATTTTTGAGGTGACATGAAGCCAACACAATCTTGATCAAGTTATTGTAAAAGCATTGTGAGCTGGGATCAAAGTACTCTAAACATAGGCATGATAGATATAATTCTAACATTAGAAATTAGCAACTATGTCACAACATGAGAAGTAACTCAAACAAAGGATCATGAATAATTGTGCACTAAAAGCAACTGTTTGTTTTTTAGCATAGAGAAAACATAGCAAAGTGGTACTCAGCTTGTCCTTTATGAAGTAGCAAAACATAAATGCCAGGACACCTTTAAAGTTCAAAGGGTGACTAGATACAAGTAATTTGAGAACAAGCAATATCATAATCATAAATCAATCAATAATAAATTTTGGGACTATGCGCATTATACTCAGAATGACAACTATGCTCTCTTAATTGGTGCATAAAGCAATAAGATGAAGACTCAACATAAGTAAAAGAAAGGCCCTGCGTAGAGGTAAGCAAAATTACTCATGTGCTAGAGCTTTTTATTTTGAATGCAATAAAGGAGTTGAAAATATATTTTGAGAGGTATGTATGTCTATGTCAACGAATGACATCAAATGATCTATCATCCTTTCATATAGTGACCTCAAGAGCGTCTCTCATGTAGTTCTCCATTTGCATACCATTATTTAGGATCTCTTCAGTACATAATATGCAGAGCTTTATTTATTTATTTATTTATTTGTGTATTCTATATTTTGTTTGGGCTGGGCACCTAGTTGCCTTGCTCTTTTTGCAATATTAAGGACCAGCACATTATTCATGCTAGTCACGAAAGGAATTCATGAAAAGACAATAAACCATTCAATACTTCCTCATGAGCTAAACAAAACACAAAACAGGTAATAATGTTTGAAGGTTTAAAGGTAGCACACAAGAAATTCACTTTGGAGTGGCGGTGAAATACCACATATAGGTATGTATGGTGGACACAATTGGCAACTTTGGTTTTTGGTAGATGGATGCATGAGTAGAGCTCATACTAAGTACAGGTGAAGGCTAGCAAAAGACTGGGAGCGACCAACTATGAGAGCAATAGTGGTCATAATCATGCATAGCGATAACACATTATTAATCAAAACATAAATTGATATTACAAGCCAAAAACTAAATGATCATAGAGGCTTTAGGTGACTGGTTTGTAGTCATAACATGATGTAAACATGTGCCAAGTCATCCGAATAAAGCTTCAAAGGAGAATACCACAATATTATGCTTTTTATGATGTAAACAAAACATGATTCTTTCAATGCCACATTAAGCACTCTCAGGTATTTGAGACAAGTCATGCTACAACAATAACTACTAAGCATATGATAAGAATAACATCCAACATGACATGCCAAAGTCTATGCCACAGTCTAAACAAGCTTCCTTTTGCAGCACTATAAACATGAAACCTTTTACTCGTCGCCAACACCAATCAACTTATTTGAAACAACTCTCATAGATAAAAATCAATAAAGACCAGACATATAATCATACCTAAATAAATAAAACTAACAAGCTCCAAACAAAATAAGAATGGAAAACCAAGAGCTAAACACAGTACTAGCAAAAGAGAACACTCGCAGAACAAATAAGAGTGAGAACTAGAGTGTTCTATGCAATTAAAACGGAGTGGGTCATTCTCCAAAACAACTATGTTGGGATCCAACCATATTCTACAGCAAACAAAACAAAAATAAAGACGCTCCAAGAACAACATATAGCATATGAAGCAATAAAAATATAGCGTCTAGAAAGATGACCTGATGCTTTGTTGATGAAGAGGGGACACCTTGGGCATCCCCAAGCTTTGACGCTTGTACCTCTTAGATATTTCTTGGGGTGACATGGGCATCCTCAAGCTTGAGCTTTTGTCCATACTTCATCTCATTACATCATTCTTCTCTCCCTACACTTGAAAACTTCCTTCATACAAAACTTCACACAATACTTATTAGCACCATTAGTGCAATCAAAATAACAAATCCACTTGGCTTCAGTTCTAACATATATCAAAAATCTCTTTCCTCAAAATAACTTAAAAAGAAAGAGATTAAGAGGCAAATGCAAATAGTGACAGAAATCTGTCAAAACAGAACAACAAGTAAAGATCGATTTTTCGAAACTCTTTTGTTGCTCAGATCGAAAAGTGTTCAACTAACGAAAGTTAGATAATAACTTGGGGCATATTCTTAAAAATTGGCAGCTCAAAATTATGTTATGGCTAGGAATACGCTTTTTTATGGAGATAGTACAGAATCTGTTTTCAGGACAGCAACTTCCTCAAATCTTACTTTCTTCCTATTAGAGGCTATTCTTGGCACAAAAACGAAATAAATATGATAAGGATAGGTTATTACATAGGTAATAACTTCCAAGACTCAACAAAATAAAAATTACAGAAATAAACATGGGTTATCTCCCAAGAGTGCTTTTCTTTAATGCATTTTAGCTAGGCACAGAAAAAGAGGTAGCATCAAGTATTTTTAAGTGAAGAAGCATCAATATCATAAATGTCGGGAGCCTTTCGTGTACCCCTACTATACCTTTACGATTTTTCTTAGGGAAAGAATGAGAAGTACCTGGTGGGGAGGTGAAAGTCATGATGCCTTTCCCCACATCTATCTTTGCTCCTAGGAGTTTTAGCAGAGATCGTCCAAGTGTGATTTGTCCCTTTCCTACATATTCAATGATAAGATAATCAGTAGATACCATCCTTCCTAGGATTCTTGTATACACTTAGCAACTCCAATGGGTAATATAACAACATTATTGGTAAGAGGTATTTCTTCTCCACCCTCAGAAAGTCCCCAAATATTTAAAGACTCATAAATATCTTTAGGCATAAGACAAACTCAGACAAAATATCGCAGCGAGCATAAAAAATATCACCATTTATATCAAGTTTTACTGAAGGGAGCCAACTTGTGGGTTCAGAATTTATTGAAACATGATCATAATTTTCTCGAAGAAAACTATAGCATTCTTTTAAGCAAGTTGTACTTGTCTCAAGAATATTTAATCTAGCATAAATGCTCACAAGGGATGAATCAAAACTACTAGGTGAGCTATATGTTGCAATCAAATTTTTACGGCATTATAAGCTTGATCTCCATCACAATGAAGGAAATCTCCTCCTACCATAGTGTCCAAAGCATATTGATATCTACGTGTGCTTCTATTCTTGTAGGCAGTGTTGGGCCTCCAAGAGCAGAGGTTTGTAGAACAGCAGCAAGTTTCCCTTAAGTGGATCACCCAAGGTTTATCGAACTCAGGGAGGAAGAGGTCAAAGATATCCCTCTCAAGCAACCCTGCAATCACGATACAAGAAGTCTCTTGTGTCCCCAACACACCTAATACACTTGTCAGATATATAGGTGCACTAGTTCGGCAAAGAGATAGTGAAATACAGGTGGTATGAATGAATATGAGCAGTAGTAACAGTGCTGTGAAAATAGCTTGTCAGGCGTGCGGTTGATGGTAGTAATATTGCAGGAAGTAAAGATGCAGTAAAAACAGTAAATAAGCGATGATTGCAGTATTTGGAAACAAGGCCTAGGGATCATACTTTCACTAGTGGACACTCTCAACATTGCAATCATAATTGAATATAAATATAAGCACTTCACTATGCTATTCTGAATTACTCTCTGGCAAGATAACGAACACTAATTCATCATGTAGGCAAACCTTAAAGATGTATTCCCAAGTACTAATAAACACCCCACGCCGTCACTTTGAGCATTCATAGGAGGTACTAACACACCACAATTTCATAGAGACATCCAACTCAAATCATAACTCAGTGAATAAGTATTCGCATGAAATATAGCCTAAGAGACCCACACGGTGCACACACTGTCACCTTTACACACGTGGGACAAGGAGTCTCCGGAGATCACATAAGTAAAATCCACTTGAATAGCATAACGACATCTAGATTACAAGCTCATCATATGGATCTGAATCATGTAAGGAAGCTCATGAGATCATTGTATTGAAGTACATGGGAGAGAGAGATTAACCACATAGCTACCGGTACAACCCTTAGCCTCGATGGAGAACTACTCCCTCCTCATGGGAGATAGCAGCGTTGATGAAGATGGCGGTGGTGTCGATGGAGATGCCTTCCGGGGCACTTCCCCGTCCCGGCGGCGTGCCGGAACGGAGACTCCTGTCCCCCAGATCTTGGCTTCGCGATGGCGGCGGCTCTGGAAGGTTTCTCGTACCGTGGCTTTTCCGTATCGAGGTTTTAGGTCGAGGAGGCTTAAATAGGCGAAGAGGCGGAGTCGGAGGGCTGACGGGGCAGCCACACAGCAGGGCGGCGCGCCTGGCTCCTTGGCCGTGCCGACCACACGTGTGGGCCCCCTGTGGCCCTCCTCTGATCCCTCTCGGGTGTTCTGGAAGCTTCGTGGATTTATAAGATGCTGGGCGTTGATTTCGTCCGATTCCGAGAATATTTCCTTACTAGGATATCTGAAACCAAAAACAGCAGAAAACAACAACTGGCCCTTCGGCATCTCGTCAATAGGTTAGTTCCGGAAAACGCATAATAATGACATATAATGTGTATAAAACATGTGAGTATCATCATAAAAGTAGCATGGAACATAAGAAATTATAGATACGTTTGGGACGTATGACATATCTATAACAAAGAACAAGACCAAAGTAAAAGCTACTAAGAAGCAAGCCTAGAGTCATTTTAGGTTCAGTTTTATCATAAGAATTATTAATCCTAGACCAAGCTTCTTTAAAACTCTCCTCACTCCCTTGTTTGAAAGTGAAGATCATTTCCTCAGGTGACATAGTAACAGGACTAGACATAGAAACAACTTAAAATAGGAACTATTTTTTGTGTTTTTTAATATAATGAAGCAAAGAAGACAAAGTAAAATAAACTGCAAAACAATAACAAAGTAAAGAGATTGGAGATGAGAGACCCCCTTGCATAAATCCTCTTTCTCCCCGGCAACGGTGCCAGAAAAGTATTTGATGGCACGTGATACGTCTCAAACCGTATCTATAATTTCTTATGTTCCATGCTAGTTTTATGACAATACTCACATGTTTATTTACACTTTATATCATTTTGATGCATTTTCCGACACTAACCTATTAACAAGATGCCAAAGCGCCAGTTCCTATTTTCTGCTGTTTTTGGTTTCAGAAATCACACACAGGAAATATTCTCGGAATTGGACGAAACAAAAGCCCACGGTCTTATTTTCCACGGAGCCTTCCAGAAGTCCGAAGAGGAGACGAAGAGGGGCGACGAGGCGACCACACCCTAGGGGGGCGCGGCCCCACCACTGGTCGCACCGCCCTATGGGGTGGGCCCCTTGAGCGTCCCCCGACTCTACCCCTTCGCCTATTTAATCTCTCCGTCGCGAAAACCCTAGTACCGAGAGCCACGATACGAGAAAACATACCGAGACGCCGCTGCCGTCAACCTCATCTCGGGAGGTTCTGAAGATCGCCTCCGGCACCCTGCCGGAGAGGGGAATCATCACCGGAGGGATCTACATCACCATGCCCACCTCTGGACTGATGCGTGAGTAGTTCATCCTTGGACTATGGTTCCATAACAGTAGCTAGATGGTTGTCTTCTCCTCTTGTGCTATCATGTTTAGATCTTGTGAGCTGCCTATCATGATCATGATCATCTATTTGTAATGTTACATGTTGTGTTTGTTGGGACCCGATGAATATGGAATACTATGTCAAGTTGATTATTGATATATCATATATGTGTTGTTTATGATCTTGCATGCTCTCCGTTGCTAGTAGAGGCCCTGGCCAAGTTGATACTTGTAACTCCAAGAGGGAGTATTTATGCTCGATAGTGGGTTCATGCCTCCATTGAATCTGGGACGAGTGACGAAAGTTCTAAGGTTATGGATGTGCTGTTGCCACTAGGGATAAAACATCAATGCTTTGTCTAAGGATATTTGTATTGTTTACATTACGCACAGTACTTAATGCAATTGTCTCGTTGTTTGCAACTTAATACCGGAAGGGGTGCGGATGCTAACCCGAAGGTGGACTTTTTAGGCATAGATGCATGCTGGATAGCGGTCTATGTTCTTTGTCATAATGCCCTAAGTAAAACTCATAGTAGTCATCATGATATGCATGTGCATTGTTATGTCCTCTCTATTTGTCAATTGCCCAACTGTAATTTGTTCACCCAACATGCTATTTATCTTATTGGAGAGACACCACTAGTGAACTGTGGATCCCGGTCCATTCTTTTACATCTGAAATACAATCTACTGCAATCATTGTTCTCTGCTGTTCTTTGCAAACAAGCATCATTCTCCACACCATACGTTTATTCCTTTGTTTACAGCAAGACGGTGAGATTGACAACCTCACTGTTAAGTTGGGGCAAAGTATTTTGATTGTGTTGTGCAGGTTCCACGTTGGCATCGGAATCCCTGGTGTTGCGCCACACTACACTCCTTCACCAACAACCTTCACGTGGCCTTCATCTCCTACTGGTTCGATAACCTTGGTTTCTTACTGAGGGAAAACTTGCTGCTGTACGCATCACACCTTCCTCTTGGGGTTCCCAACGGACGTGTGCTTCACGCGTTATTAGCGCGTGACGGGGCTTGATGGAGTGTCTTGATTCCTCCTCGGCAACGGCGCCAGAAAAGTAGCTTGATAAGCGTAGATTGCACACTGTTGGGGAACCCCAAGAGGAAGGTATGATGAGCACGACAACAAGTTTTCTCTCTGTAAGAAACCAAGGTTTAATCGACCAGTAGAAGAAATGCATGACTTCTGAAGGTGTTGCTAGCTAACTTGTAGCAGGGCGCACTATCAGCGTCAACAACAACCTGGAACCTGCACACAACACAACCAAAATACTTTGCCCCAACTTACAGTGAGGTTGTCAATCTCACCGGTTTTGCTCAAAACAAAGGATTAAATGTATAGTGTGAAAAGAAATGTTTGTTTGCAGTGAAATTAAAAAGAACAATGCTTGCAGTAAGTAAACAGAACATGATGATTGTATCAGTGTAAAAGAAAGGACCGGGGTCTACAGTTCACTAGAGGTGTCTCTCCATAAAAATAAATAACATGCTGGGTGAACAAATTACAGCTGGGCAATTGACAGAATAAAGACCATACATAACAAGATGATTACTATGAGATTCGTTTGGGAATTACAACATAATACATAGACCGTAATCCAATTGCGTCTATGACTAATAATCCACCTTCCAGTTATCGGTCGAACCCCTTCCGTTATTAAGTTGCAAGCAACATATTATCGCATGTGTGTAAAGTAAACAAAAGAATTACCCTTAGATAAAACATTTTTGTTTTCTCCCTAGTAGCAACATCGTATCTACAGTCTTAGAAGTTATTGTCACTCTTCAACAAAACTAGAGGCATGAACCTACTATCGAGCATAAATACTCCCTCTTGGAGTCACAAGCATTTACTTGGTCAGAGTATCTACTAGCAACATAGAGCATGCAAGATCACAAATAACACATGACAAGTATATAATCGATCTCGACATAGTATTCAATATTCATCGGATCCCAGCAAACATAACATGTAGCATTACATAAAGATGATCTTGATCATGATAGGCAGCTCAAGATCTAAACATGAGGCACAAATTGGAGAAGACAACCATCTAGCTACTACTATGGACCCGTAGTCCAGGGATGAACTACTCACACATCACTTTGGAGACGGGCATGGCGATGTAGAGGCCTCGGTGATGATCTCCCCCTCCGGCAGGGTGCCGGGAAGAGCTTCAGAACCCTCCCGAGCTAGCTTTTGTGATGGCGGCCGTGACGGAACTTTTCGTGGATTGAGGCTCGGGTGTTTAGATTTGTCCCGAGATCGTGAATAAATAGGCAGAAGGGCGAGGTCGGTGGACGCCTAGGGGCCCCACACCATGCCATGGTGTGGGCTGACCCTGGGCCGCGCCATGGCCTGGTGTGGCCGTCCTGTGGCGCCTCTTCGTCTCTCATCTGGACTCCGTCTTCGTTCAGTAAAATAGGAACTTTGGCTTTTGTTCGTCCAATTTCGAGAATTTTTTTGTACAACTTTTCTGAAATACAAAACAACAGATAATAGGGAACTGGCACTGTAGCATCTTGTCAATAGGTTAGTGCCGGAAAATGTATAAAAGTGCAACGAAGTGTAAGCAAGAAATATATAAATTGGTGTAAAACAAAGATTGAGCATCAAAATTATAGATACGTTTGCAACGTATCATGTCCTCGATGTGCGCTCATGAGACATACATGTTGAGATTTCCATTTCCTCTCCAAGTGTTGACATTTATGATGTTGAGGAGTACTAAAATACCTTTCCCTAGCATCGCCTATTTTATTTTTTGTTGATTTCATGCCAAAGGGAGGAGTAATTCTTTTAGTTCATCTTGTTTTTGTTCTTGATATGTCAAGCGACACACCCGAATATTCCATTGTGTTGATCATATTGGCTTGTTCTCCAAGTTGCTATTGTTTTGTGCGTGATGTGTGCTACTTTAATCATCCATTTTTGCACCATGTAAACTAACTGGTTTGTATAATTCGTATATCTTTGTTGAACTCGTGTGATATGTTTTATTGTTATTATGATGTGTCTATGTTAAAGGTAATCTTCATATGTTCTTATCTCTTTGCACTATCTCTTGTGGCAATTCTATCACATGTTTTCATATTAGTCTTCATGTTTACACACATGCTCCCTTGTGTAAAGTTTATCAATCATTTCCACAAGGCCCTCGTCTACCGACACATTTGACATCGATACCTAGGACTCAGCAATGGCTATGCATCAAGAATTTACGACAGGATCTGCGAATCCCCAACACAAACCAAGGGCTGGTTAAATTTGTCACACAATGAGTCCTACAATCACCACACATAACAAATCACTGCAACATCTTACACATCATACAATACACGATATATATATGAAAATCCACTAATCTAGATTAAAGGAGGTGAATCTACGTGCGTAGGAAGTAGACATGGCAAATGGCAGTGCAAAATTTCATCCTACAAGCTCTACATTTTGACCGTGCCTACCCTAGATCACCGATTAACAAGGTACTCTCGTGTAAGTCGTAGCCAGATCTGGCAAACCCTACCAATATCTAACCATAGGCAAGCAAGTGGGAGCGGCTTATACTTATAGTCATCGCTGGAGGCGAAGGAGAACTCAACGAAGAAGACAAAGTAGTTGTCGCCGCCTGTCGCCGACCGGAGATCTGTGCGCCGCTTACCGGCTCTAAGACTGGAGATGGAGCTCGAAAAGTAGGCGAAATGGAGGTTTCAAATTGGGCGGTGAGAGTGGAGGGTAGAAATAGGGATGGGTGCTCGACGAGAGGTGACAAAATGCTTCCTGTCCCCTTTTCGCTTTTTGCCGCATCACATCCGAGATCGCCCCATCTCTGTGATCGAGCATGTTTGTGGATGCAAAGATGCCCTTTTTCATCGACGAAGCATGAGACGAGGGTGGCTCACTGAAAACGGCCGATTCGGGCGTCCCTCCCGTGCCTGGCTGTAACATCCCAAATTTCAATAAAAGAGAGAAGAAGAATTCCAGAGATCAAAATTTCAAACCAACAAAAACTTTTATTTTGCATATAGTGCCATGCATAGGACTTGTGCATTGAGTGATATGCCATGATGATTTCTATGATGTGTATGTGATAAACCCTAAAACCCTAATGTGATCATGTGAAGATCACCAACCAAATAAATCAAAAAGAGAAAGAAATCAATTAAGAATAAAAACCCTAAAACCCTCACATATGGTTTATGCCATTTTTGCAAATCTTTACCCTAGACCATTTTGGTCTTCACCATTAGTTGTATTATGTTACTAAACACTTATTACAACTTTTGGAATCAAAGAAACACAAATCAAATCAAATTCAAACTCAAATGGTGATCACATGTGATTATGGTCAATTCTGCCAATTACATTCTGGTCACTACTTTGAGCCCCTTCATTTCAAGTTTTTCAAACTAAACTTTCCCAATTCTTTGCATTTCATCCAAGAGCACATCAAGGTGAACAACTTTGGTAAAGACCACCATGCCAAATTCACTTTGGATCAAATTCTATGCTCATGTAAAGTTGGAACTTTTTGTTATGTGGAACAATCTCACACTTAGCCAAATTTGCAATTCTTTGATTTTCTAAATTCCACCACCACCTCTCATTCTCTCTGGTCATTTATAAATCACTCAAACACACCACTTCCAAATCTTGCCACCTTTTGAACTCATTTGAATTTGAACAAAATTTGCAAATTTCAAATAGGGAACAATTCAACACTATTTCAAATAGTATTCTACTCAACCCTAACCTGTCCTAAACTACTCTACACGGTCCCCTGGTTCCCTCTCTCCCTCAATGCCCCATAGTAACCCTAAGAGAGGAGGGCTAGCATGCATGTACATGACCATGCCGGCCATGCCGCACCTCCTCTCCTCTCCATCGTCGACCACCCTGGCCACCTTGTCCAACAACGCCACCACACCTCCCTACACCTCCCTAGCCACGCCACTGTTGAGCTTGACGACGACCAACGCCGGAGAACGCGCGGCCAAACCCTCCCAGTATGCCGCTCGTGTCGCGCGTGTGCATGCAGCGGGCAGCACTGGCCACACGCCACCCCACCAGCACGCCATCGCTCTGGCCCCGCTAGCAACGAGTTGAGCATCGCCGTGACACCTCAGACCCGCCAGACACGCGCTCGACCCGACCCTGGACCGCCGCCGCCGGAGACGACGAAGAAAATCCCGTAGACGCCGCCGCCAGACATGGAAGCAAAGCGAGCTCTCCAGACGCCGCCCGACCAAGCTGTCGCCACCTCTAGCTTTGCCTGGACGAGGAGAACCCTGCTGCACCCTCGCCTAGCCCCAACACTCGCCGGAATCGCCGCGAGCATGTCGCCCTCGACTCTGCCCCGCAGCACACCTGCGTCTCTATAAATAGAGGCTTCCCCTGAGCAATCTGAGCACCACACCTTCCTCTCCTCCCATCCATGACTCTCCACCACCACTCCATTCACCAAATCATCACCGGAGCAAGCCCAATCGAGCGATCGGAGCCGCAGAAGCTCTGGTGAAATCGCCGTCGACTGGAGCCTCCTCGAGCGACGCCACTGCTACCAGCTTCTTCCCCTTCATCGACAACCTCGCCTCGACCACCGCCGCTGCTCGCCGGACCCACGGTTCGCCCTTCGACCCCCTAGGCTCGCCGCGCCAGTAGCTCCCTCTCGTCGGAGAAGACGACGACTGTGCGCCGTTGGATCGCCTTCTAATCCAACGCGCCACGTCGCTCGTACCGATTCGGCTTTGAAGAGTCGCTGACGAGTGGCCCCCACTCTGTCAGGCGGCCCAAGCGCACCAGCTGCGTTACTGGGCCATTTTCTATCTGTTTAAACTGATTTGGCCCAGTTTCGTTTCCCGCCGGCCCGTGATTTCAAATCCAGTTTAATTAATCCAATTCAAATTCAATACTGGCTCCCACTTTGAAAATCCATAGAATCTGTTTGGCTTGGCCAAATTTAACAAATTTCATATTGTTGGAAAGCTATGGAAAAGTTATACAACATGACACTGGTCTCACCTTGAGATCTGTTGAAGAAATAATGCGACAAAAAGAACAAGCCAGGGACTTTTGCACATTCAATTAAATCTTAAAAATCAACCAAAATAGATATTCAGTTAATTCCAACTCCAATAGCTCACATTTGACTTACACTAATTGTTTCTGCAATAAAATGGTGTGGTCACTTTGCATGATCATGCCCTAGTTTAAATAATGGACAATATGGCTAGTTACTTAAGTGATATTGTCCAAAACTATTATGCAAATCAGATGAAGTATTTTACTTCATTTAAATCATGTCCCAAGTGAAATCATGTGATGTTTGAACCCCTGGTCAAACACTCTTATATGAAATACTTGGAGATTTAAATCATTTGTAGAATTATGAAATGGTATGAGGTGGTCTACCTCATTTAAATCATTTTCTCAAATGATGCTAATGAATGGTTGACTTAGGTAAATATAAATTCATGTATGATTGTTGGAGAAATTAAATCTTAAGAAGATTTCAATGAGAGGAAATTATTCCTCAAGAACCCTATGGAAACTATCATTTACATATGTAATAAGAGGGAATTAAATTTTCTCAAGCAACACAACCAATGCACCCTATTTGAATTAATTGTGTGCTTAGAATAGTTTGTGTGAATATATGTGATGTTTGGAATAGCCATTGAATTAGTTGAGTGATTATACTCGTATTCAAATTTAGACGCTAGCACCGGAGAATACCCGGAAGAAGAAGGTTGCTACCAAGAGGAGGAAGAGGAGAACTTTGAGAACTACCAAGGCAAGCTAATATTCTTGCAAAGTGCAAAGCCCCTTGGGGCAAGGCACCATGATTCTTACCTTTCTTACCATAAGCCTATCCCAAGTTTCTAACTTACAAGTTTTTTACTTGTTTATTCAAAGAGTAACTTTTATAGTTAACTTTGGTCAAAGTGAAAGAAGGTTACTAGAGTAGTAAAGATAGTCTCAAGCTAGCCAAGCAAGATTAGCACCCCTCATGATTAGTGCTAGTGCTAAATATTAAAACTTGACTACTCTAGATGGGAACATGTGACTTTGAAATGAATTTGAAACCTTGGAATGATGAGTCATTCCATTGAATGATTTTTGAAGGTGAATATGACCAAGAGAAGATGGTGATTTTTGATAAAACTGATATTGGTTTGAATGCGATACCTTTCCAATATTGAGTACCCCCACAATACCTGATTATGGGTAGGGCTTAATCGGAAATTTATGCATCTTAGTATGGGTTCCCTCCGAACACACATCATAGGGGTTATGCCGAGGCTGCCTCCGTTGTTGAGAAATGATGTGAATTGAGGTGAATTGTACGGCCAAGCCTCGTGCGGTTCCCGAAGTTGACAGCTTGGTCTTCACTGGGAGGCCAAGCTCATGGGGAGATGTGCTCATACTAGGATTTGTAAGTGAAAGGTTATGGTTGATGATCCGCGTACTGTGTTACGATGATTCGGGGTAATCCCGACGGATGAAATCAAATGTTGTGGCACAAGTGTGCAACCTCTGCAGAGTGTAAACCTATTCGAATAGCCGTGTCCACAGTTACAAACGGTTGGAAAGGCCATACAGTTTCCGGTGTCAGATTCTTGAAAATGTTGGTGAAATTAATGGTGAATTGGTGACTTGACTTTGAATCACAGCAATGTTGTGGGAATGACACTAATCTTCCCACTTGAGTTAGTTAGCACTTGAATAAGTCTTTTCTCAACACTTGTGAACTAAAATTGGCTTTATGCAAATAAACTAGAGCTTAGCACCCCTTACTAGATTTGTCTAGCACTTACACTAGTATTAGTTTGCGAGTACTTGAAGTACTCACGGCTTTGTCCCTGGCTATTCAAATGGCCAGAGTATGAAGATGAACACGAAGATGACCAACAGGACGCCTACGACAACTAGGAGTCTTCCGACGTCAAGCGTTGGCCTGTGGACTAGAGAGTCCTTGTATCTTACGCTTCCGCTATGAACTTGTTTTTGGTCGTTGATCAATAGATCAACTATTTGTGTAATATGGATCATGTGATTCCAATTGTAAGACAATATGGTTTGTAATGAATGATGACTATGATATTCAACTATTATGCCTCGCAACAACAATATTCCTGGGATTGCGATGAATGACATAATAGGCATCTGGACTTAAAAATCCGGGTGTTGATAAGTTGGTATCAGAGCCATTGTTTGACCTTAGAAGACCCTAGTTAGAATGGACGTTCAGAAAAACTTAACTTTGAAATCAAATGAAGAAAATATTTATGAAAATTTACTCACACCTTGCCTTTGAGATCTTTTCAAAAATTGATGAATCATGCTCTTTCTTGTTTAAATCTACTTAAAATTTTGCCACACTTGTTCACTCTCTAACTTACTCATCCATTTTGCTTTTAGATGGAGCCGAATGAACCCATCAACGCCAAGTTTTACCAGCTTGGGAACGGCGGGAGTCTGATATTTGAGCATGACCTCAACGATGTCTCGGACTTTCTTGGACGCCCACACCCCGAGTTCCACGGGATCCAGGTGGACGACCAGCCCGGAGGAGAGTTGCAGTGGATCATCACCGCTGACTTGAGGGGCAAGATGGAGCCTCCCACCTCGGAGAGGATCCTCTTCTCCTTCCGCGAGAGCAACTGGCTCGACGGACTCGCACGTGCCCTTCAGGAGGCACTTGCACGTCTCTGTGGACAGAACGTGGTGCGCCTATGATACGTCTCCGACGTATCGATAATTTCTTATGTTCCATGCCACATTATTGATGATTTCTACATGTTATATGCACACTTTATGTCATATTCGTGCATTTTCTGGAACTAACCTATTAACAAGATGCCGAAGTGCTAGTTCCTGTTTTCTGCTGTTTTTGGTTTCGTAAATCCTAGTAAAGAAATATTCTCGGAATTGGACGAAATCAACGCCCAGGTTCCTATTTTGCCCGGAAGCATCCAGAACACCCGAGAGCCGCCAGAGGAGGGCCCTGTGGGCCCCAGACGACAGGGTTTCGCGGCCAGGGCCTGGGCCGCGCCCCCCTATGGTGTCGTCGCCCCTTCGACCCTCTGACGCCGCCTCTTCGCTTATATAAAGGTCCCAGACCTAAAACCTCGATACGAAAGAGCCACGGTACGAGAAACCTTCCAGAGCCGCCGCCATCGCGAAGCCAAGATCTGGGGGACAGGAGTCTCCGTTCCGGCACGCCGCCGGGACGGGGAAGTGCCCCCGGAAGGCTTCTCCATCGACACCACCGCCATCTCCATCAACGCTGCTTGTCTCCCATGAGGAGGGAGTAGTTCTCCATCGAGGCTCGGGGCTGTACCGGTAGCTATGTGGTTAATCTCTCTCCTATGTACTTTAATACAATGATCTCATGAGCTGCTTTACATGATTGAGATCCATATGATGAGCTTTGTATCGCTACTAGTTGTGTGCTACTCATGTGATGTTATTAAAGTAGTCTATTCCTCCTGCATGGTGTAAAGGTGACTAGTGTGTGCACCGTGTGGTTCTTATCGTAGGCTATGATCATGATCTCTTGTAGATTGAGAAGTTAACTATTACTATGATGGTATTGATGTGATCTATTTGGTTATGTTGATCTTTCATGCACTCTAAGGTTATTTAAATATGAACATTGAATTGTGGAGCTTGTTAACTCCGGCATTGAGGGTTCGTGTAATCCTACACAATGGTGTTCATCATCCAACAAGAGTGTAGAGTATGCATTTATCTATTCTCGTTATGTGATCAATGTTGAGAGTGTCCACTAGTGAAAGTCTAATCCCTAGGCCTTGTTCCTAAATATCGCTATCGCTGCTTGTTTACTCGTTTTACTTGCGTTACTACTGCTCATACTTATTCATACCACCCGTATTTCACTATCTCTTCGCCGAACTAGTGCACCTATTAGGTGTGTTGGGGACACAAGAGACTTCTTGCTTTGTGGTTGCAGGGTTGCATGAGAGGGATATCTTTGACCTCTTCCTCCCTGAGTTCGATAAACCTTGGGTGATCCACTTAAGGGAAACTTGCTGCTATTCTACAAACCTCTGCTCTTGGAGGCCCAACACTGTCTACAAGAATAGAAGCTCCCGTAGACATCAGCCTACTTGTGTCTCACTTCGCGCATCTCGTGAGGCGTGATGCTATGGGAGTGCCCATGGAGCTGCAGCCGCACCCGGAGTTGAGGCACCATGCTGAGTACCTCGACTTCATGCTGTACCAGACTCAGAAGGATCTGGACGCCTCCCGCGTGTACGCCAACCAGACCCACGCTCACATCATCGAGCAGGGTGAGGCGATCAAGCTACTCGCGAACGACCGCAAGACCCTTCGCCAGCAGCGTGCCAAGAAGGACGCTACGATTGTGCGCCTTCACGCCAAGATAGCATCTCTTGAGGCCACTGTCAAGGCCCAGGAGGACCAGCTGAGAGAGATGGAGGAAGACAACGGAGGTATCGACCTTCAGGGAGGAGGAGCCTTCCTGAGCGACGACGACGACTTTGAGGAGGATGAGTTCACCGAGGAGGAGGACTACGAGTTCCTGGAGGCAGGACCTGACGACTTCGTCCCCATCGACGTAGATGATGAGGAGTAGTTGCACTTGAGCACTTATGTAGGTGTGAGTTGTATCCCGTCCCTTGTATCGTAGCATGATGAATGGTTCTTAAAACCATGGGAAGTGTTAAGTGTTAGTTTGTAATGTGTGTTGAATGGATGAATGAATGTTGTGTTTGTCATGAAAAGACTTCAAGTTTCCAATTTTATGAACTTACTCAAAATGAACCATAGAAATTTCCCCCTTATCTCATGATCTTCTGTATATTCAGATGGCCCCTCCCAATCGCAACAACAAAGATGCCATGATGCAACTGCTGCAAACCCTGCTCGCCGATAGGGAGACTGAAAGAGCTGAACGCCAAGCCAACATCGCAGCACTGCAAAACCTTGCAAACCAAGGCCATGGGAATCATGACCACCCCGGTTCGAAGCTCAAGTACTTTCAGAACACCAACCCTCCGGTGTTTAGCAAGACTGAAGAACCCCTCGACGCCGACGACTGGCTCCAAACTATGGAGAACAACTTGGAGGTAGCCGGAGTGGAAGCCAACGAGATGGTCTTGTTCGCCACCCACTATCTTGCCGGACCAGCCCGAGCCTGGTGGACTAGCACCCGTGCCATGAACGGGGGTCAATTCATGACTTGGGCAGATTTCAAGCTCAAGTTCAGCAAGTACCATGTGCCCCCGGGTCTTATCAAGAAGATGAGGGATGAGTTCCGTGAACTGAAGCAAGGTCGCATGACAGTGGTAGAATACCGCGACAGGTTCCTTACACTGTCAAGGTACGCCCCCGACGAGACCAACACCACCGAGAAGAGGCAGGAGAGATTCCTGAACGGACTGCATGATGAGATGCAAACTGTCCTCGTCAACATCCCCTTCGCCGATCTTGAAGCCTTAGTGGACTCCGCTATCCAGATGGAAGGCAAGTTGAACCAAGCCAATAAGAACCGCAAACGCCGCATGATGCACCTGAGTGGGCCTAGCAATGCCCCGAAGTATCGCCCCAGCTCAAGCGGAGGTTTCACTCCGAGAAACAACACCAAGCCCCCGATGCAGAACTCGCGCCCCGGTTATTAGAACCGGAGTGGAGGAAACTCCAGGCCAGGAGGCCACACCAACAACAACAACTACTACTACTACAACCGCGCTCCGCCCAGAGCCCCCAACAACAACAACAACAACAACAACACCAACACCGCCCCAGAACCGGAAGCAACGCCATCCCCGTTGCGACCAAGGACAAGGCCACCATCACTTGTTATGAGTGTGGTGTAGTGGGGCACTACTCCAACGAGTGTCCCAAGAGGCTCGCCAAGCTCGCAGGAAACACCGCTGCACCTGCTCAGCAGCAACACCGTGTCTCCACCGGCAAGAAGTTCGCCCCCAACAACCCCAATAACCGCAACGGCCGTCTCTACCACATGAACGCCGAAGAAGCCCAGGAAGCACCAGATGTTGTACTGGGTATGTTTTCTGTCAACCACATCCTCGCCGCAGTGTTGTTTGATTCCGGAGCATCTCATTCTTTTGTCACCGAAGACTTTGCATCAACAAGTAAAATTCAACCTATCAGTTTGAAGCATGTTATGATAGTTAAAATCCCTGGATCAACCACCAAAGCCGTAAAATTTTGCAAAAATGTACCCATCGTAATACATGAAGTAGATTTCTATGCCAATCTAATCATTCCGGGAACCAAAGGTTTGGAAGTCGTACTAGGAATGGACTCGGATGTCAAAACACCATGGATTGATAGATCGTGCCAAGAAAGCCATCACCATGACTAGCAAGACCGGTATCCTAGTAGAACATATCTCCGAAAAACTACCCGTAAAATTCACCTGCAACCAAAGTGTAGCCAAGCCAACTCTGGATCAAATCAGGGTCGTTTGTCGATACCCTGATGTGTTTCCGGATGATCTACCCGGTATGCCCCCGGATCGGGATATCGAGTTCATCATCGAGTTAATCCTCGAACTGGACCTATAGCGCAGAGAGCCTATAGCATGAACCCAACAGAGCTTGTGGAGCTGAAGAAGCAGATAGATGATATGTTAGCCAAAGGTCCGATTCGACCTAGTGCATCCCCCGGAGATCACTCCGTTTTGTTTGTGGACAAGAAGGATGGTGCCACTCGTTTATGTACGGACTACCGTAAGCTTAACGATGTCACCATCAAGAAAAAATACCCCCTACCCAAGATAGAAGACCTGTTTGATCAGTTGACAGGAGCCAAAGTTTTCTCAAAGATAGATCTTAGAACTGGTTATCATCAGCTGAAGATTCGCGCCACCGACATTCCAAAGACTGCCTTTACCACCAGATATGGGTTGTATGAGTACAACTTCATGTCGTTTGGATTAACCAATGCCCCAACTTATTTCATGAACCTCATGAATAAAATCTTCATGAACTTTCTGGACAAATTTGTCGTTGTCTTCATCGACGACATTCTTATCTACTCCAAGTCCGAAGAGAACATGAACAACATTTGGAGACTGTCCTAGAAACCCTTAGACACCACCAGTTGTATGCCAAGTTCAGCAAATGTGAGTTTTGGCTGAAGGAAGTAGGATTCCTGGGACACATCTTGTCTGCAGGAGAAATTGCCGTAGATCCCGCCAAGATCAAAACTGTTATGGAATGGCAAGCCCCAACCACCCAAACTGAGGTCCGCGCTTTTCTTCGATTAGCCGGATATTACCGCAGATTTGTAGAAGGCTTTTCGAGCATCGCTCGACCAATGACTCAACTGTTGAAGAAGGACAAGAAGTTCAAGTGGACTGACAAATGTGAAGAGAGCTTTCAACAACTCAAGAGTAGACTAACCTCAGCCCCAATCCTGATCATGCCGGACATCACCAAGCCCTTTGACGTATATTACGACGCCTCCAAGATTGGTCTTGGATGTGTGCTTATGCAAGAAGGCAAAGTCATATCCTACCTTTCAAGACAGTTGAAGCAACATGAGCAGCATTATCCAACCCATGACCTCGAACTTGCAGCCGTGGTCCTAGCCTTGAAGGTTTGGCGTCATTACCTCATGGGTAATCGATGCGAGATCTACTCCGACCACAAGAGCCTGAAATATATCTTCACCCAGAAGGAGCTGAACATGAGGCAGCGCAGATGGATCGAATTGATCAAGGATTACGACATGGAGATTCACTACCACCCCGGCATGGCCAATGTGGTAGCGGATGCTTTGAGTCGACTGCCATGTCAGTTGAACTCCATGGTCGCAATCGAGCAACCCAGCCTGTTTCAAGAGTTTGAACAGTTTAGACTTGAACTTGTTAGTGAAGGATTCCTAGCCAGCATAGAGCTTCAACCCACCTTGATCAGCCAGATTAAGGAAGCCCAGATAGGAAACGCCAGCATCGACGGAATCAAGAAACAGATAGCTGTAGGGAAAGCACCAGGATTCACCGCAGATGAAGCCGGAGTTCTTTGGTACAAAGGACGCCTATGTGTGCCAGCAGATTCTGAACTGAAGCAAGTCATCCTGAAGGAAGCCCATGATACTCTTTACTCAATTCACCCCGGAGGTACCAAGATGTATCAAGACCTGAAGGAGCAATTCTGGTGGCATGGAATGAAGAGAGAGATCAGAAGCTACATCGCCAAGTGTGATATCTGTCAAAGAGTCAAGGCAGAACATCAGCGACCTACAGGACTGCTACAACCACTGCAGATTCCAGAATGGAAGTGGGACTCCGTAGGAATGGACTTCATCACAGGTTTGCCCAATCCAGCAAAGGCAATGATTCGATATGGGTAGTTGTCGATAGACTGACCAAGGTAGCTCATTTCATCGCCGTCAAGACCACATACCAAGGCCCAAAGTTAGCTGAACTATACATCTCCAGAATAGTCGCCCTGCACGGAACCCCGAAGTCGATAGTGTCAGATAGAGGATCACAATTCACCTCAAGATTTTGGCAGAAAGTGCACGAAGGACTAGGAACCTTTTTGAATTTCAGCACCGCCTATCACCCGCAGACCGATGGACAGACGGAAAGAGTCAACCAGATACTGGAGGACAAGTTGAGAGCATGTGTACTGGAGTACGGATCCAAGTGGGAAGACTGCTTGCCTTATGCAGAGTTCTCTTACAACAACAGCTATCAAGCCAACCTACAGATGGCCCCCTTTGAAGACTTGTACGGAAGGAAATGCCGTACCCCTCTAAATTGGTCGGAAGTCAGAGAAAGCCAAGTCTTTGGACCAGATGTTCTTCGTGAAGCCGAAGAGAAAGTACACAAGATCCGCGAGTACCTCAAGACGGCGCAATCAAGACAGAAGAGCTACGCCGACAAGAGACGCCGAGAGATGACCTTCGAGATCGGAGACTTCGTCTATCTCAAGGTATCCCCCTTGAAAGGAATGCAGAGATTCCAGCTGAAAGGAAAGCTCGCACCCCAATATGTCGGACCCTTCAAAGTTCTGAGTCACCGAGGACAAGTATCTTATTAACTGGAGCTGCCGAAAGAAATGTCGGTTGTGCACGACGTGTTTCACATCTCACTCCTCCGGAAGTGCCTTGAAGTCCCTGAGAAGACCGAAGTGTTCAAGAACATCGATCACCGATCGGTGGATATCAACAAGGACTTGACGTACCGCGAAGTGCCGATTCGCATCCTGGAGGAAGCTTACCAAACCACCCGCACCCGAAGCATCAAGTTTCTGAAGATACAGTGGAGCAATCATACTGAAGATGAAGCCACCTGGGAACGCGAAGACTTCATGAAGAAGGAGTACCCAGATCTCTTTAGTACCTAACTTTCTTTTAGATCACGGGACGAGATCTTTTGTAAGGGGGAAGGGTTTGTAACATCCCAAATTTCAATAAAAGAGAGAAGAAGAATTCCAGAGATAAAAATTTCAAACCAACAAAAACTTCTATTTTGCATATAGTGCCATGCATATGACTTGTGCATTTGAGTGATATGCCATGATGATTGTTATGATGTGTATGTGATAAACCCTAAAACCCTAATGTGATCATGTGAAGATCACCAACCAAATAAATCAAAAAGAGAAAGAAATCAATTAAGAATAAAAACCCTAAAACCCTCACATATGGTTTATGCCATTTTTGCAAATCTTTACCCTAGACCATTTTGGTCTTCACCATTAGTTGTATTATGTTACTAAACACTTATTACAACTTTTGGAATCAAAGAAACACAAATCAAATCAAATTCAAACTCAAATGGTGATCACATGTGATTATGGTCAATTCTGCCAATTACATTCTGGTCACTACTTTGAGCCCCTGCATTTCAAGTTTTTCAAACTAAACTTTCCCAATTCTTTGCATGTCATCCAAGAGCACATCAAGGTGAACAACTTTGGTAAAGACCACCATGCCAAATTCACTTTGGATCAAATTCTATGCTCATGTAAAGTTGGAACTTTTTGTTATGTGGAACAATCTCACACTTAGCCAAATTTGCAATTCTTTGATTTTCTAAATTCCACCACCACCTCTCATTCTCTCTGGTCATTTAAAACTCACTCAAACACACCACTTCCAAATCTTGCCACCTTTTGAACTCATTTTAATTTGAACAAAATTTGCAAATTTCAAATAGGGAACAATTCAACACTATTTCAAATAGTGTTCTACTCAACCCTAACCTGTCCTAAACTACTCTACATGGTCCCCTGGTTCCCTCTCTCCCTCAATGCCCCATAGTAACCCTAAGAGAGGAGGGCTAGCATGCATGTACATGACCATGCCGGCCATGCCGCACCTCCTCTCCTCTCCATCGTCGACCACCCTGGCCACCTTGTCCAACAACGCCACCACACCTCCCTACACCTCCCTAGCCACGCCACTGTCGAGCTTGACGATGACCAACGCCGGAGAACGAGCGCCCAAACCCTCCCAGTATGCCGCTCGTGTCGCGCGTGTGCACGCAACGGGCAGCACTGGCCACGCGCCACCCCACCAGTACGCCATCGCTCTGGCCCCGCTAGCAACGAGTTGAGCATCGCCGTGACACCTCAGACCCGCCAGACACGCGCTCGACCCGACCCTGGACCGCCGCCGCCGGAGACGACGAAGAAAATCCCGTAGACGCCGCCGCCAGACATGGAAGCAAAGCGAGCTCTCCAGATGCCGTCCGACCAAGCTGTCGCCACCTCTAGCTTCGCCTGGACGAGGAGAACCCTGCTGCACCCTCGCCTAGCCCCAACACTCGCTGGAATCGCCGCGAGCATGTCGCCCTCGACTCTGCCCCACAGCACACCTGCGTCTCTATAAATAGAGGCTTCCCCTGAGCAATCTGAGCACCACACCTTCCTCTCCTCCCATCCCCGACTCTCCACCACCACTCCATTCACCAAATCATTGCCGGAGCAAGCCCATTACCGATTCGGCTTTGAAGAGTCGCTGACGAGTGGCCCCCACTCTATCAGGTGGCCAAGCGCACCAGCTGCGTTACTGTGCCGTTTTCTCTCTATTTAAACTGATTCGGCCCAGTTTCGTTTCCCGTCAGCCCGTGATTTCAAATCCAGTTTAATTAATCCAATTCAAATTCAATAGGCTCCCACTTTGAAAATCCATAGAATCTGTTTGGCTTGGCAAAATTTAACAAATTTCATATTGTTGGAAAGCTATGGAAAAGTTCTACAACATGCCACTGGTCTCACCTTGAGATCTGTTGTAGAAATAATGTGACAAAAAGAACAAGCCAGGGACTTTTGCACATTCAATTAAATCTTAAAAATCAACCAAAATAGATATTCAGTTAATTCCAACTCCAATAGCTCACATTTGACTTACACTAATTGTTTCTGCAAGAAAATGGTGTGGTCACTTTGCATGATCATACCCTAGTTTAAATAATGGACAATATGGCTAGTTACTTAAGTGATATTGTCCAAAACTATTATGCAAATCAGATGAAGTATTTTACTTCATTTAAATCATGTCCCAAGTGAATTCATGTGATGTTTGAACCCCTGGTCAAACACTCTTATATGAAATACTTGGAGATTTAAATCATTTGTAGAATTATTAAATGGTATGAGGTGGTCTACCTCATTTAAATCATTTTCTCAAATGATGCTAATGAATGGTTGACTTAGGTAAATATAAATTCATGTATGATTGTTTGAGAAATTAAATCTTAAGAAGATTTCAATGAGAGGAAATTATTCCTCAAGAACCCTATGGCAACTATCATTTACATATGTAATAAGAGGGAATTAAATTTTCTCAAGCAACACAACCAATGCACCCTATTTGAATTAATTGTGTGCTTAGAATAGTTTGTGTGAATATATGTGATGTTTGGAATAGCCATTGAATTAGTTGAGTGATTATACTCGTATTCAAATTTAGACGCTAGAACCGGAGAATACCCGGAAGAAGAAGGTTGCTACCAAGAGGAAGAGGAGAACTTTGAGAACTACCAAGGCAAGCTAATATTCTTGCAAAGTGCAAAGCCCCTTGGGGCAAGGCACCATGATTCTTACCTTTCTTACCATAAGCCTATCCCAAGTTTCTAACTTACAAGTTTTTTACTTGTTTATTCAAAGAGTTACTTTTATAGTTAACTTTGGTCAAAGTGAAAGAAGGTTACTAGAGTAGTAAAGATAGTCTCAAGCTAGCCAAGCAAGATTAGCACCCCTCATGATTAGTGCTAGTGCTAAATATTAAAACTTGACTACTCTAGATGGGAACATGTGACTTTGAAATGAATTTGAAACCTTGGAATGATGAGTCATTCCATTGAATGATTTTTGAAGGTGAATATGACCAAGAGAAGATGGTGATTTTTGATAAAACTGATATTGGTTTGAATGCGATACCTTTCCAATATTGAGTACCCCACAATACCTGATTATGGGTAGGGCTTAACTGGAAATTTATGCATCTTAGTATGGGTTCCCTCTGAACACACATCATAGGGGTTGTTGTTGAGAAATGATGTGAATTGAGGTGAATTGTACGGCCAAGCCCTGTGCAGTTCCCAGGTTGACAGTTGGTCTTCACTGGGAGGCCAAACTCATGGGGAGAGGTGCTCATACTAGGATTTGTAAGTGAAAGGTTATGGTTGATGATCCGCGTACTGTGTTACGATGATTCGGGGTAATCCCAACGGATGAAATCAAATGTTGTGGCACAAGTGTGCAACCTCTGCAGAGTGTAAACCTATTCGAGCCGTGTCCACGGTTACAGATGGTTGAAAGGCCATACAGTTTCCGGTGTCAGATTCTTGAAAATGTTGGTGAAATGAATGGTGAATTGGTGACTTGACTTTGAATCACAACAATGTTGTGGGAATGACACTAATGTTCCCACTTGAGTTAGTTAGCACTTGAATAAGTCTTTTCTCAAACACTTGTGAACTAAAATTGACTTTATGCAAATAAACTAGAGCTTAGCACCCCTTACTAGATTTGTCTAGCACTTACACTAGTATTAGTTTGCGAGTACTTGAAGTACTCACAGCTTTGTCCCTGGCTATTCAAATGTCCAGAGTATGAAGATGAACACGGAGATGACCAACAGGACGCCTACGACAACTAGGAGTCTTCCGACGTCAAGCGTTGGCCTGTGGACTAGAGAGTCCTTGTATCTTACGCTTCCGCTATGAACTTGTTTTTGGTCGTTGATCAATAGATCAACTATTTGTGTAATATGGATCATGTGATTCCAATTGTAAGACAATATAGTTTGTAATGAATGATGACTATGATATTCAACTATTATGCCTCACAACAACAATATTCCTGGGATTGCGATGAATGACATAATAGGCATCTGGATTTAAAAATCCGGGTGTTGACACTGGCTCAAGGGTGCTTTGAGAACCGGTCTCGCCACAACATGGATGTCTTCCGGGCATCCAAACGGCCCAATTTTATCACCTCATATGTGGGCCAAATGGGTTGCGACCTACCAAACGCGCCCTAGAACCACTCCGTTTGTAGTTTTGCCAATTTACAAGAGACGAGGGCTAGGGCTTTTTTTTGCCACGGGCTCTCTAATTGGAATTACTGCCTTCGTCTCTATCTATTGCGGTGACCCAGCATACTACTGCATGTTGTAGTATACAAGTCGTTGATAT